>NC_060904.1:12465810-13065810 GCF_014805685.1 Silurus meridionalis | reverse complement strand
TGGATCCAAAAACAAAGCATTTTTTTGTCTAAAATCTCAACAAGGTTACTGAGCCTTTGTTCCTCTTTCCTTTTATTGACGATGGTGATGGTAATTTATAGGCAGGCTACCTTCTCTGAAAGCTGTTTATTATTCAAGACGGTTCAGAACTGGTGATAAATACTCCACTGCTTATTATGTTTTATATAGAAAAGGTGCCTGACATTCTCTCCGTGCTACCAATACCATGGGTACCAGGTCGTTTGTCATAGGTTTCTCTCCATATATCGTCAGGCTTGCATCGTGAAGTGTATATAATGTCAAAACAATATAGTCTCTAGCACTGGCCTAGAAACGATGGTCTGTAATTGCAGTGTTCCACATATGTGTTGTAAGATTTAAAGCAATTTTAGATGACTTTGTGGTGTTATGTGGCATTTGTAAAGCTGATTACTGAATAATGACACTGAATAAAGCAAATACACTGTATAGACAAGTGTATTTGTACATTTCACATTTTTTCGAAGGATATGTGCTTCTTCCCCATGTTGTTATCACATTATTGATGGCACACAATTGTATGCGTTTGGATATGGAAGCATTAAATGTATCCTTTTTATGAATTTGAATAAACACAAATGTCCACAATCACATTCGAACATTTAGTGGAAGATGATGGATGGATGGATGGATGGATGGATGGATGGATGGATGGATGGATGGATAGATAGATAGATAGATAGATAGATAGATAGATAGATAGATAGATAGATAGATAGATAGATAGATAGATCATAATTTACAGTTTGCAATTTACAATGGTAAATTCCCAACAACAGTGTTATAACAGCAAATAGGGACTAACCTTTTTTCCATTTAGTGTACATATTTCTTGACTCATCTTAAGTAATACCGGTGTCTTAGTTATGGATATGTTGCCTCCAGATTCTATTCCAAAATCACTGGGTTTAAACCCCTGTCCATACATGCAGCCTGGAAATAAACATGGTCTATATTTTGTGCTTTCAAGGCTTTACATGATGTAGTAACTGTTTACATTCATTTATCTTCAGTAACTGATTTATCCTGCTAAAGGTCATGGTGGTTTAAATGAATAATTTGTTGCCATTCATCAGAAAATAGCTCAGAAAATATAGCCCGCAAGTGGAAATAATAGTTACCAGGGGGAGGATTGTCTAAGAGTATCCACGGGCGAGTAAGGGATTAGTCAGAGTTCTTTTGGGAACAGGCAGGAATATTATAAAAAATAAATGAAATAAATTCCCATGCCCACCTCTAGCTATCAATCAAAATCAAAGCTTTTTGTATTGCCAAGAAAAGTACTCAAGTAAGATTACATAAGGTGCCTGGTGAAAAACAGCTTGATGACTTGCTTTGCAAACTGCTTTTTTCTCACGTCTACAGCTGACTAATCTAAAAATGTGAAAATTCTGTGTCTGTCAAATGCATTGTTGAAACACAATATACAGTGAGTTATGCACAAAAGAAGAAAGGCACATATTAAATTGCTAGCTAATGTAGCCCAATGCAGTTGTAGTATCATCTTTTAGGTTCATAAGCTCTTGTTGGAGCTTTTTAATGCGTGTTTATTTCTACATAGCATGCTAGCAAATATTCCACTTTGCAAATTATTTTGACTTTTACAGACTGTATAGGCTGTGCAGAGCTGTCATTTTGTATCATCTAGCTTACTATTACCTATAGACGTTTTTTGCAGGTCAGATGTTCAGCTGTAAAATCAGCTGGGGGAAAGCATGATGTTATCATTATCATGGTGTTTCCTTTGAAACATTTATAACCGAAGATACTTCATTAGGCCAGAAATGCTTATGCTGTGTCCACTGTCTATGACTTTGCTATTGATTTAGATTTTGTTTGTTTAAGGTAAAGCAGATTATACACTTTATTATGCAGATTATATTATAATTATGGCATGTGTGCATACACCCTTAACCAAAGCCACTTACAACTGAGGGTTAGGGGCCTTGCTCAAGGGTCCAGCAGTGGAAACTTGGTGGTGCTGGAAACTTGACCTTTTGATTCAAAGTCCAATGCCTTAACCACTCTCACCCCCTTTACATAGTATAAGTAAAAATAGAACTTGCAGTAGCAGCGCAACCTGGATTGAAGTCGATGTGTAACGGTGATGACTACCCATTAATGCACCAGGGTGATAAATATAGTCTGTAAACATTATGACAGTTCAGACTTCAAGCGTCAGGGCTTTGTGCGTTTGCCTCAGAAGAGCAGTTACGAGCCGAACTCCCTGATGACTCAAGCAATGTTTCTAAAGCAGCTTGTTCTTGTCTTTATGTTTTGCTGGAGGGAAGGTGCTGAAATATGAGGTGTTCTGGGTAGGAGAGAACAGAGGACTTTCTTAAAACCGCTTTCAGAATAGATTTGATGTACTGAGATTGCACTGATGGGAGTTCTTGTCTGAATATCTACAGGCCCTGCATGCAATCTATTCCATTCAGGATTGTTATAGCAGACTGTGCTGGAGGATGTCAGGACAAAAACCCGGGGACGTGCGAGGCAGCAGCGTTACTTATCGCCCCAGGGTGGCATGTGTCCTCAATATACATAACCTAACCTAACTGAGATCATTGCATCACACAGTTCAAAATTTGCATCCAATTTAAATGTCCATTAATATTGTAATACTGGTTTTAGACACAGCCGCATGCACTGCATATACAGAAGAGTGACAGCAAAACACCTCTCCGTCTTTCACCATCAATCTACTTTTCTTCACATATTCTTTACTCTTTCTCTGCCTGCTTACCAAAATGTTCTTTGAGTTCCTTCTTTTTTTCTTACCCACAGAGAAGTGGAGAAACTGGTCCAGAATATAGATCAGACATATCTCTGATGTCCCTCTTCTATTTTTTACCCTCTGACACTGTTTTTTTTTTTTTTTTCCTTTTTACACATTTTCACATTCTTATGTTTTATTATTCATTTTACCATGGAATATTTCTCACCTACACACATTTTTCCATTGATGTTTATCTTTCATTGTCTGTTCTTTACAAAGCTACGCATGAAACACTGATTCTCAACGATTTCTTGGCTTCGTTAGACGACTTTTTTTTTTTTTTTTTGCGTCATTAAAAAGTTGTAGCATGTTTTAGAAACGAGCAGCGCTGCGGTTTATCGTTCCACCTCACGCAACACACCTGATTCAACTCAATCCAATCAGTTAATCCGCTAATGAGGTCTTCATGGGATGAGAATGGTGTGTTAAATAATGCAGAACACAAATCTCTGCATGGATCCAGCCCTCCGGGACTGCAATTTGTATCCAGTGCATTAGGCAGGCAGCACTCGAAGGACACACTGTTATTTTTATATTGTTTATTTAGCTATAAATTTGCCCTCTGCTACTCCTCTTACAGTATAATTTAAGAAACTTTGATTGAAGTTTTTGCACATAATTCTTTATATAATGCTTGGTAATTAATAATTTAAAGAAGATGAAGAAAATAAAGAAGGATGATGATGATATTAACAATAATAATAACCACCACCATCATCATTATAAGAAGAAGAGGAAAAATTTACGCTGATGATAGAAAAAAGAAGAACAATTTTATTTATTTATTTATTTATTTATTTATTTATTTATTATTTAGTTAACTGCAGAACATCACAGTCTTCCATACAGCCCATGTTTTCCTTACTACTGCTAAATAAAATCAAAATACCTCCTGGTATAATAATATAATAAAGAACAAGCTATAGTAATATCAATAATAATAATAAAAATAATAATAATAATAATACAAATAACAATAATAATAATAATAATAATAATAATAATAATAATAATAATAATAATAATAATAATATTAATACACATAATAACAACAATAATAATAATAATAATAATAATAATAATAATAATAATAATAATAATAATAATAATAATAATATGGCCTCTTTCTACCAAACAAATAACCTGCTTATGAGAGCATGAGGACCCCTGAGCTGAGCTTGCAGCAATATCAGATGGTCAATAAAATGAGACTAAGATGTCACAAGCATGGAAGTGAAGGTGGTAGCTCAGTGGTAATGATGTCGGCCATTTGCTTAGAAGGTTGTAAGTTTAAATCCCAGCACCATTTCTATTCATAGCATTTGGCTTGCAATGATCTCATTCATACAACTTAGCAGTTGAAGGTGAAGGGCCCTGTTTAAGGGCTTAGGAGTGGCTGGGATTTGACTACACAACCTTCGGATGCAAAGTCCAATGCCCTAACACCAAGCTGCAATTGCTAGGCCCTTGAGCAAGGCTCTTAACAATCATCTGGTCAGTTGAGATAATTGTAAGTCGCTCTGGACAAGCAGATAATATGAGAGCAGCTCTCATCAGCAAGCACTGATCAGTGCACAGTTTGGAGTTTATGGTCTATGCCTATTAGTGAGAGAAAAATTAATGGCACCTTGTACCCATTTTTAACGACTATACTTGCTGATTGAATGCTGTAACATCGTGAATATTATTATGGAGCTCCCCTGTTTGTTTAATGCTATGCAGATTATTTTGGTTATTTATCAGTGTTGGTTTTGATGAGTGACTGTGTTGAATGAGCCAATAAAGGGCAGAATTAGCTGAGATGCATATTAGCACACACGTGATTTAAACTCATCTCTGAAAACACAGACCTTTCCCCATGTGAAAACGGATATATCTTTTGAATGCAAGTCACCCATTTGAGAAGCCAAATCTGAATCAGGCCAATGGTGAATAACCATAATTATATTATATTACCATACTGTATTTCTCTCTCTCTCTCTCTCTCTCTCTCTCTCTCTCTCTCTCTCTCTTTCTCTTTCTCTCTCTTTCTGAATGAATGAAAGAAGATCTGATTCCAGTGGCTGCCAAGGGCCTTTTTTTTTTTTTTTTCTTTTTTATAAAATCTTCAATATTAAATTCCCGGATGTTTTTTAATCTTGTAAAATGGAGGTTTGGTGACATGAGAGGCATTATCGATATGACTTCAATGAACATTATAATTCTCTGGACTTCCTTACTGCCAGGAGAGAAACTTGAGCTTGAACAGTACACTTTGTTGTATAAGCAAAGGTTTGATGTACTGTATACTGTATTTATCTACTGTTTGTACCTACTATTTATATTATAAATTTATTATGCAAAAGAAAGTATCTGTTTATGTTCCTGTAAGTATGAATGTTAAAATGAACTTTATGATTGGGGGTCCAGACCTTCCAGAAGCAATAAGGGACCCCTGCTCAAAGTGCAAAAAAAATTTTTACTAAGGTGGTTCCTCTGGTTTTCATTAAAACTAGGACATTAGATACATTCGAGTTATCGTGCTGCCCTGCAAAATGTTTTATTTTCTATTATTGAATGCTTCTAAAAGAGCTGGGGTATGTGAGCAGGGCTGGGGGGAGGGCATGTTTTAGGGGGACCCCCAAGAGCTTTAACACAATTCGAGCACTGCAGAAAGTTTTGAGTTCAAATCCGAGCACCACCAGGCTGCAACAGCAGGGGCCTTGAGCAATGTCATTAACCCCCAACCGCTTAGTTTTTATTTATGAGATAATTATAAGTTGCTCTGAATAAGGCTAAATGCTATTATTGTAAATTTATAATGTTAAAATGTAATATGATATAATTCAATACTACAAATATTTCAAATAACCTTTATTTATTCTTAAACATATTATTTATAGAGGAATAACTTCCTTATTATAGATTTAAATAACTGTTAAAACGCATTAACTGCTGCTGTACTACCTTAACACCATTTTTTCAAATCAGGTATTCTTATGATTATATGTTTTTAAAGAAGACAACAAAGCACATCTGTATGTCAATCTAGAAAAGGGCAAAAAGGGAAAACAATATAAATCGCTTTATTTATTTTTTCCCTAATTATTCTTGTAATATATAACATATCAGCCATAACATTCAAACCACCAGTCTTATTTTGTTAAGGGGCCCCATTGAGCTCTGACTTATCAAAGCTCTGACCTCTTAAGGTGTGCTCTGATATCTGGCACTGCTGATAAGACATTATCAGCAGATACTGATTAAATGTGTTTGTCAAAGCACATCCCACAGTGTGGCAGGATGTATTATCTTGTTAAATAGGCATTTGCCATCAAGGAAGTATTGTTACCATGGATAGGTGTATTTGGTGTTTAGGTAAATGGTACATGTTCTTTCCCATAGTGCCAGCTCTGCTCCAGTTAAGTGTCACATGAACATCTGGCTGTCTGTATTATGTAAAAGAAAATGGGATTCATTAGACCAGGCCACCTTAATCCCTTCTTCAATGGTCTAGTTCTGATGTTCACATCCCCATTGTAGACATGTTTGGTGCTGGGTTTAGGTCAATATGGGCACTCTGACAAGCCTGCAGCTACGAAGACCCACACAAAAAGGCTGTTATGCACTGTGTGTTCTGGTACCTTTCCATCATAGCCAACATTATCTACTAGCCTTCACTCCCTGTGTGTATCAGTGACCATTGGGTGCCCATGAGCCTGTGGCTAGTTTACCAATTGTCCTTTTATGGACCACTTTTAGTAGGTACTACTCACAAACACCCTCACAATCTTACCCTGTCATGTGGGAGATGCACTGAACCAGTCATTTAGTCCTCACAGTTTATCCATATATATATATATATAAGTTCCTTAGATGCTTACGCTTGACCATTTTTGCTGCTTCCAAGACATCAACTTGAAGATCTTACAGCTTACTTGCCAATAAATAGTTCTCACCCCTGGACAGATGTCACTGTAACAGGATAATCAGTGTTACTCACATCTACTTACAATTGGTAGCTTAGTAGTTAAGGCATTGAGTTACTGATCAGAAGGTTGAGGTTTTAAACCCAGTATTGTGAATCTGCCATTCTTGGGCTGCTGTATCATGGCTGACCCTTAACATGTAACAAGTGAAAAGTCCCTTTACCCATTAGTGTATACCAGAGGTGTCAAAACTTTTTTTTTTTAATGAAGAGTAAAAAAAATACATACCTTGATTGCATTATACTAACTTATATTATCTTAAAATAAAAGGTTTACATTATTTATGATTCCCTACATTTTTTTTGTTATATAATTACATTTTCTTTTGAGACCTATTCCATGGACTTGTTACTATCTTATGCATTGTAATAATCACGCATTACAATCCGGACTGTTTTGCAGCACTCCTCATAAACACGCAGTGGACAGCTGTTAAACACTTCTGCTCAATTTTTCCCTCTTCTCGTCTGTTTATCCGAGTGCCGCATTTGGTAAAGCCGCCTGTTGTGTTGTGGGATTCGCCTCCTCACACTCACACACGTCTTTCATAATTATCCTTAACACTAGCTTACCTGTCAGTCTCTTTCTCTAAAGCACTCTTCTGCAAGCACCATGACCTAAATTAGGCCCAGCCTTTGTTGTTTCTCTTCTCCTTTTTGTCTTGACTAAGGAAGGAAAAAAAGCATAGAAAGGCGTTTTAACAAGAACACATGTATTTGAACCATGATTACAAGTTGCTGTGCTGTACCTCATTCTATATTTCAGCAGTAGCAGTATAAGTTGTATAATAATGTGTAGTAATAGTATAATAGTATAATAGCAGTATTATAGTGCATATGCACTTAACAAATAATTTAAAATAAAAAATTGTGTTGAGTGGGTGCTTTGGATAGATTTTGCAGGGATGCAACCTCAGTATTGACAGTTGGCATGTGACTTAAAACTGATTTTAGTGGTGGTTGATGATCAGACTTTCAACAAATCAGCCATAAACCCCACATTTTAGTTTCCTAGGTTTGCGCAGTAGGGCCAAAATGGCCTACAATCTATAATCCGATTCCAATTTTTTAAATAATAATACATTTCAATCACAAATCTATAGTCAGCAGTGTTTACTTTTTTTTTAATAATCCATAATAGATAATCAACTTAAGTACCTGCATAAGCCTACTCTAAATACACAAAAATGTATCTATTTAAATATTTATATATTTTTTGTATTTCAATAGTCAACTATGCAAACTAGTATTTGCATGTGTAATGTATTAAAAATAAATCCATTATTAGACATTATACAGATCATCTCAAAAGGTAGCCAGCTGGAAATCATCTCTGTTTTTCTGTGTGTTTTGTCTCTATCTATCTATCTATCTATCTATCTATCTATCTATCTATCTATCTATCTATCTATCTATCTATCTATCTATCTATCTATCTATCTATCTATCTATCTATCTATCTATCTATCTATCTATCTGTCCGTCCATCTGTCTGTCTGTCTGTCTGTCTGTCTGTCTGTCTGTCAAAAGCTCCATCAACCAATAACATTTGCTGAAAACTTTTCTTCATATGGCCCGAGTGACGTAATCTATTTAACACAGTGCTACTATTAATGACAGACATAATGATTTGTATGCGATTTAGTGGGTGCAGTATAAAAGCAAATGCAAAGTCATGGGTTCATGCAATTTAAGCTTCATTTTTCATTCAATAGAAAGCGAAGGCAGCTGCGCCTTTGGAAATGTGCTGGCTGAGGCAGTAAGATATGGACTTGAATCCTGTCAAAGATTCAGTGAGAGAAAAATCTATTTATTGCAAAACACCAATAGTTGTTGAGTGCTCACATGCACAAGAACGGGAATGAGAGGAATTCGGCAGTGTGTGTATGGGGGAGGGGAGTCTGTGCTATTAAGGTGATAATCACTGAATTAAACATATAAAGGTGAATATGATAGTAAATTGTAAAAAAAATAATAATAATAATTATTATCTAGTGTGGGCCATGCTATTGCATTATTTCAGCATTTATTATTTGGAGTTATTTACTCCAGTATTTCCAGTATTATATATCCAGTTTCAGTATTTACAGTCTGTGCTACATGCAGGCATTTCACGCCTCCAAGGTTGCAGGATTTTATTGATTAGAGGTGTCAGAGCTGATGTGTTTCTGCGTCTAGATTCAAGGCCTTAATGTTAACCACTTGCCAAAAAAATGGGATAGAAAAAATCGACTGAAGTAGCATGTCAGTTTTGTTGTTTTGCATGGTTTTGTTTGTTTTAATATGATGTATGTAAAAAAAAAACCTGAAACGTTCAATGAACTTAAATGAATAGAATAAATGAATCAATACTTTGATATTTCAAATATTTTACAATATATTGACATTTTATTTATAAAGACATGTTATAGTTTTAAATTGTATTCAGCTTGATATACCGTGGTTATTCTGAAGACAATGACACTGGACTTAAACTGCTCATCCTTCAGACAATAATTCTGAATAAATTCTTTGAATCCAAGGACAGAAACTCCTACACAAGAACGTCTATGCAGTGTGAAAGTCAGTAGTAATATCTGAGGTCTGGATTCCATTGTGCTTAATTTCTCCTTTACTCATTAAAACATGAATAACTCGATGGCCCATACACAATATTCCGATATGGACTTATAAATAAAGAGAGCTGTATGAAAGAATAAAAAAAAGGGTTGGGAAGTTATACACCCCTCTGTAATGGTGAGAGGAGAAGAGGTACTTAGATTTAGATGATTTAGATATGTAATGCTTATGCTTATCCTAATTTTGTGTGTGTGTGTGTGTGTGTGTGTGTGTGTGTGTGTTATGCTGGTGAAGTGCTGTATTTTAGCATTTTAGAAAAAGTAAGACTGGGATTGAAAAAGAGCTTTTTAAATGGAGCAATTGGACAAAAATATTGGAATGGCTGATTTTTCACACACACACACACAAACACACACACACACACACACACACACACACACACACACACACACACACACACACACACACACACACACACACTCTTCCCCAGACTATTACCCTAAAGTTGGAGGCACACAATTATAAATGGGTGGTTTTAGATGTGGAAGCAATGGATTTTCCCTTCACTTGAACTAGGAGACCCAAATCTGTTCCAGCATGACAGATTGAGCTCCATGAAGATATGGTTTACATGGGATGAAGTGGAAGATCTTGAGTGGCCTGCTATAAAGCTCTGACCTCAACCTTATTACCTTTAGGATGAATTGGAACGCTGACTGCAAGAGTTGAGGTTATTGTAACAGCAAATAGGGACTACATGTGGAATTTGATATTTTAAAAGCACATATCAATCTTATGGGCAGGTATCCACAAATCTTTAGCACATACACTGCATTTTAAACCTTTATATTTGGTACTATTTGTTTGTCTTGTATATTGTTTTGGGATGTCTGGTTCTCTTGACGTTCCAGGGGCATAAGAATACAAAACATTTATTGAAACATCCTTGTATGTTTTATAAGATTGGAAAGCAGCGTCTAACAAAAACTTTCTAGAATTACACTTTGAAGAAAGTGTTTCTGCAGCAACATGGAATTGCACCATGAAGCATGATAGATTATAACAAGATTTAACTAAATATAGTGCAATGGACTTTTCATAGTTGCTTTTAAAAGCATTTGATTAAGAAATGTAATATATAAGTTTAAATATCGACACATAAAATGAGTCTTAATATTTTTTTTAACCAAAATGATTTCATGGCAAAATGAGGGATTTTACTGGGTGGTAAGTAAAAGATCCATAAAATAAAAAGTGAAAAATGAAGGAGCGCTACCAACACACACTCAACAATGTACTTATCACTTGTCTACCTTTGAAATTCAGATGTGTCCTTGTGCTGACTGGTAACAAAGCACTGCTGTCCAACACGAGAAAGGCTGTAACAGAATTCCTATTTAGAAAGGATGATGCACAGACAGAAGTGTGTGTTTGTGTGTGCATGTGTGTGTATGTGTGTGTGTGTGTGTGTGTGTGCTATTGCTCAACTGTGTGAACGCATATAAACAGCATATGGTTGGGAGGCAGAGCGTAAGTCCGAGGAGTAAACTGGCTTGTAATGATTTCCACAGAGGAAGAGTGCTCGAGACGAATGATCTGTCAGCCGTCCTCCTCTTTTCAGTCTGCCAAATTAAATGGAACCAAGGGATTGGAGAAGCTCGGCCATATTTCCTGTCAACCACTTTCCACTCCATTACAAAAAAAGGTGGGGAAAAAAGAGAGAGAGATAGAGAGTAAGAGAGAGAGCGAAGACACGAATGAGAGAGATGTCTGCAGTGAAGGTTATGCGAGGTAAATCGATATGTTCTTTCTACATTTCTGAGTGCTCACTGAAACATGGCCAATCCTCTCCGAATCCTGAAGTGTACCATCTGCTGCCACTTAAGACGAATGACGTCTTACAAATTGCATTTACATCTGAAGACTAAGACCGAGTATAATGTTGGTGTTAGTGATATAATATGGTGATGGTAGCAGAAAACTTAGACAAAGCTCAATCGCAATATTCCTTTCATCTCCAGTATTTTACCAATCTAGCTAAAAATCCTTTGCGGTATGGATAATCTTAGGAGAAGTAGAAGAACTGTTGTTTGTCACATATACATTACATTGTGTTATACTGTAAAATCCAGTGTAGTTTGGGTCAGAGCACAGAGTCAGCCCTGATATGGTGCCTTTGGAGCAGAAAGTTTAAGGGCTTTGCTCAAGGGCCTAACAGTGGCAGCTTGGCAGGGCTCGGGTTTAAACCCAAGACCTCCTGATCAATAATGCTTTATACTTCATGAAGGAAATGGAAGGACTGCTTCATGAATTTCATTAACATTTGTGCACTTGGTTTAATCACCACGATGTGATATAAATGTCAGTGAAATGTAGTAATCATTGATAAATCCCTATGTGCACTACCCCATGTAGAATTTTCGTTTGTGGTGGTCAAAAGGTTCCACATGCAGTATAAATCTAGTACATTAAAGGGCTTATCGGTGTGGTCTGTTCACAAATCTTTAACATACAAGTCAAGTACATTAAACTGAGGCACCACTGATCAATAATACTTGTTTCCAAGGTTTACTTTTCCCTATTAAGTTGTGATGTATGAATTTGACAATATATAATTTTTCTTTCAGTTTCTGCCGAAGTTATAAGCAAGCAATTGACAAAACATCAGACCCCATGCACAATATCAGTAAACTGTTTTTTTGCTTTTTCGTATCATGCGTTATTTTCATTTTCCATAATTAAATATTGCTGCTGCCAAAATTGTGGTTCTGTCTCAAACCCTTTTCAAAGGTCGCTTTTTTATTTAATTTTGCTTGCTAATGTGAATGTAGGGTTATGTAGAACCCTTACAACAAAAGGATAAGTAATACCTCTTTTAAAAGTATGAATAAGCCATAACTAGGTGAGCATTAAACAATATTAAATACTAAATGATCTAAAAATGTTTAAACTACCCCCTGTGGTGGTGTAGCTGAATATAGTGCAGTTGATAATGGTGGAATAAGTGATTGCTTCCAAGGTCTGTAAGGTTCAATGTCAAATAATTTGCATGGTTTTATTTGGGGATGCATTTATTCCAGGCAATATATCATGATGCTGCTTGAGCTGTCCTGCTGACTATTTCCTGTGTACTGAGTTATTACCTGCACTCGACTTTCGATTTATTGTATTGTGATGTAGTCATTGTTTTCACTGAAACTATGATTTTGCATACACATTTATTGCACAATGTTTATGTACTGCTTGTTTAGAGGCCCTTGGAATTTCACCATATGTGGTGGTGCAATCATTTAACTAACATTGTATATCTACATATATATAATAGTAGAGTATTTTCATTTTATTCAGTTTCCTGGTGGGGGTCATTGTGGCTACAGGTGAAGAAGATCATTTCCTTGCATCTTATTACTCAGCTACAGACTCCCAAACAAGTTGCAAGATATTATCTCCCCAGAGGGTTCTGGGTCTGCCCCAGGATCTTCAACTGGAAGAACATGCCTTATATGCGTGGCAGGCCATTACGGCCAGCAAGTTCTTCTCTGCTGGCCTAAACTCTACCAGAATCAGTGACTTATGTTTTAATCAATTTTTGTCCACAAATGTGTATAAAATTCCCATTAGTCTGTTCTCTTCATTTCACTGCTTTCTCTTGGGTGTGCTGCTACAAGGAGCAGCATCTCTGAGTGTACGTTTCAGTTTGAGTTTCTATTCAATCAGAAAAGCAATTACATCACGTGTTGCTGGAGTAAAAGTTATCTGTCTGCCTTGAGCCATCATTGTGAACACTGCAGGTGTCCTATTGCTTACAATCCATGTTGTTTGACGCTGTTGAATTTAGTTAATCAGATTGCAATCTTGCCACTTTAGCGCCCCCTAGAAGGCATCTAATCACCTTGGCATTTACAAGTACATTGACTGGATGGTCAGAGAGCGCAGTAGTCTGAGCTGCGCATCTGTAGCAAACGGCACAAGCTCAATATATTTGTGTGGATTTGATTGTTGTTTTATCATTCCACACTGGCTGACAGAGGAGAAGAATTTGATTTGGTTGCAGATACACTTACAAGGATGTTTACAAGGTGGACTTTTCAAGAAAAGCTGGCCATTGTGAAGAAAGGTCAGCCAAATCAATTCAAAACACTTGTTAAGATTTTTCATGGAGCATTTATACTTTTGCGTTTTCTTTTCCGTGGAATTGATGCAAATACACAATTTGCAATTTTTTAAATCTCCCTGGAAAACTGTAATGCACAGAAAAATGCACAAAAATGCATGGAAAACTTGGTTTTATTTAATGAGTTTAATATTAATGCTCAGTTGTGCTGCTTTTCTCTATTATACTGATTGTTTTTATAGCCGTAATTTGGTATTGGGAGGTGAAATAATTCAGGTAGGACACCACTGAAGGCCTGGGTGAGAAATGCATGGCCCGCTACTGCCTTATACAGCTGTACAGGAGCTCTATTCAGAGGCTCCAACAGATTTTGGAGCTCATCATAGAGAATAAAATCAGTAATCCTGTCTAGTAAGGCAATTTCTATCTCCTGTACTCACAAACCAATTCTCCTGATCATTACCCATACATGAGAACAGAAATGTAGATTTACTGGTAAACAGAGAGCTTTATTCACAAACTGAACTTGTGTTTCCCCACTGCAGACCATCATGCCAGGCTATAACACCGTCTCCGCTGACCCAATCCATTTGTCAGTTTCATGCTCTCCTAGTCTCATTCATGAGTTATGAATACTTAAATTGAAGTCATAAAATCGTTTTGTTTCTGTTGGTTTGTTTTGTGCTCTGTGGTTTGGATCCTGTAGGTGTTGAAGGGAGTTTGATGCCGGAACAAAGCCATCAACGCATGATTTATTTGCTTACCTGATAGAAAAAGCTTCTATTTACAGTATACACGAGCAGTGCAGAGGATTAGACGAATAGATCAGCCCTTGTCTGCATCACGGCAGTATTCCAACAGAATGCTGTTCAGATATGATTGGTTTTCTTCTTCTTCTATTACTCTCTTGCAAGAATATGTTTTTTCTTTGCCTGGTCTGGATCAATAGCCAGCCATCTGTTTCCTTAACGCTCACTCTTGTCTCTCCTGGGTCATGAAATGATAGACAACTAAGCTGACCCTTCTCTCTTGTGTAACGTCAATTATAAAGTTCCCAACCCTGAGTCCCAACCCTGCCGTTTATTGGGACAAGTCTAAGAAATGATGGATTATGATGTGTATCACCTGGGAAATGCTACAGAAAGGGGACAGTAATGGGATTGAGGCTTTGGCAAGGAAATACTGCTAAAATGTACACATTTAAGGGCATAGGGCTAGTCTTTAAAACATATTCAGCAAAATTATAGTAACAGTGTGGTTTTCACTTATTTTAGCTTTCCTCTTGGTACTGAGGTTACGTTTTTTTATTTCAGATCTCATATATTTAGACAGACTATAAATTATTTTGCAACCTAGCATCTTAGAAAAAGAAAGATTAGATTTGAAACCCCTTAAAGTTTCTATCTGTCTCTGATGGTGCTTCTAAGCAAAAATGAGTAAGTAAAGCCTTGCCTCTCAGCAAGTTACAGCATGCATTCCTCCTAATTTAACAAGAACATCTCTGGTTGTCATATATGGAAACTAACCATAGGCAGTTACCTTCTGAAAAGCTTGACATTCCAGTAAGCCTTGAGAAATCACCGCTGCACCTTCCACCAACAATACTATCATCCTCAACAACAATTGTGCACCTAGCGACCAGGCTGAATCTTACTGGCATGCATAATCATTAATATCTTGATGACTTCTGCTACCTGAAAGTCTGGAAAGCAGACATGGCTCTAGAGAGTAGCCAAAAGTTAGGGCTTTGCATTGGAATACCTTTTCTTGAAAGGTAAACATTAAAAAGTATATGAATAATTGGGGATCATGAACCTGATCAACCTCTCAAATCAAGACTCAAATAATATATATATACAGTGGAACCCACTTATCTCGACCTCGGTTAACTCGGCAACCCTATTAAGTCGACGTTATTGAAGTGGAACCGCCAAATTCTCGCTTTGTCTAAGCATTTTTTATCGGTTTTGTCGACTTTTTTATGTCGCCGAACCCTAATATCTCGAGCACAAGAGGGGGAAAATTTGCCATTTAATGTCGGTTATCTCGATCGGCACTGTGCAGCCGCAGAAGAACTTGCGAAAGTGGCGGAAAAATCAAGCCTTACAGATGCTACAGGTGTTGTATTGTATACTGGTGAATCTCTGCTGTTAGTTAGTGCACATATGCCTTTTGTTGTTAAATGTTATGCGATGAACGGGAGGCGAAAGCCGCGCTTGGTAGGAGCGCGGCGCTTGGTAAGAGCGCGGCGCGGAACGTGGGATGAGCAGCAAAAGCATAGAATTAACAACAGCAGGATCGGGGGGAATCCGCGATGTGCTTTGGGAAGAAAAGCGCAGCCGTTGAGAGAGTGCCGGTGGGAAGGCACGTACCGGGATATGCATGAGCGATAACAACGACCGCCGTGAACCAACATATACCAACAATAACGGAGGGTGAGAGTGTGGAAGTTTAAATAGGAGCTGGTGATGAGTGCTAAATGAGCACCATATGTGCGCGATTGAAGCCGGGAGCCGAAGGGGGTGTGGCAGGTGGATTCCTGACAGTTAACAAACATGTAATTTTTATAGCATGCCTTCATCAAACAAATCTCGGCAACGCTGTTGTGTAAAAAATCCTCCAAAAACATGTGCATGCACATTCTCATTTATTAACGCACATCATGTACATAAAGAAATTTTAAGCACGTTAATATATTGCCGCCATATTGATTTTCGTTTATCTCGATCATCGGTTATCTCGATGCTTTTTGGCAACCCCCTAGGACATCGACAAAACCGGGTTCCACTGTAGATATATATACAGATATCAGGGCATTCAACTTCTGCAGATTAAACCAGTACTTCTAGTGCACACACAAAGCAATGTTATATGCTAAAGTCCTTAATATAATGACATTAGTGTATCTGAATTTAGTGCACATCTGACACGTGGACTAATCTGACCTGCTAGGGGTTCATCATATGAGCTAGAATGTGCACCAATGCGTGTTTCATGGCTTATAATAATACAGTTCTTGCACTGAGGCACAACAAATTCTGTTTAGGCTGGCATTGTAGTAAGACAGAGCATTCAGTGTTTCAGGTTGTGTATCACTTTCGAACACCCACTCAGGTCCAACTCAAAATTCCTGGTACACACTGCAATCAATGTTGGTTTTACTAATTTATGTAATTAGCAAATAATAGTTTTGTGTTTAGACATGCTGCCAATAAGATAATTATTGTCTGTTAATGCAGTACTAATTCAATTTGCTGAAAAGAAAATCAAAATAATAGCCTAGAAAAGCATCTAATTTGACTGGCTCTCTAATGCTGAAGAATTAATTTCCAAAAACAACATGTCCCTATTAGATTATTAGACAGTGTTCTGACTACTGCAATTTATTGTTGTTCTTTTATTTATTCAAGCATGTAGTTTTGTTTAATGTTGTGGAACATATGCAAATTACTTTACTTCCTGTTGTTTTATGTAATATTATGTATAAATATTGTGCTGGTGAGTGGGGTGCTAGTCGATCACCACACTCTGTCATTACTGGAAAATTTGAAGAAAAATCTTTACATTAATACATTTCTTTATTATTATGTGACACATCCCCCATTATGGATCTTCTGTCAGAGCTGCTGTCAAAAGAAATTGAAATAACATCTTCTGACCAATCGGACTCAAGAACTCAACAGTATGTACAGTATATATATATATATATATATATATATATATATATATATATATATATATATATATACACACATACAGTACATGTGATATACTGTATAGTACAGTATATAATCTCACATATGAACAAACCCAGCTATAAGTTACAGTTCTAAATTCGTAAAGGAAAGTTCACTAATGAGTATAAACTTAATAAGTACGTGCCCAGCATCAACATTGTGTGTTTAAGTATAAACATTTTATTATAAACCTCTTGAATGATGCCTGGAGGACTTTTAAGAGATTTCGGAAGATGGAGATTGTCAGTGGTTTTATACTCAGACAAAGCTTTAAACTGGCTATAAATGCAAATGCTTCTCCTAAGCACTTTATGAAGCACATGGTGGCACTTTATTACGATATAACAGTGCTTGTAAAAGACAATTTGCACAAGTTTAAAATCCTACTTTTATTGTTTGAGCGAGAATGCCTCTGTATACACATTTACAAAATAAAAAATACATCTGTAATTGTAAAAAAAACGGCGTTTGATGTGATTTCATGAGAAATTTGTCCCAACAGGGAAATTGTTGGATGTTACATACTGTATAATAAAAGTGCACAATAGCATCAATTTTAATCCTAATATAAGCTTAACTTCCTTTCAACTTGAGTGATATTGAGGAAAGATGTATATATATATAGGCAGATAATAAAGGATTCAGTTTTTGTCACAATAATATTTTAAAAAAGGCACTAAACTTGTGTGACATTTTTTATGACCATTTTTTGATTGAAAAGAGATGACTGTGATGGCTAGATGACTGGCATCAGGGCATCTCTAAAACTGCAGCTCTTGTAGGGTGTTTTACAAATCATGTTTTCCGGTACAGATCCAGGAGCCACAGTGACTAAATTCACAGTGCACTAAATGTGCGAGCCGGAGACAAAAAAAAAATATAATGTAATGTATAGTGTATTTATATATATCAACACAACTGACTCTTCAGTGGTACAATGGACAAAGAGTGTGCACAGCTTTTTACTGCTATAGAGCAAAAGTTATTGTTCGAAGGTTATAAAGAATTTGAAAACATTATGCAAGTAGCAGAAAACAATATACAAAAAACAAGCAGAAAACAAACTGACTGTCTGAAAGCATAGAGTTGCTGACAAATTAAATATGTAATGTTCTTCAATGTTATATTTTTTACAAGTTTTGTTTTCACTTATTTCTTTCTTAATGTCAGAACTTATTGTCAGAAGTTAATGTCAGAACTTGGGAACACGTGGCTTTAGAGAAATTTCTACAAAATTATAATTACTACTACTTATACTGTACCTGAAGAATGGAACATTTAAAGATGGTAGAAAAATTCATCAGGTAAATGATTCCCTCAAGAAAAAATTGATATACGATATATACTACTATGCTCTGCTAAAGGATGCTTTGTGTGTCTCAGCATCTTTGTAAAATGTTGTGCTCTTGATTCATGGATCTCATGGTTTTCTGTTTCGTGTGCATTTTGTTTTTCCAAATCTACGCTGTATTCTGTTTCAATTACGGATTATCCAAAGACAATTTTACCTGCCTGCATTTTATTTTAGGCCATAGACATTTATGGATTTTTATAAAGGAAGCCTATGGTAAAATTATGCATTTGTGCCCTTCCTTATTCTCTGTTCTATTACAGGAATCCAGGCAGTATTACTCAAGAATCACTGGGGTCCTTTTTCAAAGCCAACTTATTTCCTTTTGTTTTTTAATATGACTATTATATGAAGATTCAGTAGTTTTATTAGACACTCAGTTAAGAACACATTTGCTCGAGGATATTTGAGTGCTTCAGATTAATATTCTTTATTATAACGATCTTTTGTCTTACTTTTACTTACGCAGTCATTTTTAATCACCGGTCCCAAATGGACTGGCGCTTTTTTTAAAAGGATCACATGGTGAATAAGATTGGTATTTTTAAGTGGATAATCGTGACGCTTTGTGCATTAGCCCTCTCTCTTTGACTTAATGTGTAATTATCACAGCTTGTCGAGAAATTCACCCAATCTGCTCGAGCTATGATGATCATTTCAAACCAATATACAGCAGGAAACGATTCCACACATAATTACAAATTGAAATTGGTCATAAAGACAGTTTTTTAAATTATTATTATTCATATTCATCTTGGCAGGTTGAAATATTTCCTATTGCGATTGTGCCGGTTGGAGTTATTAAAGTGAAAGTATCTGTGCTGCTGTGTGAGCTTCACACACTTACAAACATAGACACATACCGACAGACACACATCAAAGTTAGAGCTGTGATCTTGTTGCTTCCTTAAGCATAGTTTACAGCTGGGATCTACTGTGCTGGTTTATAAAACATACAACAGTTCATCCAATGGAAAATGCGGTGTCAACGGCGGGGTGTCCAGGAAGCTATAAAAAGCACATGGAGTGAAGCCGGCACTAGCTTCTGTAAGGAGAAGGATGCGCTGCAGGGATGCTGGCAGGGTGGCAGGGTCACATACTTAACCTTACATACTTATATAAAAGTATGCACACCTTACATAAGAGTTACATACTTAATCTGGAGACATTCCCTTTCAGGAACTCAAGCTGTGTCAACAACACTTTGGGAACGAGTGTTCAATACCACCAGACAGACCAGTCCCTGCCAAGTATGTGGGGGTACAGCTAGGTTAAAGGACATAAGGGCCAGGAGCGGCATTGAGGTCAAGGTTATAGAACCTGACAAAGGTCAGCGGGGTAGACCAACCCGCAGCGTTGCAGATGTCATGAAGTGAAACTCGTGAGGACCAAGCCTTAGAGGCTGCCATACTATGGGTCGAGTGTGCTCTGACCCCGAAGGAAGCGGGGTGACCAGAGGACTTGTAGGAGGATGGAGGATGCAAACCTTAGAAATGTAACCTGTTGTAGGATACAGGAAGGCACTGGGTATGCCTGGAGTAAACTCCATGTGCTGCAGAAAAAGCATGTCACTAGCTGGTCTCTGCCTAGTGATTGCCCCACCACAGGGGCATGATACGCCGAAATAGTGGACGCGTAAATTTGGGGTGAAGCCAAACCTTTGACAAATTGTTCCTAATGGAATTTCAGCACTGGACCAATCGGGCAGTTAACTGGATCCAATCGGTGCTGACCTCCTCTTAGAGGGATCTCTGGATGGGAGTATGGTCTCTAAAACCTCAGTGGAGAGACCGGAATCTTGGCGCTGTGCCCCCTTAGGGGCCACAGCCTCCACAACTCTCGGTGGGAGTGTACTATTGTGCTCCCAGCTTGAGAGAGGAGATGCCTCCTGAAAGGAGAGCAGCTTCTCTTGGGCCCACAGGAGGATCTGGCATGTCAGCCTGTACAGGAGGCATGAGCACAGACCCCCCTGGTGGTTGATGTAACAGACCACCGAGGTGTTGTCTGACCGGTTTAACACATGGTAAGCTCTGAGGTCTGAGAGGAAATGCATCAGAGCTAGAAGCACGGCCAACATCTCTAGGCAATTGATATGCCACAGCAGGCCATTCCCCTAGACCTTGGGCGGAGCAGCCACACACTGCTCCTTCATGTGAATGAGAACAACATCTTGATGCCGGACCGCTGAATGCTCTAATTGAGCTAATATCTACCAATTGTCATAATAGTTTAAGATGCAGATGCCTTGAAGTCTTAGGGGAGCTTGAGCCGCATCCACAGACTTTGTGAAGGTGCAGGGTAAAAGGGCAAGACCAAACGGAAGGACATGGAATTGTACACTTCGGCCCTGAAAGCAAACCTCAGGAACTTCTTGTGAGAAGGGAGGATAGATACATGAAAGTATGCATCCTTTAGATCTATCACGACAAACCAGTCCTCGGATCTGATCTGAGAAATGATCTACTTTTGGGTCAGCATCTTGAAACTGAGTCTCATTAGTGAGCATTTCAGTTGATGTAGATCTAGAATAGGACGCAACCCTAAGTTCTTTGTGGGAACTATGAAGTACCTGTTGTAGAACCTGGACTCTATGTCTGAACTGAATCGTGTAGTCTTTGTCTACAGTATGCAGGACCCATCTAGACACATCTGGCAGAGCTTCTAAGGCTTCTAGGTAGTCTATTTCTCTGGTATGCCTAGAGCCAGGGCTACACCAAAAGCGGCAGCAAGTTCTCCAGGTCCTCTGCGATGCGGGGCGGAAATTGAGGAGAGTGCTAGCTGGAGCTGGCCGTGCCAGGGTTGACAAACCAGGTCCCTGGGGTGTCGTGGCAGAACGGGCACAGTGTAATAAGGTGCACCACGCCTCTTTCCTGGCATGATCCCCAGAACGTCCTATGTCCGGACTTCTTGGCCTTGACCCTCTCATTGAAAATGACAGTCCTCAGATCTGTCATCTCAAGGCTCTGTTTCTGTACCTCCCAATGATGGCAGATGCTGGGTTGTACTTGAGGCTGCACACGCCGAGCAGCCCCATGAGAGCAACGTGGGAGAAACCGCTGAAATGCCGCCGCCTGTTTCTTGGCCTCCTGGAATTTACTTGTTGTTCACGGAGTCGCCAACAGGCCAGTCAGCAATAGAGGTTCGTCTAGCAGCACGGCCCTGTCTCATGGCGGTGATGCCTGCACCTTGACCCGCTGAGACGTAAGCCTTACCCACCAGCACCGGCATATTACGTAGGTACTTGGTGGGCAATGTCAGGGTCTTGAGGGATAATGCAACACCTGGGGAAAGATAGCTGGTCAGCGTCTCTTCAACCCGGTGCACCGACTCATAACCTAGTTCTTTCAGTCCCATAACTTTGGAGTACAACGCTGCTTTGGCACTAAAGAGGCCTAGAAAGAACGGCAGACTCCGACATGGAGGTTGCGATATGGTTTGCAGAAAGCCAGATCCAGCTTGGCAACGGCCCGGGTTACAACCTCCATAAGCTTCTGACTTCTGACTCGCAAAGAGCACCCTACCTCCTCAAAGGGATAGAGGTGGAGCATGCAAATGAGTGCTGGACCAGGCAGGTGATGTGGGAGAAAGGGCCAAGCCCGTCTTGAAACCCTCTGCGAAGTCCATTTGTGAGCCCCAGGAAGTAGACAACACGGAAGTGTTCCCAAAGCGTTGTTGACGCAGCTTAAGTTACTGAAAGGGAACTCCACAAGCACACTTCGAAATTGAGTGGAACATCTTCCCAGAAGAGTGGAGGTTATTATAACAGCAAATGGGGACTAAATGTGGAAAGTGATGCACACATGAATCTTATGTTCTGGTATGTACAAACCTTTGTTTGAGCATCATTGTTGTTTAAATTGTGTTAGTATAAGAGGAATAAAGCAACAAAATAAAATAAACATGCCTTGTTTCATTTCCTACAAAAACTTAACAGGAAGTTGTTGTTACTGTTGGTACTGCTTTAATAATAAAAACCATGTTACTTTGTAAGTCATTTAGGTGGCAATTTTTGCTTTTTCATTAAAAATTTGAAATCATTATGAAATTAATTATCCTAGAAAGGTTTTATGACTTTTTATTATTTGTCTTAAACTCTTTTTATTTTATTATTTAGCTTGGATACAGCAATTACAGAGAAAACAACAGTGGCTCTCCTTCAGAGAACCAAAACCCCCACACATTCCCAATTATGTATTGAAAATGCAGCTTGTTAATGATAATGATACGCTTTATTGCGACAGCACATCCTTAGCAACTTCTGAATAACAAGAATTCAAGAAAAGAGACAATGGGTGGTTCAAAAGTTGATTGCAGAACAAACATTCGTGGCAGGAAACAATAGAAACACAATAGAAAAAATCTGTTATGCAACGATCCAGCACATAAATAGAGTACTTGTGATCAATCAAATCCAACATAGCATTCTGAGAAGTTTCTAGTAGCCTGTGTGCACAACAACAAGTGAATGATTGTTTCATAAATCCTTTCAAAAGCAGTTATATTTTTGAAGTCATTTAAATGATGAATGATACTTTCATATGAAATAGGCACTCTAAATTTCTTTAGAAAATTACAAGCTTTGTAAATAATGCAGAAGCTGTTTAATAAGTGGAATGCATTTTTTAGAGAGAGATGCACTTTAAAAATGAATCCAATTGATCTAAATCACTTTTTGTTTGCTTCAGTACCACACAAGGGTTTCACCTGGGGGTCCATGTAGGACTAATGGTTTCATTGGGGTTCGATTTACTAGCCACAAAACCAACAGCACACTCCCACTGCATGTCTCCAAACTGTTTCTCACGTGCTTTCTCTCAGCACTTCTGCTACTACGTGATATGACGTATAACAACACTACGGAGGCTAAGGCGTGTCCCAGGATGAATTTTAACATATTGCATCGGTAACTGTTTATAAGTATCTTTAATGTATCGCATTGTTGGCTATGCATCAAGATGCGTATCACATTATGGAGATGCGCATCCCTTGTAAATCCTGTACCAAATCAAATATATTTAGACTAATGATCTGCTAAGGTGATGACCCCTAACAGGAGCAGCCAAAGAGAAAAAAACATGAATAATATACTTTTTTCTTTACATTATTTTCATTTAATTTGTTTTTGTTTCTCTCGGATTCCTGACTTCTTTGACTAAAAGCAATCATATTTGCTATTTAAACCATTTAGCAAGTCTGACTAGTTCTAGGACTTCACAAAGTTAACTTAATTTACAAAAAATGTAAAAAGTAGCGTAGATTATAATAAAATTAGTAAATTGCTGCTTGGTCATAGTCTATAAATGCCTGTCTGATAATAATTCAGTAACGTAAAAAACATGGCTGATAGAGACTATTTAAATTCTGCAGGCCTTTGACTGGTTGAATTGAGGTATGATAGCAAAAATGTTATGTTCATCTGTTTTCTGAATAGTGCCTTATGAAACTTGGCACGAACTGGCAACTGGGGGTTCTTATTGCAAAGGATGCTTGGATGCCATAAATTGCAGCTTATGCAGGTATAATTAATGGAGGTGAATACAGAAGGTACAATAAAATCTAGAATTATATTGTAAATTTGTGCTGTATCTAGAATTACTCTTCTGAAACATAGCCTGCAAACTATACAATGCCTGGCAAATTTTTGCTAACTCCTAGTCGTTTTTTTGTGATTAAAAGATGCATGCACGTTCCTTTTGTTCCTTATGTTTCTATGCAACAAACTAGGTAATTAAACAGTATGAAGATTGACTTTGAGTATATAAATGTACCGATGTTAAACTTTGTAGAAAAACCCTAGTATGAATAACAGATTTACACACTCTTGGCACCTGGACAGTTTGTTTCTCAAAACATCTTTGCCATGTCTCTTGTATAATTTACCAAAGGTGTCCTTCACTAGTTATTAATATGTCTTTCTGAGCTTACGATCCAGTTTATCCCCGAATTCATAAAGTAAGTTCTGTAGAGAGTATTTCGTAGAAAGTAAATGTGTAGTACACTGTATACTCGTATGTGTAAAATACAAATTGGTAGAAGTGTGTGTACAGCCAAAATTTAAGGTAAGCCCCATTGTTGCAGCAGCAAGAACGGAAGTTGACTGTAGAAATCTTGTGCAGGAAAGAGGGCAGATGCCAAATGCAGAAGTTGTAACAGGAAATGGAACAGCAGCTCCCAAAATACTTAAGGGCAATGTCTCATTTATCTTTAAGAGTGAGTGGACTGAAAATCGATCTTGTATGTTTGTGTGAAAAGCATGCACTTGTGAATTGTATAGCCAATATAGTAACGCACTGCAATAAGATGAGCAAGGGGTACCTATATTATATTGTGCAGACTGAACTTCAATCTGTGGAAGTCATAGCAACAGGGTTGTTAACGTGGATAAGAAGTCAACTTTAACTGGCTCATACGCCATTGCCAGAGCCCGATAAAAGCACGCTGCACCAGCTGACGCTAGTACCTGAACAGGTCTTTGATGAAAAGCCCCAGGAAGATTTAATGATTGCTTTCTTCTGTCTGAGATGAGAGCAAAACATGTGATGCAACAGATTGCCCTTAAGCGCTCATCTGTACTACTTCGTTATTCTTGTCGATTCGGGCTTTCAGGTCTCTACGGTCTCTGTGACAGGTTTGAGCTGGGTGTCTAGTATAATCCTAGTCTTGTTTTTGTTTTTCATGGAACTTGTACCTGCTGCGTTCTGCTTGTTTAGTCAGCTTACAATTATGAATTATCGGTGAATGACCTTGCCTGCCTCGAGCCTTGCTATGTGCCTTGGCACTGATATTTGGATAACCCTCAGCAAAACCAAATGAATACACTTTTAAATCCATCACACCACCCAGGGTCAATTAATTTAAACAATTGTTCTATGGTGTGAAAAGGTTTTAATTAAAAATAACAAGGACGATGTAAGGCCGTGCCCTTCACTGTGAGATATTATACCTATATGTCATGTGACCTTGCTCAGAAAAGCCTAGGGTATAGGAAATAATAGATCTTTTATCAAGCTTTATAGTAGTTATTTTAAACTATGTTTTATATATCATAAATCAAGTATATTTGTATATTAAATCAGCAACATCACCCCATCACCACCAACAGCAATAATAATAATGTCGAAAATATTTTTATAAAATTCTTGTCATTATTACTATCATTAGCATTATATGTTTTTATATATCTATTGTATATTATATATATATTGCAATGTTTTAGTTTATGTACAATGTGCAGATCAAGTCAAATTAAAATTCAAATTAAATATTTAAAATAAAACAGTCAACAATCAACATAAAAAAGGATACAAAGAATATACTTTAAATGTGAAAAAAATGCATACTTGTCCATAAAATTGACCAAAACATAACAGTATAACTAGAAAAATAAGTTCAAATTCTATAGTCACTGGGTGTAAGGAAATGCAAAATTTGTCAGATATACTAGAATGCCTTTAAAACGTCTCTGGGTTACGTATGTAACCCTAGTTCCCAGAGGGAATGAGACGCTGCGTCGCAACGCTTTGGGAACAGGCTCCGATAGAGCCGCCAACACAACGGCCAAGTCCCAGACAGGCACTCTGGGTCACGTCCCGGGCCTCAGCCTCCGGGCACCGCAAAGGAAACGTGTCACCAGAAGGTGCCTACCCAGCGACTGACCCACAGGCAGGGATAAAATAAGCTGCGATAACGGACACGTTAACCTTCGGGGTTAAAGGAGTCAACCCTGTGGCAAACTGTTCCTGCAAGAACTCCAGAACTGAACCAAACGGGCAGTTAACTGTATCTAACTGGTGATGCTCACACCACATGAACAGGCGCCACCTTGCAGCATACGGCCTCCTCGTGGAGGGAGTTCTGGAATGGAGGATGGTCTTTACTACCTCAGTAGAGAGACCAGCTGCTACAAACTGTGCTACCTCTGGGGCCAAAGCCATAGCTTCCATAACTATGCGAGAGGAGATCCCTCCTGGGAGGAATTGAGAGGGCGCAATTGGGAGGTCCAGTGTCCAAACTCAACATGAAGTGGGATGCAATTGGCACTGGTACATCTCTAGATGCTTTGGGATGTTTCCGGGGTCGGCATCTACTTCTTTAAAGGTCCACAATTTTCATAAGGTGGCGTGACTGGGGCTGGAGCAACCTCAGGATGTTTCGGGATGGGAAGAGATGGGCTGTAATAGCCTGACTCTCTGACCGAAGGGGGAACCACCTTGATGGCTCCTTTCCTCAGGAGAGCGCACACCTCCTGTTCCAGGACCAGAGCCTGTTCAGGTCCCACCATGGTGGGACACATCACATTGATTTGGGGAGAAGAGGACCCGAATTGAATCGAGGAGCCCCTCTCTATAGTACGCAGGACCCATTGAGAAACATCTGGCAGCCTTCCCCAAGCCTTCACTAAGTCTCTTAAGGGAACCAGCCTCTCGAGGTGGCCTCCGACCCTCCCAGAGCAGCTGGAGCATTGCCCTGCAGCCGTTTAAGCCTTCTGAGAGGCGGCGGGTCTCCCCCATCCGTGCTGCAGAGGGACAGGCACTGTAGCATGAGGTGTACACTGCGCTACTTGATGTAAGCCATCAGTACTTAAGCACCATGGCCGATGCCTTTCTGTGGCTACTAGAGCTGCCATGGACTGACCAACGGCCCGCACCGTGTTTTTGGTGGCTCTAAGATGTGGAGCACCTTGAGCCGATTGAGCATGCTCTCCTCTCAAACAACGCAACGGTCATGCGTATCCTTTCCCGTAAATGAAACGGGGGCAAGGATGAATACACAGCCAAAATTTTTGTTTGTTAGCCATGCTTGAACAGAATCTCCCACACAAAGTGCTTACCTGAACAAACAGAAGCTAATGTCGCTACCACCGCGCAGCCATTTTGTAGCTCCTGGTTGATGCGACGTCGCCTGCCTATTACGTCACGACTTGCCTATTGGCCAGATTTCACACGTTGTGCAGAGCGTGGACAAAGCGAGGCGTTCCCAAAGCGTTGCGACGCAGCTCGAGTTCCCAAATGGGGAACTCCTGCATTGCAGACACAAGAGGACACAACTAGCAAGTGTGTGTATGGGAGAAAGTAAGAAAAGTAGGTAGGGCCAGAACTATTTTGTGGTATGAGTATGATATGTCTCATTTGTCTTGTGCAGGTGACAACCATAGCTACTTTCTACATTTAGTAGCTGCTGAATGTGCACTACAAACGATTTAAAGAACAGCATCCAACATGATGCTAAGGCTTCAAATGTGAGGTGAGATACACTATATAGAAAGAGTTAATGGACACTTGCATGTGTTTTTTTAACCTCTTATTCCACATTTAGCTCTATTTGCTGTTATAATAACCTCCATTCTTCTGGGAGAATGCTAGATTTTAGAGTGCGCTTGTGAAGATTTGTGTTGTGCCACAAGGTTGTTAGTAAAGTCCGGTACTGATGTCAAGTGAGGAGGCTTGGTTGCAGTCAGCGTTCCAATTCATCCCAAAGGTGTTCAATAGAGTTGAGGTCAGAGCTTTACAGCAGGCAATTCAAAATGTTTCACTCCAACTAAAGCATCTTTTTTAGGGAGCTCGCTTTGTCTCAATGTCTTCATGGGTCTTCTGGTGAAGGGAAACTCTAATGCTACTGTATCCAAAGACATCATATACAACTGTGTGCCTTTAACATTGTGGTAATAGTTTGGGATAGAACCTCATATGGCTGGAAAAGTCAGATGTCCCAATACTTTTATACAAAACAAACATAATCCAGCATCTACTAATGAATCCGTGAGCAGTAGAAAAAGCTGCTGATCACCGTTGCTGAAACAATGGTGAAACATCTGGTAGTGTTACCAGCGTGACTTTCATTGCTGAAAATAAAGAACACATTACATGACCACACACTTCTCACCTACACAAACACACAAACAATAAAACCCTCAAGCCCTGGCAGGGTAATGTTTAGCTAGCTGTAAAAAGCCTGTTTAATTGGACACCTGGGTTTCCAGGGGGAATAATATATATATAATAACAATGAGCACTGATTATTTATGCTGACAATAATACTCTAGCAAAGCATTCTGGGGGAATTCAGCCTGGCTCGCAAGTCTGTCTCCCACTGAGACCATCGCCATCACACCTGCTGTGATAATCACCGTCTTTAAAATACTGACAGGTGCTGAATCCTAATAGACTTAAGCCCACCTGTGCTTGTCTATGTGTGTGTTTTCCCTATGTTAATGCAGCAGACTGAATTTGACCTTAGACATCCAAATCACATTAAGCTGCTGAATTTGTCTGAGAAAGACCAGCCAGAGGACACACACTGAGTGCACCTCAGGCCCCCTCATCCTACATCAGTACCCGACATCCTTGCGAATGAATGAGCATAACTCTCCACAAGCACTGAAAAGAAATTCAGTGCAAGATCTTCCCAGAAGAGTGGATGTTAATATAACAGCTACAGGGATAGCACATGGCACAATCTTACAGTCAGGTCATAGTGTAATTACACATAACTTTATACTAAGTATGGCAGCAAGTACCAAGCATGCCATAAATAAGTCAAATAAAATCCACAAGTGCTTAAAATAGTAAGATATTAAACAAGAAATTCGAAGGCCCAAATGATGCAATCCATATAGCCAGATAGCGAAAACTTATTTGTCCATACCCAATCTGATTGCTGCCTACAGGACAAAAATTAATCATCTAGTTGACAGACTTGGCCCAAAACCATTTTAAATGATTGCCTGGCACCGGCTTGATTCAAGCGGCCCGCTCGAGTCCATCACTAACCATCCAGCATAGGGTCCAATTTGGTCAATTTGTTTTTAACAATATGGGTACAGAACTGGAATCATTACTGCCTTAAGAAATATTTAATTAATAAGTATTTCTTCTACACAGTTTACTATTATTTACTTGCAGCAATATGTAAAGGCAAAATAAATGCGCTTCAACATTGCAAACTTTATTGATTTGAAAATAACTGATCCATTGAGGGCAATGACAATAAAGTCCCATATTAGTCCAAAGACCAATTGTATTAGTTGAATATACAGGTAGTCCTCTACTTACGATGGAGATATGTTACGACGACCCCATCATAAGTCAAAAATATCGTAAGTCGAAGATGGTACTATCACTGTGACAGCCTTTCCTGCTTCATGTTGATTTATAATTTTTCTGCTCTAAACTGATGGATTTCCTTTTCTTTTTTTCACTACAAGCAGGAGACATACTTGGGCGCTTGGAAGACATTCTTTTATCACTAAAATTGCAGTTTGAAACAGAGAAAAGTACACACTGAGACAACTTTACTCTGTCGACCCCTAGCGTGAGTGGGGCATCTCACAGGGTGAGAGATACGCTTATCCCAGCTGCGCGTCCAACGTCGGACGCTGCTGCCTCTGCCTGTTGCGCGAAATAAAAAAAATATATATATACTGTATATTTTTCGTATCACTCTCATTATTGTAAGCCGAACCATCATACCTCAGGGACCATTCGTAGAATAGTTACATTGAGCTGGGATTGCACGTGTTATATCCTATTGTTAAAATACAAGATAACTTCAAATATTTATGCCTTAGGACTTACTTATCTATGAAGAAAAACATTTTATTCCAATGTCATGAATGGTCTTTACTGTACACTGGAACATTTCAAACACTATTTAATTAAAGTGAATGATTTCATACACATTTTGTGGGTTTGATCGAAGACCAAAGCATTTAATCCACTCCTTTTGTTTGTAAATTTTTTTAAGAGAGATGTCTAAAGGGATGTTGCTATAGTAACTTCATCTTCCTATGAGAGAGGTAAAGGAGAGTTTAAATCAAACCAAACAACCCAATGCATTTTGGTATTTCAAGGGCTACAAGGGTACACCTTTGAACCAGCACACTGGATTTTCTGTTGTTCTTGTTCTACTAAATGAGAGATACAGTAATTTAGTGAACAAAGCATGATTTGAAGTTTAGTTTGCTTGATCATCGAAAATATGTATCATAGATAGATGTCATTGGGATATCATTTGCTTATGTAAATTGTTTTGTAGAAAATATCAAGAAATGTCAGCTGTTTGTATGCAAAGTATTCTGTACATCAAGTGACGGTCGCATAAATAATTCAGTTTGTCATTTTGATTCCTTATTACCGATTGTTAAAAATGTTATTTTCGTTATTAACAATTGAATATTAGGCTTTTATAGGATTAGAAGCAATTATTACTAAAAAGTATTACTGCACAATGAAATGCCTGCCATTCCAAAAGTGCTGTTCTTCTGCACTTATCTTTTTAAACTAATAGAAATAGTAATGTTGGCAAACTATGAAATCATAAAAAGGATGCACAGAGTATGGAGGAATGATTCACACTTAGGAAAGAAAACATTTCTTTGAATGTGATAACATTCAATCAGATTCCAGATTTTGTACCTGATTCAAGTTTTGGGCCTGATTTCCGATTTCTGCCTTACTGCAATTTTATGTCAACCTCTGCCAGAAACTTGGGCAACTTTTGGAAAGCTGGACAAAAAGCAGCAATAGCATCTGTGTGCACACTGAAGTCTTTCCTACACAATGGTTTTTAGCCACAGGCACATTTCAACGAGGCATTGGAGACAAGTCTGGCATTTCCCAACCAGCTATGAGCCGAATAATGACATGTCTTACATCCATTCGTATCACTCTGAACACAGTACATTAGTACAGTAGTGGAGAAGACAATAATGAGACATTTTCCCACCACTGCACACTCTCCAAATGTAACAGAGGTTAATAGATTGCATATACAGAGCCATAAAAATTTAACCATATATGCAAATTTGGAGTTATTTAAAAACAAAAATTGGCTGCTATATTGTAGTGCATACTAGTCATTCTTATGCAGAGAATTCTAACTTGTTCAGAGCACGAGTTTGATAAATGGGACCCCAAGTGTCTAGCGCCGCATTTTTATGGCTCTATGTAGATGAGGTGAACAAAAGCCATCTGTTAAATGCGTAAAGTTCACTGGAAGCTTTTCCTAACACAATCCTTGCTTGTTCTAAACCGTACACCTTTTTATGTGATATTTCATTCTGCCATCATGGGGTTGAACTAAAGAAAGTGTTTATAATCAGTGAGGTGAGAAAACACTGATTTATTCACAGGAAATATTCCACGAGCGACCTGTTGCTGAATCATGCAACCTGTTACAAAACTTTCTTTCGGCTTCTCCCATTAGGGGTCGCCACAGCGGACCATCCGCATGTTTGATTTGGCATTTTTTTACGCTGGATGCCCTTCCTAACGCTGGATGCCCTTCCTAACGCAACCCTCCCCATTTATCCGGGCTTGGGACCGGCACTAAGGCTTGTGCAACCCTAATGGCTGGGGTTGGTTCCTATATCATATCATAAAACAACATGACCACACACCAGATATGTTACTTTGTTGTAAAGGTGTTTGTAAAATATAGAAAATAAAAAGTATACAGCCAGATAATTAGTGTTGGGCGAGTAAAGCCAAATTTGATAAACAAAATCATAGAACTGAGAAAAAGTTAAAAAAACAAAAATACTGTTGTGACATATTTAGGTGACAGATGCTTCTGTAATACGCTAACTCTTAGCAATACACTAGATCAGATGACTTTAGTAGTTTAGTAGAAAAGTAGCAGTAGCACTTTTTACTTCTTTTTAGGATGAGATATCAGATCTCTAGCTTAGAATTTGCAGAAATGCAACATTTCTTTTCTGTTTTTAATGTAAGGAAAAGGTCTTGCAATTGATCAATACGTCATGATTTGTATTCTGAGTTGTGTTAAGGATTTAATACCAAAATGGCTTGCATCTGTATTCAGAACTCAGACATAACTGGATTTAGATGTTCCTTGAGCAAATGGGAAGAGGCTGATCTTAATCAGAGACATGGCTTATCTCGAGAACTGATTTCTTTTCTTTTTAACCAATAAAACGATGGGTTGAATTAGAAGTAGCATTTTTGCTTTGGGAGCACACTGCTCTTACGAGCAAGGAATATTGGCATTATGCCATTATCAAATTCACAGTCTGATGAAAGTATTATACATTCTATGCATATATTATGATCTAATGACATTGATCGCATGGGGCATGCTGTCCAAATTCAAAACCTTTTTGAAAAAATACAGTATTTACATGATTTTTGCCTACTTTAATTAACTATTTTTTTCTTCAGTGAGAACTGGGTGTTCTTCATTTGGATGTCATGTATGAACTCTTGGAGGAAAAACAAATTCAGCCTTGGGTCGGGTCATTCACCTTTCACTCTCACTCTCACATATTCTCACTGGTGCTGATATACTTTTGTTTAAAGACCTCAAAATCAGCTCAGTACATTGAAAGATGTTATTCAATACAACAAATTAGTTTTTCCTATTTTTTTCCCCTCAACTTTTCGGTAGTTACATTTTGATCATGGCTCAGATCTTCTTTTGAACTTCTTTTTTTGTAATAAGTCTCAATACTGTATGTCTAATTTTGCCTAAGAAATGGAGAAGGAGTGTGCTGGTACCGATTTTTAAGAATAATGTGCAGATCTGCAGTAACTACAGCGAAATAAAGTTGATCAGTCACACCATGAAGTTATGGGAAAGAGTAGTGGAAGCCAGGCTAAGGGATGAGGTGACCAACAGTAAGCAACAGTATGGTTTCATGCTGAGGAAGAGCACCACAGACAGGTTGACGGACAAGGTAAGATATCGAGATATTGATATTGAGATTTGTGGTGAGAGTAGGGAGCAAGTTGAGAAGAGCCAAGTAGTGTAAAGTAATGGAGAGTGTGTTAGAGAAGTGAGGAAAAGAGTGCATGCAGGGTGGAGTGGGTGGAGAAGAGTGGCAGGAGTGATTTGTGATAGAAGGGTATCTGCATGAGTGAAAGGGAAAGTTTATAGGACTCTGGTGAGACATGCTATGTTGTATGGTTTAGAGACCGTGGCATTGAGTAAAAGACAGGAAGTGGAGCTGGAGGTAGCAGAGCTGAAGATGTTGAGATTTTCATTGGAAGTGATGAGAATGGACAGGATTAGAAACAAGTTTATTAGAGTGACAGCGCATGTAGGGCATTTTGGGAACGAGGTGAGGGAGGCTAGATTAAAATGGTTTGGACATGTGCAGAGGAAGTACATGGGGTATATAGGAAGATGAATGCTGAGGATAGGGCTGGCAGGGATTGGAGCAGCCAAAACAAGAAGAAGAAGGAGAAGAAGAAAAAGTAGAAGAATGTATGTCTCATTAACTTCTGTATATTTACTCCTTAATTTTGTCTGGTTTAAAAAACAAAAAACAAAAAAACAAGCAGACACATAATATGTCTGACTTTCATAGCTTGCTACACTATATGGAAAAAAAGTTTAGGGACACCTCACCATGAGGTTTGGATGTTCTTTTTGAATATCCTATTACACATTTAGTCCCCAATTGCTGTTACGATATCCTCCACTCTTCTGGGAAGATGTTACACTAGATTAGGAGTGTTCTTATGGAGACATTCAGTCAGTAATTTCAGGTAAGGCAACATAAACTAGTTGCTAATCCTAGCTAGGAGGTGCTATTAAAAAGTTTCAAGACTAATTGTGCTACTGTAACTGGTGCTATTCTTACTACGTGCCTTACTGTGTCTGCGATTTCATTATGGACAGCAAATTAGAACAAAGAGCAAACCTGATATTCTGCATGAAACTGGGCAAATCTGCGAAAGAGACGTTTGACATGACATACGTTTGGCACACGGCGATGCTCCAAAGAGTCGTTCAAGGTGTTTTGAGTGACACGCACTTCAAGAGCAGAAGAACATCAGGAAGACCTTTAATGAGCTTAACCCCTGAAAATATCAAAACCAGGGAGAACAACCCACATGATCTCACTTTCGCACCCACCCTATTTGCCAGATTTGGCTGCGAAATTCGCTCGATTCCCGAAGATGAAGGTCCGGCTCCAAGGTCGCCATTTTGACACCATTGAGAATCGCAGAAAGTGCTTGACACTTCCAGGACATATTCCAGAAGTGGCAGAAACACTGGGAGCACTGTAGTGCTGTGCCATTGAATTATTTTGAAGCTGATAAAGTAAAAAAAAAAGTAATTTCTTGTATACCAAGCCAGTGTCGAAACTATTTAATACCACCTAGTAGTTACATTATATTCAATAATTCTTATAGCGCACAATTTTAAAGTAAGTGCAAGTTATAATAACAGCAACCTACAGTTTCTATAACCAGATTGGTTGAATAATAATAAAAAAATTATACTAAATAAAATTGTAACATATGCAGACAACATTGCAGATTATGTTACGTCACATAAATCCACAAGGGATGAATGAAGGCTTCTGTTGATGTCTATATATGTTTATATATAATAATAATATAGCATGTTTTTTAGCTGGTGCTGGTTGAACCTTTAGTTCGAAATCTTGACTTGACTTGAATTGACTTGAAGTTTTTGACATGAAGATGTTGGCCTTAAGAAAGCTTTGTAAAATGTTGGTAAAATCAGGTTGTACACAATCAGTGTATTAGGATAAAGTTTATGATGATTTTGAGAGCTAGATTAAATTACTATTTATTATATAGATTAAAGAATAATTCCTTTAAGGCTACTTTCCAACAGGTGAAATGCATTGTGTGTAACACAGGATACTTTTACCCACTAGTCGGTCTAGCTCTCAACATGTCTCAACATGTTGTTGAAAAGAAAATCTTGGACGTCGTTGCAGATCACATTGAAGTGAATTACCAAGGTTATTATACAGGTTGGATTTTTTTCCCTTTAATGTTCTCTAGTCACATGCTTTCCTGTTTTGACCTCTGTCTGAATATGTATTTGACTTTGAATAGCAACATGCCTTTGACTGCTGAGTCTACCTGTGAGCTGACCCCCGTAACACTTAATACATACCATCTGGTGTGCAAGGGTATACAACACAAACTGAATGACCCCATATTTAACTAAATGATTAAAAAAAAAAAAAGAAGAACTTTGAACCATGGGGTATTTCACTCCAGGAAAACTTTTAAATTCATTTTTCTCCTGTCAATTACACCGTCTGTATGCCACAGACCCTTATTACTGTCAGCCCAAATAAAATGACTCCTACCTCTAATTTGTAATTTTCTCTGATCTCCCATAATCCTTTCATTAAATGAAAAAAGTTAGGATTATTATGGAGTCTTTCTACTTGATTAATAATTTTCCTATAGATGTCAGACGCAGCCATTTTTCTAATAATGAGCCAGTATAAAAAAGGGCTGAAGGAACCAAGAAGGACCCAGCATTAAATATATGAAATAAGTAATAACCTCGCAGGGCTCACTGTATAAGTGACTACTATATAAGCAGAAAATAATAGTGAAAGGGGACCAAATTTCACATAATGCTTTCATTCCATTGAAAGCCACACAGATGGTCTTAAATAAAATATGATCTAAAATAATTTCATCATGAAAGCTATGTTACATCTTTATACTCGCCTTTATTCTTAGCCTTCAGCTGTTCGTACAAAATTATTGTCTTTTTATTAAAATGTAATTAAACACAAATATTTTTCTAGGCTGTATTCTCAACAAATGCAAATATAGATATGAGGCAGAATGTGCTCTTTTTTTATTACTAAATGTATTAATTGAGTTCAGAAAAGTTGTCAAAAAGGCCCACAGAGCATCCATTAAAGTGCTGTGAAAAATCATTTTCCCATTTCTGATTTTTTTATTTTTTCGCATGTTATACTTAAATGATTCAGATCATCTAACTAAATTGTAATATTACATATAGAAAACATTAGTAAATACAAAATACAGTTTTTAAATGATGATTTAAATTATTATGGGAAAAAAAGCTGTCCAAACCTGGCTGTCCCTTTGTGAAAAAGAAACTGCCCTCTTGCTAGATAATGAATAAACTGTGATTAACCTGGATTTTCTGGAAAGCTGAGTTAAATTTCAACTGTCACACATAGGCCTGATTACTGCCAGACCTGTTGAATCAAGAAATCACTTAAACAGAACCTGTCTGACAAAATAAATCATGCCAGGATCTAGCAAATCACAGTAAGAGCAATTATTGAAGCCAAGTATTTAACAGTTTAATTTCTTTAAAATAGTAAATACCTTGTTTGAGTGATTACAAATGTACAGAATTTTACAGAACATTGCTATTTGACAAATATAACAACGTTTAGTCGATCGTCTTGTCTTTCTAGATCATATGTGTCAAACTTAAGGCGAGATCATTTAATGTAGATCTATTATTATTGTTATTAATGGCCCGGCGATATGAAGCGCTGATAACACACAAACTACAGATCCCATAATGCAGTGCTTCAGCTCACTTGCTGAACGCTAGGCTACCTGGGAACATTCCTGCATCAATCAAGTCGAGCTTCTGTTGAAGTATACAACCCTATTGTAAAGTTATTGCAAAGCTAGCCCCTTACAATGGCGAAGAGAAAAGTTGATTTTGAAAACAGAGCTTTTCAAAACCAATGGGATTCTGAGTATATGTTTACTGACATTGCCAGTAAACCCGTGTGTCTTATTAGTGGAGCGAATGTGGCTGTAATTAAGGAATTGAATATAAGACGGCACTACGAGACAAAACATCAGGATAATCTGAAAAACCTGAATGCAGAGTGGAAGATACAGAAAATAGAAGAGTTAAAAAAGAATGTGACATTTCAGCAGATGTTTTTACCAGAGCAAAATCACAAAGTGAAGCTGCTGTGAAATTGCCAAAAAAGATGCCAAGCATCCAGCTTTGACAAAATGGCATAAGAGCAAAGAAAACTGAATGTCTTAATATGTTGTTATTTTAATTTTTGCTGAAAAGCACAAACTGTAATTTTATATGTTCAGGGTTTTTTGCAGCATGTTCATATTTTAAATTTGTATTATTTTGACATGATATATTTTTATGGAGAACAAAATATTTTAAGTTATTTAAAGTTTATTTACTCTGGAATAATATTTCTGTCTGTTTTTATTCATATTTATGTACAAAAAAAAAAACACTTATTTTTCAATAAATGTTTATCCTGTTCGGGGCCGCAACCTAAAGTGTGCTTTGAGTTTTTGCCCCCTGTGCAATTGAGTTTGACACCCCTGTTCTACATGATGCACAGTAGTGGGCCAGTACAGATGCTACTCCAATTATATTGCATAGAGTTTTTATAATAGTTCTAATAGGGGCCCATTAATAAATGAATAACATTGCCCATGCTTGGGAGAGTAGCAGTGGACAAGATAGATAATGGAGTTGCCAGATTGGGATAGTTTAAAAATACCCCAATATTCTTTCTTTTTTTTTTTTTTATAAGTTAAACCGAATTTAGGAAAGTTAAAACTTTTTGCCGAAAGTGTAGTCAGCGTGTCTGTGAAGACCAAAATCATTTCTATTGTTAGATTTATTACAAAGATTGTGAGAAGTAAAGGGGAAATGGTATAAGGAATTGAATAATGGCTGTACATCAGACATGTGTGTGCACCACGGTGACCTTGTTTCCCACCCACAAAGATTGTGAAAAACTAAAAGAAAAATGTTTTTCACTTCCAATATTTTTATTGGCCAAATCTTTTGGGCTAGTTTCAAGTCATTGGTGTTGTTTTTGAGATATACTATGGTTGGGATTTGTATCCAATGTTGAACACAGTTGAACAAAAGGTACATCTAAAACTAGACTGTATGCTTGATGACTGTATACTGCCTACTCTGAATTTCCTGTTCCAGGGTTACTCTAAAAATACACTACATAATAGTTTAGGATCAAGTGGGAAAGCATTAATAGGGACAATTAGAAAGTAAATAAAATATTACTACAGCGATAAATAACAGTATATGGACAAACATTTCCAGACACCAGACTTTTCAACCCTCATGTGCTTCTTTCCCAAATTGTTACCATATATCTTGAGTACGCCAATATAGAACTCTAAACTAAACCCTATTGAACACTTCAAGGATGAATTAAATTGTTGACTGCACTGCAGTAAATCAGTACCCTGACTTTACTCATTTGGTAGGTGGTACATGTAGCTCAGTGGTTAATGCATTGGACTCTGGATTTGAAGGTCACATAGTCAAATCCCAGAACTGCCAAACTTCCACTCCTGGGCCAAGTCTTCTTAGTTGTAGGTCACCTGGCAATTTTCATAAATGTAAATTTTAAATGTAATGATTATATGGAAGAAGAAGAAGATTTCCATAAGCACACTCCAAATTCTAGTGGAACATATTCCCCCGAAGAGTGGAGGTTATTATAATAGTGAATGGAGACGAAATTTTAAATTGGAGTCTCAAAAAGCATCTCATGGTTAAGTATCAACAAATGTTTGTCCATAAAGTGTATTTTTTTTTCCTTAGAGTCAAAGTTTTTTTTTTTCCAATTACATCATCTTTCAGAATTCATCCACAATGGCAGGTTTTTTCCAGACTGCCAAACCAAATCAATATAAACAATGTAATAGAGGCAGCACTCTCAGAAATACCCCAAATTTTCATGACATGTTTCTCACACTTAAATAAATAAATAGGAATGCCAAAATGTAAAAAAGACTTCATACATGTTTTAGATGTGGTTAACGGTTTTTAACTTATAAGGAGATATCGCAATATACCAACAACTTGTTTATACACAGATTATGCAATGAATCTTTCATAACATTCCACCCCTAGAACAGATACATGTGGGTGTTAATGGTGAATAGAAAGTGTTACAGCTTTATTGTACATGCCCACACATACACAGCATCCACACACACACATGGATACACACATTACCATAAAAAGAAAGCATACATTCTATTATTTTAGGGGCTATTATCTTTTGAAATTGGTAGATGAAAAAGACCAATAAACAATTACTGAAAAGCATGAAAATACAGTTTAAAAGCAAATTTAAAAAAAACCAAAGGGTATAACTGAATTATTAATTCTGGATCAGCCACTAGAACCCCTTCAATTGATCTTTACATAGAATGTACAATTGTAACTGTACTTGGTCCAATCAGATTTCAGCCTCTATTTGCTGCCATGTAAATCTAATCTGCCCAGGGCCTTCAAAGTCTGTACTGCTGGCCCTTTTACCATAGTCACCTCAAGAAGGGTTCGTTCACCACTTCCAGACCAGTGAATACGAGCACAACCACTGCTTTAGTTAAATGGTATTCACCCTCCATATGTAAAATGTCTCTCTATCTGTAATGCCACGCGTTGTTAAATTGTGTTTTTGTTTCTACAATTGCGACGTGATAGTGGTGGTATTAAGTGTTGGATTAAGTCGTGTAAGTCCCCACTGAAGGCCCAGGTACCAAATGCAAGGCCCGCCACTAGTATATGGGTATTTCTCTTCCTTTGATATGTGATCAAGGAAGTAAGGAAATAGTGTATAAACACATGGGATGAACAGCTACATGTGTTTTGAACTGCTAGAAAATATGCATAGATAATACAGACTTTTCCATTTATTTAGTCATTCATTCATTTTCAGTAACCAAAATTCTCAATCCCTATTAAGAATCATACAAAAATGATTGGTATAAACTTTAAATTTGGCAAACAGTCAATATAGCTCATGCACATGGTTTGTATTTTAATTTACGTTCACAGTAACCATGTAAGCAATTGTATATTATTGAGATTATTTCATGTAGTATGAAATCAGTAAAACTTTCATATTTGTTTTCCTCTTTGTAAAATTTGCCCATTCTCAAATCACAATTTTCCCTTCTCAAAGTAAAGTCAAGTCAAGTTTTTTTCTATAGCGCTTATCACAATGAACATTGTCTCAAAGCAGCTTTACAGAGTTAAAGAATCAAGGTGAATGATGTGTAATTATCCCTGATGAGCAAGCCTGGGGCGACTATGGGAAGGAAAAACTTTCTTAGATCAAAGTCACACAGTTTTACTCTTGCCAACTTTTTTCCTGCTTCCAAGACATCCTGCCTACTATATGTACATATTGCCTACTGCATTTGTTTAATGAAAGGTACAATCAGAATATTAGCATACACAATCTGATGTTCAATGTACAATCTGATGATAATGGCAAAAATGGCCTTAATCTCTAGGTAAGAGACTTGTCCAATCATGGGCTTATGCAAGCTCATGTATGCAGCAGATGGCAAATAACTCTTTTATTCATATTATGCTGCCCTAAAAGGTTTTGCTGGCTTCGTGTGTGTGTTTTAGAGGAAGCAACTCAGCCTTGATCCTCCCTGGTTGGTAGCTTTCATGCAATAGAAAAGAGTGAGTGGGAATTAAGTTTAAGTCAAAATTCACATACAGATATTTTACAGCTACAAGCATTGAATTTTTACACTCCACGCTATATATTTAGAATATCCTCCATACTTCATATTTGGCTGAACTTCATATTCAACTCATTACTGAAACACTGCACATTAAATACTAACAGGTACTGCTAGCATGTCTGCACAGATCATCATGCATTAAATAGCAAGCATAATTTGCTGATATAGAATTAACACTGCCCAGGTTTTCTTGTTGTAGTATTTGTTTGCTGTTACTTTTGTTCTGGCATATATTTTGTAGAGGTAAAGGTCACAGTCTAGTGGTATGCTCCACACAAACACAATGCATTCCTGGGAGACAACTTATGCTGTTGGATAACTGGCTCATTTCCTGGGTCTTGTGCTTCTTTCGGTGATCGATTGCCCCTTAAAACCCAAGACAATGAGCAAATCCAGCTGTAGTTCCTTCACAGACAGCCAGACACACACAAACACACAGAAAGATTAAAAAGATCAGCTGCAATATGAAAGGCAATAAGAGATCAGTTTTATATATAAAACTAAATAAATGAAAGGTTGTATAAATCTTATGAGGCGTAAATGCTTGGACAGCTAAAAGATTACTTATATAAAGTAGTCATATGGAAGAAAAGTCTTTTTTAAAATGTTAAGCTTTTGCCAGAATGAAGAAAATTTAGAATATCAGGTTATTCTCACCTACATAGTCACCACTTTATCTACTTAAACTGCCATACAAAAATCTCATGATATAAATAGTAGCGCTAGAAGCCTCTCGTTCTCACACCTTAAGTTAATGTGTCATTTGATATAAACATGTCCAGTTTGATCAGGTTGCATTTGACCGGTTATACACCCTTTCCTTTGTGTACACTATAGCAATCAGTATTTCTTTTTTCACACCTTGTAGTTGTAGTTGTAGGTGTAGTAGTGTATGCTCATATTCAATTATTATTGCCTTCTAATGCGTGCTGATCTTTAGGAAAGGGATTATTATTAATCAAGGCATTTATTTAAAAAAATACGCCATCAATAACAATGGTTTGAAATGAAGCCTTTTCAGATAAGGACCCTTATCCTTATCTCTTCACACATTCTGTCTGAACATTTGTCTCTCTATTAAGAGTTCTTCTGAGGCGCTTTCAAAGTTTCTAGCATAACGTGCCATTGTAGAATGTATTAAAAGGGTGCAAAAAGAAAATGAAAACTTTCCAAAGTTAAAAATGACAGTGTTAAGACAGTGGTGAATTGAGGCAATACATATTTACCTGTATTTATGTAAATCTTTTAAAATATCTGTTCTTTTCTTCATTTTTCTGTATATTTTTCAAATTTTTTAAAAATACATAATATCTTCCTTTGTACTTCACTATATTTAAGAAAAAAAGCTTTTTCTTGCTACTTTGAATTAAATCCATAAATTGCATCTCTAAATGAGAATCTGTCATGAGACCACAACTAAAGCCATACACTTTCCTTAGAGTTCTGTGAAGAGTAAGGATTCTCTTATTGTATGCATTAAACAATACAAAACCCATTTTTTAAAAAAGGCATGATGTGCATACTGAATTGTATTATTAATTAAAATATAACTATGACAGATCAATACTTTTACTTTTGGACAATTACTCAAATGAAAGAACCGTGTACTTTGTCCACCCTTGACTACAAATGTAGTATTAACACGGATCAAAAAATGCGTTTAATTGATAAATAAAATGAATCTAGTAATTGATGATTTTATTCACTCATTCATTCATTCATTTTTCAGTAGCTAAATCTTTAATCCCAAGTCCCAAACAAACACGGTCCAAATAATCATAATGTTTAACAAACTGTCAATATAGCTAATGCAGTTAGTTTACATTTACACAATCATGTAAGCATTTTTATCTTAGTTTGGACTGGTTTACAACCTGAAAATATTTTTTGTAAAGCCAAATCAGGCTATTATGAGTTGTTTGAGAGTAAGGCCCTGGGTCTGGGGACGAATCCGTGGGTTACTTATTGGTATTTATGTAACTGTTTTTAAATATCTGTACTTTTGTTAATTTTTCTGTGCAATTTTTAATTTTGGGAATTTTTTTCTCATTACAATATTATGTATAATATCTTTCTTTTCAGTACATTTCAGAAATATATGCTGTTCCTTGCTACTTTAAATTAAATACATAAATCGAGTATTCTAAATGAGAATCCGTCATGAGACTACAAGCATAACCCAACACTTTCTTCACAGTTTTGTGTGAAGTAGGGGGTTCCCTCACTGTGTGCCTTTAACAATAGAAAACCAACTTATAAAAATATATGATGTGCAGAAAAATGAAACACAGTAAGTGTTGGGTTGGGAATGTGTCAGAGTTGGGTCTTTAGGTTTCCTATTCACATTATTCAAATCACCAATATGTAGTTATACTGCTGAGGTTAGTATATTAGTTAATAATCAATGACCTGGACAAGAAGGCAGCAAAAGGCACAAAGAAACATTGTGACAATAGAAACAAGTTCATACTGTGGTGATACAATCACATATTGCAGAAGCAATGTCTAGTATTGCTCGATTCAAAGTTATTGCCATAAATCTAACCAGCGAAGAGAGCGCCAAGTTTGAGGCATTCAATTTAAAATTCTAATGTCCATTTTTTTTAACAGGAAAAATAGAAGACATAATTGGGTAGCAAGCCGCATGCAGATATATATTATAAATAAAACAGTATCCGTTTGAGCGTTGCTTTAAGGTTCAGTGTTGCACGGTTCAGCTTAGCATAAAAAATTAACAATGATAATGGATTTTATAGCATATATATTAATATAGTGTGTGTACCACCATAATCAAGTATGGGTCAATATGTTATAGGGGAGGGTAAAAGGTCACTACTGATTTTTTTTTTTTTGTTTAAATCCCAAACCTTTTTTCAAAGTTTAGGGTTTGAACAAAAAAGGTTTAGGCCTGAAGTATGAAATAGCATTATTTTTCTCTGTAATATCAAATGTAGTATGATGCAATAAAAACAAGACTCGATTTAAAAATTTAGCACTGAATAAGGGATGTTACTTCATTGCTTACTTTATTTGAAAAATGCAGATTTAGGAGCATCCAAAACTCAAGCTCAAATCAGGATGAATCAGGGGCATTGACAACCACAGTAGGAGAAATCTGCCAGGTTTTTTGATAGAACAGATTATTAGGCGAGCTTTTATCCTATGGTGTTCATCGCCACAAGGTGCATCTCTGGTTTAATTTGCTATGTATAACACTTAATATCAACTTTCCTTCAATGTGGCTCTGCGCTCAAACGACAAAGTGTGTGTTTGAGTCTAACAGGTGTTGCCCCATCTGGGTGTGTGTTATTGCTGTAGTCATCAGCTTGTCCATAGCTGAGACCAGATGGCTTGGCTCTTCAACCCAGTGAGAAAGATAAACAACATCATCGAGGACGCATATGGGCCGAACACACTGCCGCGCCATACTTACACCACTCTCTCTTTCTTCCTGTGACGAACTTTTCCCACTCGAACTCCATCTTAAAGTAAGTCTGTATCAGAAGTAAGCTGAACTCCACGTCAGCTCAGTGATAGAACACACTTTTGCAGGTAACACACGTATTTTTCAGTTTTGCATTTATCTTTACGTGTTGCCCTGCAGTCTTGTCTTTATACAGCAGTTACTTGCTCTGGAACTTGCTATGGATGAGGGTATATTAGCATTGTGCTAATTTATGCAGAAGGCATGAAATTCACTTTAGCACTGCATAAAATGTCAGTTAAAGTTATGTAACAAAAAATATGAGCCAGAAAAAAAATTACTTGTCGCTATAAAATAATGTACACAGAGGGTGATGGAGGAATTTGGCGTACGTATGTACACTGTGCTTAAAGGTTTGAAAGGCTGATGTGCCATTTTTTATATAAAACATAATTACTTGCATAATTACGCAAATGCACTCGAACGGCATTGAGCATCAAACCTAACGACAATGCACTTTAACATCTATTGCTAAGTACAATTTGAGGCCGCTGTTTTCTTTGCTATGTTTGTTTGTTTGTTTGTTTGTTTGTTTTTGCCATTGGATTATTGTACTCGTGATTTACACTGCACACAGGCAAAAGAAACATGATAAAAAAAATGCACAAAATGCTTAAAAAATAATTTGTTGATTTGGAAGTTTAATCAAACTTAAACTGCTAAGTTCCACTCCATCTGACTGAAGTGTTGTGTTGTATCTTTCATGGAATGGCCTGCCCAGTAACACCCTAAATCCTATCAGGAAAAAAAGAAGGATAATCTCCAATTATCATAAAATACCTTCGGAAAGATTTACAAGAAGCATAGCAATTATATTGAGATGGTAGCTTAGTGGTTAAGGCATTAGACTTTGAATCTCAAGTTTGTGAGTTTGAATCCCAGCCCCAGCAAAGCCCCAGAGCAAGGCCCTTATCGCCATAAATTCTCAGTTGTATGAATGAAATAAAAAATCGCTCTGTATAAGGGCATCTGCCAAATGGCATAAATGTAAAAAATTTCAGCTGAATGTCTGAAGAAACAAATTCTCAGCATGCCATGAGATTTTGAAGCTTTTATTCATGCTAAGTGAGGATTTAAAAAAATATTAAGTTTAACATCTGTGTTAACCATCTTGTAATATTTATACTGTAAAATTACCTAGTTTGTTGCATACAAACAAAAAGGACTAGGCGTTTCCGAAACTCTTGACAGGAACCGTACATATAGCCAAAAAAAGATATTATTATATATCGAAAGATATTTCTTAATAAAAAGTGAAATAAAGCATTTATGCTCCAATCTGTCAGGTAAGCCTTTGAGAAAAGCTCTTGACATCAGGATTGTTATATTCTCACTTTATACCAAAGCAAATTAGAGGCAATGGAGGGTACTTAACCCACCAATAAAAAAAAGGCACAATCTGAAAACAGAGTAAAAGGGGTAAAGTAAAATGAAACAGAAGCGGACATGAAACAGGCCAGGGAAATTTAATTTCCCTCTTGTTGGAGGATGCCAATAAGCACCACTGGATTCTGTTTCTGCACGGACACGATAGGAATTTAATTTAAGAGCCATAGGGATCTCTCTCTCTCTTTCCCTCTCTCTCTCTTGCTTTTTCTTTCTCATGCTCTTTCTCTCTTTCTTTGCTGTCAACTCTCAGCTCCACTGGAATGGTGCCCCATCTCCCTGAATGTTTGCACAGGCACTGAAAAGCAAAGGGAAAAAAATATGTTAATTTCCTGGTCCACTCTAAACCCCCCTGCATGTTTTTGCTGATAGAAAGAGCACTTTTTTCATCAAAGCTCTCAGATATTTACCTTGTGCCCACTCCGAGGTATAGAACCTATGCCCAGTTCTATTTAATATAAGTAGACATGGATGCAACTGCAGTATAAGGAAGTGACTTAATGTCCATGGTGGCTACATGCCAATCAGGTTCCAAAATCTTGAACAGAAAACAGGCGAACAACACAAACAAGGCAATGCAAGAGTAAAACAACACCTGAAATTTGAACTGGGAGTAAACCTTAAGAACTAAGGCTTGGTAAATAGCAAGAACTAAAGCTACTGAGGGTACTACTTTGTAGTGAGCAAAAGGAATCAAAGTTGTTTTAAACTGTGGCTGTGAGTGAGTGAAGAATCAGGTCTAACTCTTTTCCTATCTGTCAAGGTTTAACATGCTCCTGAGGTACCAATGACCAGTGTTTCTGTCTTTCTCTGGATGGAGTTCTCTTCACTTGAAAACCACTCTGTGCAGCTGAAGATGGTTACACAACCTATAGATCCATACGTTAATGAGCAGCTCAAAAAAAGCATATATGGATTTGGACTGTAATTAACATAAAAAGTCTGCCACAATGGCTTAAGACTACAGTTTCCCTTTTGAGTCTGGTTCCTCTCAAGGTTTTTTTTCCAAGTTTTTTTTCCTCATTCCATCTCAGGAATTTTTTCCCTGGCTGGCTTGCTGATTAAGGATAAACCTATAGGAACAAACATATAAATATAAAATGTTTACTGTATAACCTCTCTATTTATGTAAAGCTGGTTTGTGAAAATGTTTTGCGAAAAGCGGCATACAAATAAAACTGAATTCAATTCAATTGTAAATAATAATCAGTACAAGGGTGATTGCAAGTGTGCAAGTGTGTTTTGGGAGTTTGAGTCCAGGGCAACCATGTTTGAAGGTTGTAATATCGTATGGGAAATGGGGTTAGAGCCCTGCAGCAACTGAACTGCATGTGGATGGAGTAACCTGGTTTTGTGGAGTCTTCAGTCTTGTCCTTCATACGCTACCCAAACAACCGCAGGCTTGAAGTCCGTCCATTCCTTTTCACTCTTTGCCAGATTAGGTATCACTACACAAATTATTCCCAACAGGTTTGCTGCACTACTAACTATGAGCATGTATTCATTTTATATGGATTAAAATTCAATTATGCAGAAGTAGGTAGAGGCATATGACACCAAAGCAAATCATTAACAGACACCTTGACAAGGCTACAGGCTCCAATATTTAATACACGGCTCTGTGTTTAAATGTCTGCCACTCTGTCCTTTCCCCCAATAGCTAAATTATGAATCAGTCATAACGAAGGCTGCATAGTTATGGAGCATTGCGGCATTATTAAATAACCCTGGCAACATGTCTGTTGGTCATATATTTTCAAGAAACCATGGGGAGATGCTAAGAGCTAACATCTGTTGTTTTGAGCCATGGGGATGTGTTAAAGTGACAAATCGACCTCCATATTCTCAGACTCTCATACATCTGCAAAGCTAAATTTAGATTTGTGATCAAGTGGAGGAGAGCAGTGGATAGCAAGGAGGAAGGAGATGACATGCTCCATGAAAAGAGGATAAGTGATGAAGCCCTTAGGTCTGCTGTGTGTATATGTGTGTGTGAGCGCACACGTGCATGTTGGTATACACGTGAAATCACTCAGGTTAATGGTTGGGGGCACAAATGGAGATTTATAGGCTCTTTGACATATAATCTGCTCACATGGACCAGCCCTCACCGTCAGTTACGTGTTTCTTATCTATTATATTTCTCACAATCAAATCGAATGTCCCATCTTACAGTAACGTATTTGCGAAAATATTTCGGAAATACTCTAAATGCAGACTGTTTGTCTGACTAGATATGCCAACTTTTATTAGGTTGCATGACTTTTTCCTTACGAATTGAATCTTTTCCAGACTCAGGTACATACAGAACCTGTCAAAAGTATGGAAACATAGTTTTTTATTCTTTGAGACACATGCATGTTCCTTTTGTTTAAATACACCAAACAAAAAGTAAAAGGTAAAAACAGGTAAGAATAGGAAGGTGATTGACTGGAAGAAAATTATGTTGATAGATTTGACATTTTTTGCACAAATGGAAGAACTAATGTAGGACAGAAAACACTCTGACCGCCTCACACCCACAGTCAAACATGGAGGTAAAAACTTAATAGTTTGGGAGCAGGGAAGGTTGGAGACTTAATCCAGGTAAAAGGAATATTGAACCATTTCATACTTTAGCACCATGCTGGATTGCGTCTAATTGGAACCAACTACATCATACAACAAAACAATAAAATGAAGCATACATGCAAGCTCTTAGAGAGTTACCAGTCAGCTTGAGCGTTATCTATCATAAAATAGAGTGCCCGGTCACTGCACCTACAGTGCATCCTGAAAGTATTCACCGTGCTTCACTTTTTACACATTTTATAATGTTACAGCCTGGTTTCCTCCAGACATGATGCTTGGCATCCAGGCCAAAGAGTTTCATCAGATTAGAGAATTTTGTTTCTCATGATCTGAGAGCCTTCCAGGTGAGCTGTCATGTGCATTTTACTGAGGAGTGGCTTCTGTCTGGCCACGCTACCATACAGGCCTGATTGGTAGAGTGCTGCAGATATGGTTGTTCTTCTGGTGGGTTCTTCTCCCTCCACAGAGAAATGCTGGAACTCTTTCAGAGTGACCATCAGGTTCTTGTTCATTGATGATTAAGGCCATTGTACTTATTTGGGCCTTTAATGCTGCAAAATATTTTCTGTGCTTCGATACAATCACGTCTTGGATGTCTACAGACAATTTCTTGGACTTCATGGCTTGGTTTTTGCACTGACATGCACTGTTAACTGTGGACACTTATATAGACAGGTGTGTGCCTTTTTAAATCATGTCCAATCAACTAAATTTATCACAGGTGGACTTCGAACAAGTTGTAGAAACATCTCAAGGATGATTAGTGGAAACGGAGCTAAATTTTGAGTGTCATGGCAATGGCTGTGAATACTTATGTATGTGATTTTTAATACAGTAAATTTGCAAAAATTAAAAACAAACGTATTTGACGTTGTCAGTATTGTTTGTAGAATTCTAATTAAAACAATTCATTTAATTAGTTTTGGAATAAGGCTGTAACATAACAAAATGTGGAAAAATTGAATTGCTGTAAATACTTTCCAGATGCAATGTCAATTGTATTGAACTGCTCTGGGATAAACTGGATCACAAGGTCAGAATGAAATCTCCAACTAGTGAGGGACAATATTGTGTTATTTATTTATTTTTTTAAAAAAGGCTAAGTATTTCAGCTGAATGTTTGGAGAAATGAAATGTCAAGAGCCTGTAAAGCTGTTATTCATTAAAATGGAATATTTCTGAATGATAATAAAGTTACATTTGTAAAACATTTGTAAATTTATATCAAAGTAAATCTTCAAACTGTTATATCTGTTGCATATGAACAAAAGGAACATTAATGTGTTTCTTTTGGCCGGCACTGTAGATGAAGTAAAAAAAAATGAAAGAATGTTATGTTTTTAATTATTTTTTTAAGATCAGTTAAATGCTGATGAATAATTGCATATCATTTAACATTTTTAGCTACAGTAAAACCTAGATATAAGGAAATCAATGCAAAATAAATGTCCCCCTAAAAAAAAATTCACTGTATAATTACAGAATGTTTAGAAAATTTAATGAACTGTCCATTCCTTACTGGTTAAAATAGATTTATTGGTTGAAATAGATTTTGGAAGTGAGTGTGTACAGTATGGATGCTCATGTCTACAAACAAAATATTTCCAAAACTCAACCTAAAAGCTCAATGAGTGGCCTTTTGCTATGCATGCTTTGCTATGCATGCTATATGTGCAGCTATGTCATGTCTGCAGGAGGATGCTATGTCTACAACAGCATCTGTGAAGTTGCCAGCACCACCCCAGCCCAAACATGTGTCCAAAACTGATATGTCAAAACTGGATGTCTCAGTTGACACATATAATTCTAAAATAGTTGGTTATCCTGGTCATCATCAGGATTGGCTGAAGGTTCTAAAAAAAAAGATTTAAATAAAACAATATACTGTAGTATATGAAATTTCCTTTTGCAGAATTACCTTTTGCATTGTAGTTTGCATCATCATAATGCATATTGTATATTGTACATGTTAAAATTAAATTACGAACACATTATTGAATAAGAAATTACTGACCACAAAGTGAAAACTGTTTTTAATAGTCATGATACTGTTAGCACATAAATTTGTTGTTTATTCACACAGTGACACCATTTATGTGTAAATGAGAGGCCAAAATGCAAATACAATGCTGTTTCTAGTGTGCCAGTGGGGCCAAAAATAGGTGTGTGAGTGTATTTACAGTATAAACACTCGTGTCTGTTTAATTCTAAATTCTTTTTTGGTTAAAAAAAAAATACAGAAAATTGTCTGTGTTTGTATTTGCAATAATGAATCACAGCTTAACTGCAAAAGACTCAATTAACCTTAAAGAAAATCAATTAACCTCACTTCCTCAGAGAGTTTCTTTCTCAATACATGTGTATATCAAGCTTGTTTATGTGTGGCAAAAATAGTTGCTGTGTGCTGAAAAACCGCAGATCTACGTGTTTAAGCTTGAAGTGTTGAGTTGATAGTAACAGAGTATGACCTGCTCAACTCAAGAGCCTGTTTCTTAAAATGCACTCGTTATATAGAGGTAAAGCATATTATATACAGCAGTGATGGGCTGTGCATTTCACACCTTCAGTGGTGTCCTTTCTGAATCAATTCACCACTTAATACCATCATTATCATGCGACGGCTATAGAAACAATTCATATTATATAGAAATGCAGTATAACAGAGTGCTGCATAACAGAATAAATGGCATTACTAAAGCAGGAAACCCAGTGAACACAATAGAACAAGTCTCGTTTCACTGCAGCCACAGCTGCACCCCCACATACTGTAGATCATCTCTAGTCGAAGCAGTAATATTAACCTTATAAAATGACCCCTGGTTTTCTATGCATTCTTTTGCATTTTTTCCCACTTTGAAATTAAAGCAATTAATATATTTTTGTCAAATTCTACTGGAAAAAAACGGTAAATAAATGGTTCATTAAAAAGCTTAACAGCTGTTTTGAACTGTTTTGGCCAACCTTTCTTCCCGATGTCCAGCTTTTCTTGAAAAATATCCTTGTAAGTGTATTTGTGAACAAATCGCTTTTGTCAGTCATTGTGGAATGAAAAAACAGCTATTAAATTCACCAAATATCTTTGAGCTTGTGTAGTTTGCTACAGATGCAATTTGCTAGCTCTGGCTAGTGTGCGCTCTGACTATCCAATTAAAGGACGTGAAAATGCAGACGTTTTTAAATGCCTTCTATAGGGCCTCAGAGTGGCCAGATCGCAGTCTTCAACTTTCGACATTTATGCTAAAAAAGCAAGTAGGTATTTGAAAGGAACAACATCAGACACATACATTTGACCTCGGCAACATCGTGGTGTGACAGCTGCAATCTGAGTGGATAGAAACTCCAACCTGAACTTACACAGAAACGCTGTGATATGGAGTGAATAGACTATTGGGTATAATTTAACACATATTCATGGACAAAAAAAATATTTAAAAGTAAGTCACTAATTTTGATTGAGTTTTGGCCAACACAGAAGGCCATACTGGCACTGATGGCCTGCCACTGATATACAGTAAAACCACATTGGACGAGAATAATTCATTCTTGAAAATTGCTTGTAGGTCCATTTGCTCGTACCTTTGAACTAATTTCCCCCATAAGAATGAATGTAAAACGGGTTAATCCATTCCGAGATCTCATTCAATTGCTTATTTCTGCACTTAAAAAGTATTTGTAGCCTATTTTAACAAACAAATTCACCGTAAATTACCATAATGTAAACATAATCTAACACTTACTCATGTGGTAGTGGTTGATTGCGAGTGTGAGACGTGCACCACGCTCGTACTTTTCGACTATTTCCTTCTTGGTTTCAATGGTCATTCTATTTACTTTCTTTTTCCCAGCACCATCACTGATTTTCTTGGGAGACATTTTCAAGATTTCTAGTTAAATAAAAATATAACACTAAAAAAGTTAAGTTTTTGCTGCATTGAACAACAAGAGGGACCGAACGATACGTCATCAACTAAGTGACTGATGCTACCCTCGGCTGAAAGTGGGGAACCGGCAGCGTGGGTTTGCTCGTGCCTTTGAAATTTGCTCGCAAAATAGGGTAAAATTTAGCGAGCAAGGTTGCTTGTATCTCTGTTTGCTCGTACTATTAGTGCTATCGTACTATTGCTTGTACAACAGGGTTTTACTGTACAGTAATTACAGTAACGTAAACATGAACTTATTAAACAGTATAACAAATACTGTAAAATAAAAGACAACACCCACAATGTAAGCAGACATTACTGACATTATTTAATCAGTTTTACGATGCACTTGTGCAGTAGATGGCTACTTGTGACACTACTCCAGATGGGAGCTAAAATGTAATATATAGCAATAACTCCATAGTCAATCTTTTGAGATTGAGCAGTGCATTTTGATTAAAGTGTCTAACTGAAAGCATAATAAGTATAGTATAAGGATATAAGAATACTCACATACTTAAAGACAATCTCTTTTTCTTTCTCTTTTTTTCTATCTAAGCAGGACTATGCCGAAAAGGAGCAAGCCATAACTAAAGCTCTAGAGCATCTGAAGGCTAACTTCTATTGTGAGCTTTGCGACAAACAGTACCACAAGCATCAAGAGTTCGACAACCACATCAACTCATATGACCATGCACACAAACAGGTAAGTCTAAAAAGACTGGGGAAATGTAAGAGAAACTAGTAAGTAAATGCCGAATTCTTGTTTCAACAATACAAAGCCTTGTTATTCTAAATGCCTTGTTAATACTGACTTGGATTTCTTTTAAGTTCTTGATTCTGGCTTAGCCTGGTATAGTTTGTTTTTAAATCCCCAGTGTTTAATAAAATACTCTTTTGCCTGCACTCGATTTGTCGCATTTCTGAGTTTTTATCTTATGTTAGATTTTGTGTTTGTTTTGCTTCCAGGTTATTTTTGTGGGTATAAAGGTGATCTTCTTGTGCTTTTTTGTGAGCAACACCTACAACTTCACTTATTTACCATATACAGTCCAGAGGCAAAGCGGTTAAACCCCATAGAAATCCCAACGTGTATAGAATGTGCTCCAGTCAGCAGAAGCATTAACATTAGAAATGTGAATTGACACACTCTGCTGTGTCACATTTCTTCTTTCTGACAGGAATTGGGGCTGCTGAGTCATTGCCGTATAAATTAAAAAGTTATATAAGCACAGCGTTAATGTGACATGTGGTATTTTAGCTACTGAATGACACACACACACACATATGCAAAAAAAATGAGAGAAACAGATTGACAGAACTGAAAAGTAAGTGGGGGAGAGAAGTGGAAGAGATTTTCCAAAGTTTGAAACGAGAAAAATAGGAGGAGAGCGCTCATTACGGATGGCTGCCTTTACTCGTTCCCTGTGGATCCAGACATGTCGGTGTGCGTTTTCCCCAAAATAGCTGCTTTTCAAATTAACGGCACCCAAAATTAATATTTGAATATCCAAATTCTGCTGTGAAGGCATCCAAAGCCTTGATGATTTTTAGACCAAGCAGCAAGCTTGTTCGATTTTTCGTTCAGAAGCTACAAGCTTAACATACAAAGCTGAGATGCCTACAGGCATTAATACTGTCTTCCTGCAGCCATTCTTCTGTTGATTTCAGTGTACTGGAATTATTATATCATATATTGAACTGCCTATTTATGGCCAATTCGTAGCCTCCTGTCAGACCCAACCCTACAATGTTTTTTATGGTACTTAACAATATTCATGATACTATCTATTTTTACAAAGGCCTCTAGATCAGCTGCACAACACTGTGGATTTGTATGGTTGTAAGTAGTATGCGATTTTCGAAAAATATTTATTATGTTAAGCTATGTTGAAAACACAAAAAAGCTACAGTATATTAGTTAATCGGTTTGTCAATTTGGGTTTTAAAGTTTCATTGTAGAACCAAAACCTGCATCAGACCTTTCATGTGTGTGATGCTTAAACTGGCTTTCAACATCAACACAGAACTCAAATTAGGGTAGGTCGGGCATACAATTGTAAAGGAGGTCTCTAGATCCTATCTTCACTTTATTTGAAGTAGGAGACCCAAACCTGTTCCATCATGACAATGTCATAAAGATATGGTTTACATTGATTGAATTGGAAGCTTTTTATTGACCTACTATAAAACTCTGACTGCAACCCTACTGAATACCTTTAAGATGAAAAGAAGCAATGACTGCACCCCAGGCAGAAATCTAGTAGAACACAACATTTAGTGAAAAATCTTTTCAGAAAAGTGGAGGTTAATATAACAGCAAAGTACAGGGTGGCACAGGGAAATGAGAAAATTTGCAACTACGAGTTGGCCACCCTGTGGCTTGGGCAATTGTATTAAACTGGTGCAACTTCGTTTAGAACCCCTTGCCATTAATTATAATGGTGCAGTGGAGTGGTGCGCTACAAGCTATCTGCTTGTTCTCAGGAAAGCCCTTTTTAAAGGGACTGTAGAAAACGAAGAGATGCTCCGACTTTCTCCACAGCTCCGTTCTATGGATGTATTAGAAGACGGCTAAGCTTCTTCTGTTTAGGGGCCTGAAAGGAAGGGGTATAGAATGTTTGAAGCACGACGGGTCATGGGGGGACCGAGGGCACTGGCCATGCCTGGGGTAAACTAGTGAGTGGTTTAGCTGACGTAGATCCAAAATGGTATGCAACCCCCTATCCTTCTTGGGAACTATGAAGTACCGGCTGTAGAACCGGGATTCTCTGTCTAGCGGAGGGACCATCTCAAAGGCCCCATTCCTTAAAAAAGTGTATACTTCTTGTTCCCTAACCAGAGCCTGATCAGGTCCCATCAGAGTGGGACACACCCTGTTGAACTGGTCGGGACGAGACCCAAACTGAATCGAGTAGCCCCTATCAACAGTGTGCTGGACCCATTGAGACACGTCCGGCAGGACTTTCCAGGCTGCCAGATAGTCTCTTCAAGCAACGAGTCTCTCTAGACTGATTTCTGGTATGCCTAGAGCAGCAGGGGCGGTGCTCTGCAGCTGCTCTAGAGATCTCCTGAGAGGTGGTCAGCCTCCCTCTTTCATTCCTGGGCAGAAGCTGGAGATTGAAACACCATATGTGGCAGGGTTAACGAGCCCACCTCCTGGGGGCACCGAGGAGGGAGGGGCACCATATACTGAGGTCCACACTCTGTCCCCCCCAACGGAGACCCCTGACCCGTCACGGTTTAGACTCTAGAGCACCGTGCAGGGGGAGTACAAGTTGCGACGCTCTGTCTTTGGGCTTCACAGTGCCCTCTTAGTAAGAAGATTTTATTAAAGCACATTGTAAAACACTTTCTTGTCTTGACTTGTCACCAGTGAGTGATATCTTGTTGGAGTGAGCCCTGAAAATATAATCTAATCCCTTTCTAGATGCAGAAATATGTATGCATATGTGCATGTGTGTGCGCAAGCCTGACAGAGATGAGTGGCTCTGTCAATCTCTTGTATAAAGTCTCACACCATATATATATATATATATATATATATATATATATATATATATATATATATATATATATATATATATATATATATACGTGAGAAAACAATGAGGGTTGAGGAGAAGATTCATATGTAAGCCTGTTTCCCCACATTAAATAAAAATTTTGCTTTGTTCCAGTTTTTTTTTTTTTTTTTTTTCGCAATTCTGATATTATTTTTCGCAAATCCGACTTTATTTCTCGCAATTCCAAGGTTTTTTTAGCCAACCAGGCAGACACCCACTCTGTAGTGCCAGAAAGCTTTAGACATTGAAAATTAAATTGGCTAAAATCAATAAAATTGCATGTTATCAAACTAAGTCTCTGATCCCTGGAGAGAACTTTGTCTTATACTTAGCTCTGGAGGGGTAAACAAGAACAAACAATCAAACAGAACCCAGGAACTCATTGGTTAAGATCGACTTCTGATTAGAACGTCATGAGTTTGAATCCCACCACCACTAAGCTGCCACTGCTGAGCCATTGAGCAAGTCTTTTAATCCTCAAATGCTCAGTTATATGACTGAGATAATTGTATGTCACTCTGGATAAGTGCATCTGCCAAATGTAAATGTATAAACCATGAAGCAAGAAATAGAACTATTAATGCAACAAAACAGGCACCTGTGGGCGAGAAACATTATGGAACATGAACGACACATACACAAAACAAACAAAAATGCTTGACAATGAGACATACACACATCAGAGCATAAGCAGGAGGGCAAATTGATGATAACAGAGCAGGTGTAAAAGCATAGTTATGTGTTTCAGGCCATGTGATGTGCATGATGGGTAGTGTAGTCATAATGCAGCATAAACATGGCATTGAAGTACATTATATGAACCTTCCCATACACCCCCTTTTCTACAGAATTTTTTCAGTTTTTTAAACAAGACAGCTTTGCAATATAAAATGCATTTTACGCTTAGGGTTAAACAATGCCTTATATTACATGCTATAACTGATTGAAATGATCAGTGAGATATAGAGCCAACTACACTAATAAACACATTAAAATTATTTGAGTCTACACCATATTTTCTCCAAATATAAAGTCAGCCATCAAATTAAGGCAAACTGAATTCAAATCTTGATGGTATGTAAGCACTTAACATGACTGACCCAAATAAACTACACAAAACTACAGACTAAGGTAGAAAGAAATCAGTCCAAGGCTCACTTTGCAGTGGATTTCACACCCAGAGCTTCAGTTTTGTCCTACCTAAATCAGTCCACCTCTTGATACCATTATTATAACACCACAGCTTTAGAAACCATCAATGTTATACAGAAACTCAGTATAACAGAGAGCTGCATCACAGACACATCCAATTACAGATGTGATAATGCCATTGTTACTGTATGAACGCTAGATGACCTCGGTGTCGCCAACTCAAAATCAGATTTGTTAAAGCTACAGCTTTAAGCAACTTGTACTTAACACTGTGGGCACCCACACTGCTAATTCTGAAGGCCTCGATTCCTTTGACCCTGTCGACATGTGATGGCTGAAATTTGATTGGAGAGAAACTCCAACATAAACAGACACCCAAGAGAAACACTTTGAAATGAAGAGATTTGGACTATTGAGGAAAATATAATACATATTCTTGGACAAAAATATATTAAAATATAAGTCTGTTAGTGTTTATGTCAGCAAAGAAGGTCTTGCTGTCCCTGTTGGCCAGTCACTTTTTTTGCACTTGGTTTCAGAGAAATCTAAATAAATCCACCATAATTCTGTACTTTATTAAGAGCATATAACCTGCATGACAGAAATACAACCTTATATTCATTTATTTTTTATCTCTGAAAGTGAGCTAGCATTTTATACATGCATGATTGCATAATTTGTCCTTCCACCACCAAAATAAACACAACTTCATGAACTTACAGAAACATATCTCTGCCCACACAGTGCGTGATCTAAAAAGAATTTTACATGGCATTCCAGCCTATACTTTTTGACAGTTTGAAGATTAAAACATTTCCAACACAAGGGATTTTGTTTTGTCCCTGGCTTCACAACCAAAAAGACAAACCAAAAACAAACAAAAGGAAGATAGCTGCAAGACTTGTTTTCAACCGTCCTCCATTAGAGGTTCCCCTACTTCCTGTAGGTGCCTGTATCAGATTTGCTTGATACAAAACCAATAAAAGGACCCTTTCAGCAATTACTCAACTGGTCCCATCATCTCTTAGCATACAGGGTAGACATGCTTCCAGACTCATATCTGTTCTGGCACTGATGAGTTTCATTTGATATCCAAATATCTAAGGTTCTTAAATGAGCATTTTCTTTATTAAAAAAAATCTATTTATCTCCCAAAAGAGTTTTAGATTGATGGTGGTCTGTGTCCTCATCAACCAGCATCTAAATGTATCGATTGATGGAGATCTCAAAGCACTTTGTAAGTCGCTCTGGATAAGGGCATCAGCCAAATGTCATAAATGTGAATGTAATCAATAAAAAGTTGAACAGAAAAACAGGCAAAATATCAGCTGATCAGCAGACAGATTTAATGACGTTAGACAGAACTCAATAAACAATCAGACAGGCTTAATACCCGGAAAAGCTTACACAAACAAACATCTCAGTATCATCATTGATGAAATGTTAGCAGAGAGTTTTTTGCATAGATTTAATTAATGTCTGGGATATTTATGGGGATTGTGCTAATTGGGAACAGGTGGTTTTAATTAGAAGTCTGTGGTGGGGATGTGGAAGGATGCAGCAAATAGTGATGGTCATGTGACTGGGTGTATCATTTCATGTTTACTGAGGATTATATGAAAATTGTTAATTTTTTTTTATGAAGCAGACATGACTTTCCGGTCTCTAGGTTAACTTAAAATGCAATAGGTTTCACAATAATATGTGTAAAAATGCTATTGTCAAAAAAAAAATCCTGTTTCTCATATATACTATGCATGTAGGTTGACACAAATTTGTTGCAACCACCAACACTCCTGTTTTTCTCCCTCTCGTTCCCCTCTGCCTATCACACCCCATCAATCTCCTAGCCTAAAGCTTGCAGATCCTCAATCTGCAGAACAGGAGATAGCACGGAGGTTAACAAACACCTCTGGGTGAAACAGCACATACAGCAGAGGGCCTCAATCCTAAATTATTCAGCCTGTCAACATCACTGAACACGAGTGATGCTTCTCTGGCGCCGACTGTCCTCTTGGATCAAAGCCTTGGAGAAAAGCTGCTCAGTGCACCTTACTGCAATCTCTAAATCTCCTTAACACACACATATACACACAATCTCTCTCTCTCTCTCTCTCTCTTTCTCTCACACACACACACTCAGTCACCTGCTTTAAACATCCGCACGTCATTATCCTCTCAGGCCCTAACGCACAAATTCATTAAAGCACAAGCAGGCCTCCCATGAAGAAGCGAAAGAAGTGAAACACTTAACTTGACAGGCTGTCATTTTCCAAAGCGATCACTATATATATATATATATATATATATATATATATATATATATATATATATATATATATATATATATATATATATTTGTGAGTGTGCATTTCTTTTAGCGTGAGGCAGAGGTGGAAAAAAAAAGGTAAGTGTTTCATGTGCCTATCTTTGCTGTAGCAGATGGGTTTAGGATAATCCTCATGTTGGCGTTTGGCTTCTGGAAAGAAGACGAAGAAAAGTGACACTGGCAGCTTTAGTGTACAATCAGCATTACGTAGAAGGAAGAATAAGAAAATCCAGGCATGGGGATTGAATGAAATGGATTTTTAACCAGCCATTTAGCTAAAAGCTTTTTGGGAATCACATTTAGTTCGAAGAACTACTTGGGTGTCAATCCCAAAATGGAGGCTCCTGTTGTGTTGTAAATCCGTTATCACGTATACCTTTGTCATGCTCTAATCTCTAATACTGGCTTTAATCTGCTTTGTAGGGGTGCAAAACTTATGATATGATACTGAATTTTGAGTATCAAGGTAAAACATTTTATGTACAATATATGGACAAACGTAGTGAGACACCTGACCTTTCTTGCCATATGTGTTTCTTCTCCAAACTGTTACCACAAAGCTGGAGGCACTCAATTGTATTAGATGTCTTTGGATGTGGTATAATAAAATGTGTTCACTCGAACTCGGAAACCCAAACCTGTTCCTGCATAGTAATGGCCCTGTAGACAAAAAAGCTACATGATGATATGATTTACTTGGTTTGGACAGGATCTTGGGTGGCCTCTTATAGAGCTCTGATCTCAACCCTACTAAACACCTTTAGGATAAATTGAAACCATCAATGTACACCAGGCCTCCTCACCTTACATCAGTACCTGACTACTAACACGCTTGTGGCTGAATGAACACATGTCCACAAGCACGTTCCAAAATCTAGTGAAACATCCTTACAGAAGAGTGGATTGAATTATAAGAGCAAACTGGGACTAAATGTGGAATGTGATGCTCAAATAGTACATAACATACTTATGACCAGATGTCCTCAAAACTTTGCCAATCTAGTATGGCAATAAGACTGGCTATGCTATTGCATGGTACAAAATTCTCACTCTCCAGTGTTTTGTATTGTTTTAATGATATATAATCACACTCTTGATATCACACAAATGAGAATTGGTTCCCCTTTTGAGTCTGGCTCCTCTCATGGTTTCTTCGTCACACTATGTAATCGAGTTTTTCCTTGCAACAGTGGCCCAAGGCTAATCATCAGGGATAAACAAACATCATTCCCTTTAATTCTTAGTTTCTGTAAAGCTGCTTTGAGACAATGTACATTGTGAAAAGTGCTATAGAAATAAACTTTAACTTGAACTACAACATAGAACAAGTTGGATAAAGTCAAAATTTTGAATTATGGGCAAATCATTTTCAGGTGAAGTGGTAGCTGTCAGGATCTTCTGGGCACATGGTGCGCAACTCCTCTAGCTCAAAGCCACATTATCTTACTGGCTCCCTTGCCCCTGAGATTATTCTTGCCACCCTGCCTGCTCTGGATCCTGATCCTGATCCCGATCCTGACCCCTGTTCTGCTCTGCTTCTAGTTTGGACTCTGAACAGTTTTTTCGTTTTTTGTTTCTGCTCAGAACTAGGAAGGGCAGAGCAGAAACAAAAACACAGTCCAGAGTTGAAACCAAAAGTAGAGCAAAACAGCTCTAATTTGTAATCGCTGTTTTTGTTTTTGGACTGTTTTTGGATTTGTTGGTGTCTCGGCCTGCATTGCCCTGTTTGCCTGTGTTTTGACCCTAGACTGTTTTATTGGACTTTGTTTTTGCCTTGCCCCATTGCTCAGTTTGCCTTTTTATTAAAGCCTGTATTTTCTTACCCTCTGTCACATCCTGCATTTAGGTCCTTCCATCCAGTCTCAACTCACCTGCTTTTTTGACAGAATAATCTGGCTTTGCATCGTGTCCTGCCTCTCCCTGACAGTAGCTCAAATGTTAAGGTGTTGGGTTACTAATCAGAAGGTCAGGCGTTCAAGCCTAGGTGTCACCAAGCTGCTACTATTGGGGCCTTTGAGCAAGGCCCTTAATCCTCTGTATTATCATGGCTGACCCTGCACTCTGACCCCAGGTTGCTAACATTGCTGGGATATGCAAAGAAAAAAATTCACTGTGTTGTAAAATAGACAAGTTTAAAGCACCTTTCTTTCACCATGTACACATAAAAAAATCATAACAGTTATGATTGATGATATTAAGAATAGGATGTTGAATCAATTTGTCCAAACAAAGACAAAGAACTAAAAGCCAAAACTAAATAAACATAAGCCTGAGCAACACGAACAGGTACCAAGTGTTAAAGACAATGAGCATGGATAGACTGACAAAAGAGAACAGTGAACCATGGGTAAGTGCTAAGGATGATAAGGTTGTGGGAAACATAGATAATCCCGACGTTCATAATGGATTCATTATCATTATTCAGAAATTCATAATTATTTTTGAAATCATGGGTTACACCCTATAACCCCATGCTGTTTTTCATTTGTTAAAGGTCAGATGATGATAGCCTATTCATTCACAGAACTTTCATGTAGGGTGTTTAGAAGCAGCTCTCAAATCCAAGTACTCAGGTTTTCCCAACACATAGATATGATAATTTGAAGGCTATAATTGAGATGAGATTTGAATGCTACACTCTTTTCAAATATGCCCTGAAATCCACAAAAGGTACTTCCTTAAAACAACTACAAGAAGCCCATGCCTAAAAGCTATAAACCGCCAGTACCTCATCCCCCCCCCCCCCTTCTTTCTTGAGAAGTTAATAAAGACAAAAAAATATTGTTTTTCATGTTGCCAAGAAACTCTCCAAAGTCCTCAAGGCTTTCCCATGTGTGGAAATTTAATCCTTTATCTCCTAATGTTGCTGACACAGGTGACAACTTTTAAAAATCAGAGTAAACATCTCCTCATAGACTTTACCATTTCTCTGATTACATGGTTTTGAAAGCTCATTTTTGTGGCGCATCCCTTTGTATGTTTTTATTACAGAAACTTATATTTTATCACTTTTTTTTATTGCTGGAGTTACAGCTGCTGTGTTCACAAAATAGCTGACCTTCTGTCCAAATGGATTTTAGTATTCCAAATTTCACAAATGTCTACCTTTATGGATTTTCATTTGAAACATTTGTTATAAATGAAAGGTTTTTCACTGAAGTCCTTTGTAACTTCTCAATGCTGTTTTTTTAATGGTTTCAAAATAATGATCAACATACACACCATATACATATGTTACTGTTTTGCTTGCGTGATTTGGTGCTGCTATTTTAATGTTTAGAGTGCTTTTTTCCCCCTTGCGAGCTCTAAACATTGCTGTGTTTTGATGTGTGTGTGTGTGTGCGTGTGTTGTGAGAGAGAAAGGGAACATTATCATTGCTGCCAAAATTAAAATACGAAACTTTGGCTTGTGGTTCTTCCTACTGTGAGACATCAATTGCTTTACGGACATGTTCAATTTTTGACGTGCTGCTCTAGGCTTAAATCTGAAATGGGTAGCAGGAATCATGACTCTGTGCCTAATACATGATCATTACTCAGAAATGCTGGAGCTGTTGAACATTTTAAGAACCCTGACCGACTGAGAGAGAAAGGAAATGCTGAGCTCAGAATGATAGGTTATAGTTATTTTACCATGATGGTGGGAGAAAATGCTAGTGTTTTATACAGTACAGTGAATGTCAAGAGGTACATCCTAAAAAAACAACTTAATTTACTTATAAATTTATAATCAACTTATAATCAACTTAAACTCAAAGCGAAAAAAGTAAGAAATTGAGGTAATAAATGGAAGAAAAGGGCCCAAAAAATCCTACAATAATCTACATGCGCAATAGTTGAAATTCTTAATATAATTATAATTTAGCCTGCTGTGCAACTTCTCCCAACTCCTATATGTCAAAATGTTAAGAATTGTATATGCAACATTAAGTATTATTGGCTGTTCGATAAAAAACATTACTCATTTGCCTTATGAGTAAAGTACAACAACGGGTACTGCAACTTATTCAGAACATATTCAAGCAACACTAAGCATTAAATAACTAAGACACATAATACGCATGACCCTGAGTTTCCTGAAAATCCTAAAAAAAAGTGTAATTAAAAGAAATAATGCTTGTTTCGGACGGAGATGGAACAAAGTTGTATTGTTTTCAAAATCTTGTGGCAGGTTGTCACATACAGGAAAGGATAAAAGAAAATAACGATAAAAAAGAGACTGCATAGAAAATTCATATGGAGCTCTAAAAGTTTACCAATAAATAATTTATACAAAAAAATAACAATCTGATAAAGTGCTCATAGATAGATAGATAGATAGATAGATAGATAGATAGATAGATAGATAGATAGACAGACAGACAGACAGACAGACAGACAGACAGACAGACAGACAGACAGACAGACAGACAGACAGATAGATAGATAGATAGATAGATAGATAGATAGATAGATAGATAGATTAGTAACCCTTTAATAAAAGCTTCTATTATAAATTTCAGTTGTGCAGCACTGTGTCACTAAGTGCAAACGGTTGACAGATGCCACTGAAATTGCTTCCCCATCCCCAACCTCAGCTCACATCTCAGAGAGATCGATTACTCCTGTACGATGCAAGCAGACTTCATGAATCATATTTAGCTCAGGGGTTGTATTTGATCGCACCACAGCATTAGGACAAACGGCTCCACATTTTATCATCTTTTTTTTTTTTCCAATGATCAGCATGCGCATAATTGGTAAAGGTATAAATATAGCCATCTGAACTACAGGATGGCTTATTTATTTGAATTATTTTTTGCTAGGTGAATTTGGTAAACAGCATGACATTGGTTAAAACATTGTGCCTCCATATGAACAAATTGCCCATATCACTTAGAGATTTGACAGACTGGTGCCTGCACAGTTCATATTTTGGGATAAAGAATAAGAAAACACAAGCAAACACACTCTGTGCTTGCACCCCTAATAATATGTCAAATGGACTAGTGGAATTATTAAATTTAAAATGAACTGCCTCTATCAAACCAGATGACCTTCTTCCATTGCTCCAGAGTCCAATCTTTATGCTCCCTAGCAAATTGAAGTCTTTTTTCTTCTGATTACCCTCACTGATAAGTGTTTTTCTTAAGGCTACACAGCAATTTAGTCCCAATCCCTTGAGTTCCTTCTGCATTGTGCGTGTGAAAGTGCTCTTACTTTCAAACATATCCATGAGTTTTACTGTTGTTGTTGTTTTATGATTTGATTTCACCAAATGTTTAAGTGATTGAAGATGATGGTTCCCCACTATCCTACCAGTTTTTAATAAACAGTTCTTAATCCAACTTTAGTAGTTTCAGCAATCTTCTTAGATGTTTTCTTTGTTTGATGCATACCAATAAAATGAAATCATGAAATGTAATTTCTGAAACAGATCAACATCTTTTCCATGACCACAGGACGTGTCTTCCGATATGGTTGTTAAAGAAATGAAAAGCTACTCACTGCATCAGTTAGGGTTAAATAACTTGTTTTCAGCTGAAACATAATCATCCATGTTGTAAAATATTCAATGGGAGGCTCTTACCCACTTGTTTAAAAACCAGGTGGTGACTTTTTTTGGATGGGCAGTGTATTTTAGAGTAGTGAATGTGCAGTATAGTGTATAGTGTATAGTGTATAGTATAGTAGCACAGATTTACTGTCATCTGAAAATAACTTACCATATAGCCATTTTTGTCAAAATAGCTGTCAAGAAAAGTGATAACAGCTGTACATCGTTTAACCATGCAAAACCACATGTCCTATCCATCATGTTCATGCTTTTGTCTGCTTGACAGGACCATACAAATGTGTGAATCTTGTTTTAGAGCAGTTAAAGTTTGGTGCTTCGAGTGCAATTCTTATACTGACCACTTGATGTTCAACATGACACCTCAAGGCAAAGAACTCTCTGATGATTTGAGAATGAAAATTGTTGCTCTCCACAAAGGCTTTAAGAAGATCGGTAACACTCTAAAACTGAGATACAGTGCAGTGGCCAGGGTCATACAGCGGTTTTCCAAGAGGGGTTCCACTCAGAACAGGACTCCATAGGGTCGATCAAAGTGTAGCAGAGTGGAAGTTAGGGTGGGCAGTTTAAATGTTGGTACTATGACTGGTAAAGAGAGAGAGGTAGCTGATATGATGGAAAAGAGAAAGGTAGATATGTTGTGTGTTCAGGAGACCATTGGAAAGAGAGTAGAGCCAGGAACATTGAAGGAGGCTTTAAACTTTTCTATCATGGTGCGGACGGGAAGAGAAATGGTATAGGGGTGATCTGGAAGAAAGAGTTTAGTTAGAGTGTAGTGGAGGTGAAGAGAGTTTCTGATAGTGTGATGAACATGAAGCTGGAAGTTGAAGGGGTGATGATAAATGTCTTCAGTGCCTATGCTTCATAAGTGGGTAGTAAGATGGAGGAGAAGGAAAAATTCTGGAGTGAGTAAGATGAAGTTTGTAAGGGTACACCCAATGGACCAATGACGGAATCCACTGGTGTGGGTGAAGGTATGCTGCATGTTAGTCTTTCTTGAGCTGCTGTAAAAGATTACTAGAATGGATTGCACTTTGTTACATGAATCCAATTTTTTTTTACCTCTAATCTGACTCGAATTTATAATAAAGATTTAACTTGAATATATCTAATTCAACCTGATCACTTTATTGGTTGTATTTCTTCTTTCATTTTAATAGATTGTTCTAAACACAAAAATAATTTGAAAAATTATGTTCAAATAATCATTCATTATGGACCCAGAGTCGCTTAGAGCCTTGTGCTTGGTTAACGATACCTGCTCACGGAGGCTCATGGGCCAGTCAGAATCTTAGTCAGAGGATATAACGGTAAACTAATATTCTTTAAGTGGACCGCTCAATGCTTGCTCATTCATAAAGAATATTTGATTTAGTTACTTGGTCATAACTTGCTAAGTCAGTGAAAGTCAGAAATCAGAAGGTCCCAGACGTTGTGCTCTATGCTCCATCTGTTCATGAGCCTTCAGTTTGTACCATCCTGGTCATAGATTTGCGGTAACATCAGACTACATAATCAACTAGATATAAATGATTTCAGGAAATTTCAGAGTTAATCAAGAATTTTACATTTATTTCCCAGGCAATAATCAATAAACAAATGTCACATCTAAAACAAATAATAGAACAATCATATTTCCAATCACACTTAGACCTTTAAAATGATACCAAACATGTGGAGGTAAAAATGCATACATTCCTATAATGTAATTATTACATTATGCAAGTATGGTAGCTTGAATTTCGGGAACTTCTGTCACCTTTCCATGACCCGGTCATCTCCCCAGGAGGGACAGAGGGGGCTCAAGGATGGGTGAGCAGGCAGCTAAACAAATGGCTTTCTCTCCTCAGATTGAAGAGATCCTCTCCTCAGATTACAAAGTTTATTGTTTTGTTGCAAGGCAGTTCTCGGGGTCTGGCCTCATGAAGTTGCATAGCAGTTCTCGGGGTCTGGGATCGTAAAAGGATCTGACCATCCTTACAAAGTGGTAGAAGGTGTACCTAGGAAAGAAAGATTGTTGATTGGAGCAGACTTCAATTGCCATGTTGGTGAAGGGAACAGAGGTGATGCGGAGGTGATGGGTAGGTATGGCCTTAAGGAGAGGAATGTGGAAACGCAGATGGTGGTAGATTTTGATAAAAGGATGGAAATGGCAGTGGTAAATACTTATTTTAAGAAGACGGAGGAGCATAGGGTGACGGCAAATTAATAAATAAAAAAAATGGTGGATCTGAAGAAGGAAGACTATTGTGAGATTTAGAAAAAGGGTCAGACAGGGGCTCAGTTTTGGTGAGGAGATGCTGGTTGAATGGGTAACTACTGCAGAAGTGTTAAGGGAGACAGTTAGAAAGGTACCTGCTGTGACTTTTGGAAATAGAAAGCAAGACAAAGAGACGTGGTGGTGGTGGCATGAGGAAGTGCAGGAAAGCATAAGGAGAAAGAGGTTGGCGAAACAGAATTGGGATCGACAGAGTGTTGAGAAAAGTAGGCAGGAGTACAAGGAGATGCAGCAGCAGGTGAAAAGGGGTTTGTGGCGAAAGCAAAGGAAAAGGCATTTAAGGAGCTATATGAGACACTACTGTTGGAAGGAAGGAGAAAATAATTTATACCTGAAGGATTTTATGATTGGCCAGGCAGAGTGGCCGTGCTGGGAAGGATGGGCTACAAGTTAGAGCAATAAAGAATGGAGATGGAAATGTGTTTACTAGTGAGGAGAGTGTGTTGAGAAGATGGAGGGAGTATTTTGAGCAGCTAATGAATGAGGAAAATGAGAGTGAAAGAAGGTTGGATGAGGTGGAGATGGTGAAGCAAGAAGTGGATAGGATTAGTAAGGAGGAAGTGAGAGCAAGTATTCAGAGAATGAAGAGTGGAAAGTCAGTGAGAGGTGAGAGGATGCCTGAGGCATGAAATTGTATACAATAGAGATAATTCTTTCTATTCCTAAAAAGTATTTATAAATGTAGACTCTGATGATTGTGGCTTTTGTATAGGACTTGGTCATCTTATGATGAATGATAAAGAAGCCAATAAGCCAAGATTATATTTCATAGTTGTAGCAAGTCAGTAATTGATCGACTATATAGACAAAAGTTTGTAGACACCTGACTATAAGATTTATATGTTCTTTTGTCAATAACATATCCTCCCCATTTGCTGTTTTAATAACATCCACTTTTTTTGGAAGACGTTCCTCTAGATTTTGGAGTGTGTTTGTGGAGTTTTATGCTCATTTAGCCACAAGGGTGTTGGTAAAATCAGGTACTCTGGTAGGGAGAGGAGGCCTGGGGTGCATTCACCGTTCCAATTCATCCCGAAGGTGTTCATTTGAGTTGAGGTCAGGCCACTAAAGCAGGCCAATCAAGATCTTCCTCTCCAACTCATGTAAATCATATCTTCATGGCGCTGGCTTTGTGCACATGGTTATTGTCATGCTGAAACAGGTTTGGTCTGGGTCAAGGGAAGAATTAAATGCTAGCACATCTTAAGACATTCTATAACATTTTTTGCCTCCTACTTTGTGATTATAACTTGGGGACTTTTTCACATATGGCTGAAAAAGTCAGGTGTTCTAATACATTTGACCTTATAGTGTAAGAATCACTCAGTAGCAACAACTACAAAACATATTTGTCTGTTTACTTGTCCACACTAACACATCTTACTTTTATTTTTTAATGCATTCTTGTTTTTTTATTGAATTAAACAAGGTTAACACATAGAACCTGGATATGCGTTTGAGTCCTTGGAGGTGCTGTTTATAGTGACGAGGGAGTAAGTTACAGCTTTTAATTTTGCTTTGCAAGTACATGCCTGAGGCTTATTGCTGCATCCTACCTCCTCCAAGGATTTCACTCTGTGATGAGATTTAGTCCAAGTTTGATTGGACCAGATTACAAGTGTTGTTACAGCAGTGTCTTTAAGATGCATAATGAGAATTTCTTTATGTGTTTGGAGGAGGGGAGGAGATGAAAAAACCTGCTGACACTCTGCTTGCATTGTCATTAAGTACACTAGAACAGGGGTGTCGCTGCAGCCAGTAAGCACCATTTGTCAAAATGATCCCATAAGAACAGTAAGGAAGAGCTATAGTCAGCACAGTGTCTGTTTTACTTACAAAAATTCTCCCAGTTCAAGTTCACTACAGTTTCAAGTGTTCGTATTTGAACAAATCTAAACAAATTCAAACCCCATATGGTGACTTTACGCCACCCCATGACCTCCTTTTACACTCCTTAGCTTTGCACTCACAAATAAATAAATAAAAAGAATTTGCAACAGCATATATATATATATATTTCTTTTCATTTTAGTGGCATAGCCTGTGGAAGTTGTATAGACCTGTTGTTTTGGCTCCTAAGGTTAAAACAGCATTGTCAATGTTGGTATTCAGCTGTTTCCCGAAAGGTTTTTTTCTACACCAACTCTATGCACTGTGTCAATATATGTATGCTTTTAGAAGTCTTACTTTTCCTTGAACTTCCTTCTTTCTTACTTACAGGACAGATGTGAATGTCTTTGGAGACATCAAATAGGCATTCTCTGCTGCAATATGCTAATGTTTGCCTCAGCTAATAGAAAAATCTAACATTATATGCATTATCATGTACAATAGATACGTTTTTTACCCCTTACCCTTTAACCTGATCTTTTGTGATGCACTACTTCTGGATAGAGATCACATCAATTGGAAACCACATGCTGAGCTAAGGATAGCCCCACACGGACAGCCTAGTGATGCCTGAGATTACTGTAAATGTTAGCATTTAGAATCCATAAAAATTAAAACTTTCTTTCAGCTTCTACTGTTAGGGGTCGCCACAGCAGATCATCCACATGTTTGATTTGGCATGTTTTTACGCTGGATGCCCTTCCTAACGCAACCCTCCCCATTTATCCCGGCTTGGGACTGGCACTAAGAGTGGCTAGGGTTGGTTCCCTGACTAGGGATCAAACCCGGGCCGCAGCGGTGAGAGCGGCGCATCCTAACCACTAGACTACCAGGGACCCCTTAGAATCCAGGAAAATTATTCAATCAAATTTGTCATCCATGACCTTTTGCAACACCATATTTTTTTCTTAACAATGTCGCATTTGGTTTGATCATCAGGGACAAATTTAACATTTAAATTTCAGTTATATATCTGGATTTCTTTGACAATGGCATGACATGGTTGGTAGGTTTAGACAGGTTTAGTTTAACTATTTAAGCAACAGCTCATCTCCTGTGATTTTATTGCACAATAGTCTATAGAAGGTTCACAATAATGGGGGAAAAAGGTTAGAAAAAAAAAAGTATAAAACTTCAGTGAGTGGAATTTCTGATAGTAGAAATGACTTGGTAATAAGAAAGGTTGGAGGATAATGCTTGGTTGAGCCATCTGAAAGCATAAAAAAATTCAAATAAACACTCTTCACAGCTGTGGTGTGCTAAAAGCACAGCATGCTGAACCATGAGAAGGATCAGCAACAATAGCAGAAGACCACATTAGGTTCTACTCCTGTCAGCTGAAAACTGGAAAACGATATTATAGTCGGCACAGACTCGCTAAAACTTGACAGTTTTTACAGACTGTAAAAATATAATAATAATTATTATTATTATTTTTATTTTTTTCTTCAAAAGCAATAGGTAATGTAGCTGGTAAGTATAATACTTAAATAAATGTAAATTCATTTTAAATATAGATAAAGTGTCTATTATTTGTATTGATATTTTAGGCTATTAATTTAAATCATTAATTACTTTTTTTTTTTTTTACTTAGAGACACCTAGAAACAACATTTTTGCCCCACTTGTTTAAAAAAAGCTGTCACACTCCATCATATAGCCATGGGATTTCATTTTCCTAAATACTGCGTCACGATTAGTTTTCCTTTTTTTGCATGAAATTGCCTTCTTTTGCACTTATTGCACCCTTTAAAAGGACCTCTTTTTACAGGACTATTTGTGCACATGTTGGGCCAAACACCGACTATAGTGATTATTGTAAAACAAATTTAACTAAAAAAAAAAAAAGAGAGAGAGAGAGCAATGGTAACTTTGTGGATCTGACCTCAACCATTCTCAACATCTTTGGAATGAAGTGGATGAAGTGGAGAGAGAGAGAGAGAGAGAGAGAGAGAGAGAGAGAGAGAGAGAGAGAGAGAAAGAAAGAGAGAGACAGAAAGAGAGAGAGAGAGAGAGAGAGAGAATATATTATAAGATGCCAAAATATCAATTATAATAATAAGAAATAAAATAATTGCATAGACCTGAAAATAAAGAATAAGAAAACATATTGATGTTCACCAGTGTTCTCATTTTAGAGAGAGAGAGAGAGAGAGAGAGAGAGAGAGAGAAGAAAATGGAAAAAAAAAAGAAAGTTCTTCTATGCAAGCTCTGATCCTGAAAAGCTTCCTTTTGTCTTCTGGTCTTGTCAAAAGTTATGAGTTCTCTAGAGCATCCGTAGCCCAGCTGAGCCTCTCCATTTATCTGCACCTGCCAGAGCCTGGCAAAAGGACAAGTGAGTGTGGCGTTTAAAAAAAAAGGCAGACAAGGAACGAGAGAAAGAGGTGACTCATTGCTAGACTCTCAAAGGATCAGCCATACCTAAGGGAAGAACCGTGTTAAGACACCTTGCACACAAACACGCACATTCACTCTCTTCTTCTCACTTCACACACCAGATCCCTTTATTCAATTTCCTTGGTCCTTTGGGTTAAGTAAAAAAAAATCTATCTGTGGTTCTTTTAGTTTGTTTTTGTGGATAGTGTGTCTGCCTGATAGATGAATCTTTAATAGGGGAAGATTTATGGCATTAATTAAAAAACTTGAACCGGGATTTGAACCAGTTACACTGAATTGTCAGCGTTAATGAAATATTTGATTAAAGAAACTGATTTTGTACAGTACCTGGTTTGCATATTGGTTTGCTTCGGTCCAGTAACATTCTGAAGTGCATTATTTGGCTTATTTCAGTGCTTTGTCACATTTGATATGTTATCGCAGTACAGCTATTTCTGGAACATGCCTTATGACATGACTGCAAATTGCTGCCCAAAATAGTGAACTGTTTAATAAATAGGGCATCATTTCAAATACGTATAGAGCAGAGTCGAAGAACATGGCGAAAGAAGTCCCATCTGTAGATTGAGTGAATATGGGTTTAGGGGGTCAGCTGAGTTCATTTGTGCACCTGAGCTTTTGTGGCTTAGATTTAAAGCAGCCTGTCACAGAGGAGTATGATAAAACAGAAGAACTAGAGCATGTGTAATTAGACACACACACACACACACACACACACACACACACACACACACACACACACACACAGGGGATATAACTGGAAATGAATTATTCAGAATGAACAGCTAATGTGTTCTAAACAGATATAAAACCAGAAACAAATCGGAGGGGCGCTATCACTTTTGCCACTGTTATCTTTTTGTCTTGCTTGGCTCTGTTTATTTTGAAAGCTTTAGAAAGGTGAAACAAGGGATTGAGTCTTGGTTCATACAGTCGCGAATTGTGTGTGTGTGTGTGTGCGTCAGACGTGGGAAACAAACACAACATTCATTAACATGCAAGGGCCTGTAGTGTTCACTCATCCTTACATCACCCTGCCTGGTCAAGGTTTCAATTAGGCTACTATAAACAAATTTTTTTTTAATTGCATTCCATTGAATATCAGTCTCCTAAGTGTTACTGACTTGGAAGAATTGTAAGTGTTGAATTCACAGACGATGCTTACAGTGATGCTGTTTCCACCTGGTTGGAAGTGGTAAAGAAACAAAAAAAGAAAGACATACTACTGTATGTATCTATATGCTACATACAGTAGGTACGGTTAGTGACACCCCTAACACACAGCTAGAATTCATTTGAACAGCATTAAGTAGCATTAAAGATAAGATCGAATTTACATACCTCCTAACCCAGGTCTTTATCTTTTAATATTGTGAAGCATACTGTACAGGTGAATGACACATCCTCTCCTAGTCACATATTCTGAGTCATTTTTAAGCTGATTTCGATGTTGCCTGTTTTCGTCCTGGAGCTAATGTGTTCGAAAAGCTCCTAATGTCTCCTGAAAGGCAGAGGTCATGGTTATTTTCTGCTGTCAGATGACATTTTACACTGACCTGCCCCTGTGTGTGGGTGTAGACAAAATCGTATATACGCTTTGCTGATTTTTAACAACACCGGTTTAGCACAACCCATACATAATCTGTTCGCGAGGTATAATTATACAGAATCAACAGATTAAAAAAAAATAGAAATGCAGTGGCCGCACCTATTTAAACAATAATGGGTTATAGTGGAAAATACATATATATTAAATAAATTATGGTTCAAAATTCACAGTACATTTCGAATGTAACATGTTGTAAGACACAATATGTGCTGTGCATGTACATGTTCACTATTATCACTACTGTTTTTTATTAAATATAATATGCACTTATTACTGATAGATTATTATTCACAACTATTTCTCTCTGGAGTTTATTGTCCGGCATCGTCGTGCGTTTAAAAATCACCTGATGGAAGTTTTTTCTCCCGATGCCGTGCAGCTCAGAACACAGGTGAGGTGCGTTTTTTCGTTTCCGTTCAGAAATTTCATTGGTCTAATGTTATGGGGTTCAGTTTTTTGGCTTGAAGTTTGTGAAACCAGAAAAAACCCAGGAAAATTCATAAATTAGCCGCTTCGTTGTTTAAGCCACGGGTTCAAAATATATAGTCCGAAAAATTTGGTAGATTTGTTTAGCTGATTCTCCTACTAAACCATTTTTTCTTTTTTTAATTTGTGAGCTAATACATGTTCAAGATACTAGAACTCACCAAGTCATTTGTACATTCATTGAATTCAGATGCAGGCCGTGTCCTAGTCATGTCCTGCATGAAACAAATTCACCTCTTAATACCATCATTCTGACACCCTGGCTATAAAAACCAACTATTTTATAAAGAAAAACAGTATAACTGAGTGATGCATCACAGACTCATGCAGCGAGAATAAATGTTATTACTAAAGCAAGAAACCCAATGAACACAATTCAACAAGTCTCCTTAGACTGCAACCACAGCTGCACCGCCCACATACATCATCTCAAGCAGAAGCATCAATAAAAAAAAAATCATAAAAAGTCATAAAATAACCCATTTTTCTGTGCAATTTTGTGCATTTTTTGTGCATTAAAGTTTTCCTGGGGATTTGAAATAAAGGCAAAGTGTGTGTTTTTGTTCAATTTCTACTGGAAAGAAAACACAAAAATATAAATGGTTCATGAAAAAGCTTAAGAATTCTTTTGAACTATTAGGAACTTAAGAACTATTTTGGCTTACCTTTCCTCACAATGTCCAGCTTTTCGTGAAAAGTCTGTTTTGTACATTTCTTTGAAAGTGTTTCTGTGATTAAATTAATTTCTTCTCCTCTGTCAGCCATTGTTCAATAGAAAAACAGCTATCAAATCCACACAAATTACATTTGAGCTTGTGCATTTTGCAACAAATGTGATTTGGTAGCTCTGACTAGTGCGCTCTCTGACCATCTAATTAAAAGATGCTTGATTGGTAAACATTGACAAGATTCTCTGCCTTCTAGAGGGCATTGGAGTGACCAACTTAAAATATGGTTAAAGCAACAGCTTCAAGCAACATGGATTAGAAGCTACTAAGAGATCGTACTGTTTATAGCTGATGGCCTAATGGCAATATCAGACATGATGGCTGAAATCTGATTGGATAGACACTCCAACGTAAAATTCACTTGGTGTCACTGCTTCTTGCAGAAGCATCCTTGAGAGAAACGATATAAAATGTAAAAAATAGACTATTGTGAGAAATGTAATAAATATTCATAGACAAATTAATATTAAAATGTAAGTTAGTGATTCTGATCAGCAAAGAAGGCCCTTACAGCTCACCACTGATTGAATCATCATGAAATGTTTGCATTGAAAATGTTGCATGGAAATTTAAGGTCTAAAAAAACAGAAATCTTTTTTTTTTTTTAAGTAAAAAAAAAAAAATACCATTGCTCATGGTATCAATGTTAGACATGAGAATAATGATCAATGATTAATCATGAATAAACAATAATGATTGGCGATTGGTTGTTTGGAAACAATGGTGATCAGCAACTAGTTGTTGAGATACATTGTTAATCAAAGACTGGTTGTTAAAAAAACAGGTGATCAGGAACATGCTTGGAACATGCTTGTGCTCATGCAATTCAGTCAGGTTTCACACAATGTAGGATAGTTCCATCATAAAGAAAACCACTAAGGGGACCCGAATCCAAAAACAATAGCTGCTACCTTGGACCTTCCTACTACCTTTTGTGATAATTTGTGGGTTTTTTAAGAAAGAAAAATAATAAGAACATTTCTGTTAGAACAGTTTTATCTATATGTATTATATATTATATGTGTGCCTCATTAGTCATTTGTCACTAAGCATCTTTGTTGTCCAGATGATTCATTGCATAAATAGTAGAGCATTTATACTGCCTCCTGAATTTCCATTGAAATTCAGCTTCCACTTTTCAAAATGCAGGGCAGCCCAGAGAAAACATAACATAATACAATATCCAATTAAAATAAACAACTGTACATTTGGGGGGATGCTGCAATTTATGTCTATCACAAGCAGAGCTGGCAGACTGCATAGTGATTTGGAAGGTGTGTGTTAAATACAATACCGAGTTGAACATGTGTGTTGCACACAACTACCAACCTCACTTAGCTTGTTTAAAGTGACAGGTGAAGATGCTGATCTGGGTTTGGGGTACTTTTTAGGATGTAGTTAATGATGGTTGTTTAACTCTAGAGTCAGAATCATTTCAGTTGTAGAACTCTGTAAGCCAAGTGATTGAGCTTGGCTGTTGACAAAAATGCTTCAATGATGATTCAATGATGTGTGTTTTGTGTGTGTGTGTGTGTGTGTGTGTGTGTGTGTGTGTGTAATATTTAGTTGTAATTGTATTTATGTATTTATTCATATTTATTTTTCTTGTCAGTGCTCAAAAACACCAAAGCCTGTATTGTTAATTAAGATGCAGTTGGACATGTTCTTTGCTGTTGTTTATCCGCATTTATCTACACTAATAAAATAGCCTAAATCAGTTTTTAATCTAATTAACATTTAGTCAGAAATTATTTTTAAATACTCATAAACTAGCTAAACAGACTTGTAACAGACTTGCAGTGTTCAGGGGCATTTCTTTAACCATTTAATATTGTAGTATTAATTTTTTTTCTCATGTACAGCATTTTTATAAATTTTTTTATTTGCCTTTCTGTTGCATTTTAAATATCCCTGGACTAAGCACATCTGCCTAAATGGGAACTATATAGTTTTTTTCTCCCATGTCTTCATGCAACCCATGAAGACATAAACCTTTATCCCATACTTGTCATTCAGCACAAAATAAGAGTTATTGTATAGCTTAACAGAACAAGGTGAATAGTGAAGCAACAGTATGTTTGCTATTTAATCTTGCTCAGTAAGTGCTACAGGTACTTCTATCGTTGCTTATTCAAGCAGGACCCCTGTCCCATATATGGAAGTAAAGTACAGCACAGATTACTGCATAACATTCCTGAAATCATAAACTCTTGTTCAGATTCAGTGTTTTTTTTAAGTCATAGGTTTCCTAGTTTCCTGTTTCCCATTCCAACATGAGTTCCTTTTGTTTTGTCAGGAAATAAAACGACGGGAAAAAAAGGACGTGGTAAATCTGTGCCTTTGAATAGTTCAAACCATTCTGTAAATCTGTCAATTATTCATGAGGCAGCTGTTTCAATGACATTTCAAATTGTCTTTCAAGGACAAAGTCTAAAATCATGAATATGACAGTGTTCCAAGATAATTACACATATTGCTTTTTATGTTTGCTCATCAAGTTCAGGAAATAGATGGACCATAGTGACGTCAAGCATCAGTAAAGAAAAAGGTCGGAATAGTTTGACTTGCGTTCAAAACTAGTAAAAAGGGAAGCCGGATAGATTGATAATATATTATTCTAATATTAGTTATAATATTATAATATTAACCTGTATGAACAAAATTAAAAATTTTTTTATGAAAACCATATAAAATATTTTTATATTAATTTTCTTATATATTTTTTTACTTTAATCTCACAACATTGGCATACTCTTTCTCTCTTACTAACAAATCATGGATGCCTATAAGCCAGAGGTGTAAAGAGTACATGAAAATCATACTTGACCCAAAGATGCATTAGTCAACACCAAGACACATGTTAGTGAAAAGCTAAAAACAGTTGATTTGTGAGGTTTTATTGCCTAAACTACAAATCAAATTGTAAACCTGAAGTGCATTAACCATAAACACAACAGTTTCTTAAAAATGCCTGAATGAAACCTTCCAAAAGTTCAATTACTAAATAAAATAACAGTATCACAAAGTACTAAAACCATTCGATGAAGGAAAACCAAATATTTAGAGCTGACTGTGATTTGATGCAGCTCTCACTCTCAAACAAAGGCAATATTGTTATTCAACTTCAACCAAAGCTGGGTCTCAAAGTTGTTGGAATTTTTTTCTAGATCTGTTTGGATAAAAATGCAGTACTAAAAAAGTCACTCACGGGCAGCAGAGGTGCAAAACATAATTGTTTAAAATATAATGGAGTAAAAAGTACATATACTAAATGATAAATGTAGTTGAGTAGGGTGTAAAAGTTGCTTATATCTTTGATATGTAATTAAACTGGTAATGTATACTATTCTATATGGCATAGAATAGTTAGTGTGTTTTTTTAAGTGGGTTAAGATGACCTGTGACATAGCATAAGCGGCAGCATTCAAAACGATGCAGTGGCTGGCATTCACATATCTCAGAGGAAGCTCTGGTTCTCCTTCACCCTCCCCTCTGTCATGTTATAGGAGAGAGAGTGGGTGAGCATTGGCAGAAAAAAAAGGGGGATTTGACATTGTAATACAGTTTCCCTGTGTCTCTTCTGTGTGCTTTCTAAATATATTCTGAATAAGTTCCTTTTTATGTATTGTTCCTTTATTCTGAGAATGCAGCCAAAATAGCAAGCCTGAAGGTGTCATTACTATTAAATGCCAATTAGGACCATTAGTGTGAAGTGCGACATGGGAGATGTGGATTGACATGAAAAAGCGGCCCTGAAAAGAAAGGAGTGCTGGAGAGCAAGCTATTCTTTTGTCATTTCCCAAGTCTAATCAAATAGTCAAATTTCTTTATTTCCCCACTGTATAAAGTCATTGCATTTGAAAACTCCCCTTCATGTCAGCCACATGCTGCTGACATTTTTATTGGTTTCTGATTAAGTGTAAGCATTGTCGATATCTTGTTTATTTTGTTTTGATTCATTTTCCCCTTTTTTCTTCCCAGAGGAAGAAACTATTAACAAGATAGATATCCGTCTATATATTTTGTTAGGAAATGTTAAACAGCACATTCTTTTGGTGTCTTCTTAATATTTAGTTTTTTGCAGACATTGCGTTCTGTGTGTAATTTGTCCTTCATGTGTTTGTCTTGGCAGAGACTAAAGGAGCTTAAGCAAAGAGAATTTGCACGCAATGTCTCATCTAAGAACTGGAAGGATGAAAGGAAACAGGAGAAAGCACTGAAACGCCTCCATCAAATTGCCCTGCTCAAGCAGCAAAGGGATGGGTGAGACTCGTAATATTTGCCATATAGTATGCTTCTCAAAGTATTTGAAGAACAAAGCTTTATAATACAACACTTCAGTTCACTTCAACTTCATAAACTTTTTTTTTTTTTTTTTACTTTTAACCGCTAAACAATATTTAAAATACATAATTTTAGGAATATAATACAATACACAATATATTCTAATAAAGATTACATACAGTATAGTGACTTTACCTCTACCTTTCAAGCAGTTTAATTTGTTTGATATGAATGTAGTAAAGGATTAGGTGTAGTACACAGAAAATAAAATAGGATAGAAGATAAAAAGTTCCATCACCATGCAAGCAAGTGCCTACAAATCTGTAGGTTGCTAAACCGATATATTTTTTAGGGATGTGCATCTCCATAACTGAGGCCGATGAAATTTGCATGTTGATGCATAGCTAATGATGCGATACATTAAAGATACATATGAACCTGTTACAATACAGTGCAATACAATTTCAATTTGATTCAACACAATGAGATTCAATGCAGCACGATGCACTGGAAAAAATATGCTATGCAATTCAATATGGTACAGATGGTTTTTATTTCTTTGGTTCAGACAGACAGCAAATTATACATTTTCTTAAGTGCCTTCTGACTTTAAACACATGGCACTTTCATTAACAGGCCTTTGTAGTGCAAAAGAGAAAGAAAAAATATTAAATAAAACCAGACATTCTTTTCCTGTTCTGTTTGAAGAAAGATGTAACTCTAAAAACGGTTTTTTTTTAAACGCACGACGATGCCAAAAGATAAACTCCCGAGAGAAATAGTTGTGAAATGAAGGAGAAAGACAGTAAACAATGACTTTCTTGGTAGGCTACTGTTTAGATACAAGCCGTTGTAACGCGTTGAGTCTGGGTGAAGGGAGAGCTCGCTAACTCCAGTTGCAACAGAAATCATATAAGCACAGACAGGTTTCCAAAACTTGTGCTTTTTTTTTCTCTTGGCAACAGCGTTACGGGTTAGTCAAAGAAACTTAGAAATGAGCATCAGAAAATAATAAGGACATATTCCTCTGTCTTGCACACATGCAGTAATAGCGGAAAAATGTGGCGGCAGGCTATTCCCAAAATGCCGCTCTGCTCTTAAAGGAGCCACAACATATTTCACCCGTTACACCGTGTAACAGACACTGTCTTTTATTAAAGCCTGTGTAAAGTTCATTAGTTTCAGTGATACAAATACCAACTTTTTTACTCATTTTTTACACTGATGCATCACATTGTTAACTTTTATGCCAATCACTGTAAATCAGTTAATCTTACCATCTCTAATATATACATAATGTTTGGTAATAATTGATATATATATTTTTTTTTTACAGTGACAGAGAAAAGAAGACAAAGTTAACAGCAGCAGCTCAAGAGCATCAGCAAGAGAAAACAAGTATCAATGGCAATGAACAAAAAAGATCCAGGAACACGCTTTGTGAGGATCAAAATAAGAGCTCTGCCTCCCCAGACTTTACAACTAAAATCCCTCCACCTGCACCAGTGCTTACAAATCAGTGCTCTCTTCGGGTTAAGTGTTCTTCACTACTAGCTCAAAAAGGTCACAGGCATGCTAAGACAGGGATCTCATTCTGTTTCTCAAAACGGGCTCACCTGAAGCTGGACTCCTGTGCATCAGTGTTTGCTGATAGCTTGGATGAAACTAGTGACCACCAGAAAATCCAGAACCAGCAGCATAAACTGGCATTGCAAGCCCTCCTGTCCCGATCTCCTTCACCCATACAGAGTGATCACCATGTCCCTCTGGATCCAATGCCACTGAACACTTCACCACAGAGAGATCTACAGTCGGATCAGTCCAATCAGGAAAGTAGTCTGGAGATGCAGGTGATGTATTGTGCCATAGAGCCACAAAGGCAAAGTTGTCCAAATACCCATGGTATAAAAGATAAGGCAGATAATAATGGCCAAAAATCTGGACATGAAAGAATGTATGACAGAATGATGGAGAGAAGGAGCCCGAAGAACCCAAGTCCAACTGCTCATACAGATGGATATGACAATATGGCTTCTGGGCAACTCGATTCACAGAACTCGAAACATGACTTACAAGAAAGTAGCAAACAGGATAATTTAGTGGCTGGAAACTTTTTAGCTGTGGGTGACCTAAGCAGCAAACCTTTCCTAGATGTTCTTGGAAAAGATGGGACTAAGCTAAAATGGCCTTGCGAGCTCGTGCAGTACACCTCAGATGAACCCAGAGTGTCCTATAGCTGCAATCCACTGTTTTTGAATTCTAAATGCACAGAAGGCAAAGATAAAAGCACAGATGCAGAAAAAACAGATGTGTGCACCATCCCATTTAATCCCAACAGAGAAGAGGAGCAAACACCAAATGTTAATAAAGTTAACTTGGGCATTTTAAAACCAAAGAAACACAAACACCAGAGGAGAGGACGAATTCGTATGTGTAAAATAGATGCTGTTAGGAGACATCGAGTGGCCTGTGCACTCAGTAATTTTGCCCAGTCACCTGCTGAAGGACAATTTGAATTCAATTCTCTGGCCAGCAAACTGCGCACCAAGCAGAATTGCAAAGGGAAGAGGAACAAACTGAGAAAGAGAAAAAAATCACAGGATGTAACACAGCAACTAAACCTGAAAAGTATAATTGTAAGTGCTTTCTCTGCCCCAAAACGTCGAAGACGAAAGCGCCAGAGGTTGCCTGCTGCTCTCCGTCTGGCAAAGCGCAAAGCTCTTTTGCATGCTTCCATACGGTCTCAAGCTGGGAGTGAAGGTAATTACCAGGGGTGTGGCAACTTCTGCACATCAAAGCAGGATGATAATGTGACCCCACTCAAGGCAAACTCATGGGGTGTCTTGTCAGGATTGAGGACTGAGCGGGAATGGCCCGATTGCCAATGGGAAAGGCATTATACTTCTTCTGCGTCAACTTCCTACTATCCTAGGAGGAGAGGATATAACCAGCCTTGTTCTTTCATCAGAAATTCTAGCTACAGCTTCCCATGCTATAGTTACACACACATGTCAGAGAGTCCAGATAAAAACACTGAACCCAGAGTGGAATACTGTAATTACAAAGATTCAGAACTCTACAGGGAGAGGAATTACTATGGGGCTTGTGGCAAACGCTGTATCATAAAGCAACAATATGGTATAAGAAAACATAAAGGACACATCAGGGAGAACAGATATAGAGATTGCCATAACCCTGCCAGAAAAAGAATTTGTTTTTATAGAGTCTACAAGGATGGTGATGATTCGCATGACACAAAACAAGACTGGTGGTGCAAGAGGCCAAGTCCTGATCTTAGGAGTAGAAAACGAAGAAATAGGTTCTGGTTAAGAACAGTGGTGAATCATGAGAGGGAGAATGAGCAGTCCAGTCCTAGGTTCAGACATAGTCCTGCTTCCTCTAGTATCACCAGTATTTCAGACATTAGTAGAGATTCGGGGCAAAGTGACTTAAAATGGCCAGCAGAGAGCTCAGTTAGGGCCAAGAATGTCCATTCAAGAAAACACACACCAAGAAAAAAGAGTTCATCACCAACATCATCATCTATTGATAGGTCAGAGGCTGTGCAATCAGACACCCCAACTGTTATTTCTGATTCCAGAGGAAAACTTGATCCTGTTGCACAAACCGCCAAATCCAGTGATTTGACAAAGCAAAGCACATCAAATGATAAAAAAGTGTCAAACAGAATATGTACTCTATCACTCCCCTTGATTGGCAAGCTACCCTCAGTGAGGAAAGGAATAAGACAGGCAAGAATGCCCAAAGAGAAACATACCAGTAGCAATTGTGGTAACCAAGTAAATACATTTCTAAATGATCAATCAAAATGTGAAAGACAAGCGGACTTTCAGACTGCAAGTATAGCCAAGCATAAGTCAACCTCTCCCCCAGATTGTCCATCTGGAACTGATCTGAGAACTTCAAATTCTTGTGCAAGTTTAAAAACACAGACAGATAGGTCCATGTCTCATGAAAACTTCATCAGTGTTCTGGAGGACACGTCACACAAAACCCACGATGAGCCGCCTCAGAGTTGTTCAATCTCTTCCTTAACAGAGAAACCTATAACATTCACTGAGGAAGAGATGGACAAGTACAGATTCCTACAACTTCAGGCCCAGCAGCATATGCAGCAGAAACATCTACAAGAGCAACACAACATGCCAAGAAATTCATTTGCTTCTGAAATGAACCAACTCCCTATTCCTGTTCCTGAGCCTTCAAACCAGGCTGTCCCAGGTCCCTGTCTCTCATACACCATACATCAGCATGGGGCACTATCAGCTTTCTCTTCCTTCATCTCCTGTCCATCAGCCTGCTTGGCATCCCGCGGTTCCCCATCTGCCCATCCTTCTCTTCGTCCCACTCTCCCACAGCCCCACTTCACCCCTCTTCCATTTCCTACTGTGTTCTATCAAGCTTCCCCTGCAGTAATGCTGGCAACACACCCTCTACACCTTATTTCAGCAGCACCCCTCCACCATACACATCCTCATTCTCACATTGCTGGCCTAACACTTCACCCCCCACCACACGCCTCATTGCTCCCCTCTGTGCTTACCCCATCAGCCATGGTGGCTGGCAGGAGTCTGCAAATCCACCCCACACTGCAGCCCCTGTTCCCACATCAGGATCTTCAGCACCACCATGGTATTGCGAGCTAGATTTGGTGAAGAAATAAGAACAAATTGGGAAGGGAAAGAACAATAATATAATGTGAGAAAATAGAGAAAAGTCTATCCTTGATACTCAGAAGTGTAGACTACAGTCTAGCACGTTGTGATGTTTGTTTTTGACTTGGCCAAAGGTTTTGATGTCTTGCTTGTCCTCTCATTTATTTTGTACTATAATTGTTTGAATGTCTGTCTGCTATTTATGTGAATGGCAGTGCAGTCAAGCACTGGCCTTCTTCAAAAGTCTTATCCTCCATTACTGTAAATGATAACTTTAAATGATGGGAAAATATATTTACCTGGCTTAATCTAAGATTTATCTTTTGGTTAATTAGTAATTGAACTTAAGTCCCTTTCTATTCATGCACTGCAATTATTTTGAGGGGTAATTTTTTTTATCTAGAGATGTCCAAGCGCCAACACCAATGTAAAAATTGGAGCATGTATTAAAATAAAAAGGAGGGATATACAGTGCGTTGACATGTAAGCTGCAAGTGATTTGTTTTGTCCTGATACGGAAGCATATTCTATTCTATCTTTCAGTACAAGTGAGGCAAAAGACTGACTAAATAAACTATAATACAGAGTTGTTATAATGCAATAATACCGTTTTTCAATCTATTTAAAGGTCTAAAGTCTTAAATATTATGATGTACTGTACTTTCTAATGGGAAAAAAACGAAAAAAAAAAATATATATATATACATTTTAACAAACATAGGGTGTGTACAACCTGCACTTGTCTGAATTATGTATGTTCCAGAGACTTTGTATTTACTCTTATTTTGTTAGAGCCAAACATTTTGTGACCTGTACAATAATGTCCTAAGAATAAATTTAATGTAATTTGAAGAAAACTCTGTATCTTGTCATTGCTGCTGTTCAAAAATATGACTGAATGACTGTATTATATGATTTTCATTGTTCACCTTATTAAATAAATTGTTTAATCAAATGTTTTGTCATGATGGCCCAACCTATCATACCATGGCTAAATGCCACAGACCTGAATAAATATGTCTCTTGTTCTTCTTCTTCTTCTGGCTTCTCCTATTATGGGTAGCCACAGCGGATCATCCATCTCCATACCCCCCTGTCCTCTTCATCTGCCCTTTCACCCCAACCACTTGCATGTCTTCCCTCACCACATCCATAAACCTCCTCCTTGTCCTTCCTCTTTTCCTCCTTCCTGGTGGCTCCATCCTCAGCATTCTCCTATTGATATACTCCATGTCCTTCCTCTGCACATGTCCAAACCATCTCAATCGCGACTCCCTCACCTTGTCTCTAAAACGTCCTACATGGTCCTACATTGGTCCTACATTGGTCCCTCTAATAAACTCATTTTTAATCCTGTCCATCCTCATCACTCCCAACAAAAACCTTAACATATTCAGCTCTTCTACCTTCAGCTCACCTCCTGTCTTTTAGTCAAACCTAAATGTTCACCGACTGGATTATCATGAGCAACTGATATGTAAACATTAAATAGAATTTAAATATAAAAAACAATGGTTATTTTCATGATTTACAATAAACAGAGATGATAAGGTGGCATTGACTGCAGAGTCAGTGAACACATTCATCCATCTGCAGTAATCACTTTATCCTGGTCCTGTATATAGTGATTATTGCAGATGGATGAATGTATTCACTGAGAAGTACCCCTACAGACATGGGCAGGACATGTAATACTCCACACTGACAGTACGACAATCTCTGAACTGTACCAGAGCCCAGTGAAGCAGCAACACTACAAATTTTTTTCCCCTCACTCAGCCTTTTTTTTAGATGTCACCAGGTGGCACTGCTTTAGAGAATCCTGTCAGCACTCTTTTAGTAAAAACATAATTTAGTCACACTCCAGTTCTTTGAAACAGTTACTGGGACTGCAATTTCCCTAAAGCACTTCATTTTTTTTCCAGCTACCGAACCTCCACCCTCCAATCTAAATAAGAGTCATACAGCTCTTTGTCTATTTAGAGCATGAACCGAGGTTGCTGTGCTTTAGCAAATATATAATATAAAGAATAGTCACATATTTTAGCAAATGAAAATCCATAGATAAAGATGTACTCCACATTAAGAGCCACATCTACTGTATGTATGAAAGAAGCTGCAGTGCAAAATGTGTTCGCTGTCTAAAATTGATGTTCAATTTAGTAAAAATGATGCTCATCACTCATACCGTACTCGGGACCACATAGTGAAAAGTACAGTGTGTGAGATGTTGGCAATGGAAAGCTGGAGACAAAATATGAGTGTGGAAGGAAATGTGAGTAACTAAGAGATTGAAATGTTAATGAATGAAGTTTTATTAAATAAAGAAGCTGTTGCTGGAACAGCAAGAGGTGCATTCCTATGACTGACATACAATTAGATTCACACTTGGCTTTATCCTAATAAAAGAAAAAAGATCTCATTCATTTGTAGTGGGAAGAACATTCATAATGTCAGATAGATGCTGTTACCTCTAATGTGAAAAGCGAGACCATCCGATTTAAGGGTCTTATTCTATAACACACTATCTACATTTACAATTATCTAATAAAAATATTTACAATTTGTAGAAAACATTTCCATAAACACATTTTCAAGAACAAGCAGTATCTAGATCAGTGTCGGTCACATCACCTGAGAAAAGTCCTTTATGTTCTTTAAACAACATGAACCACCATTGCTGTATCTCTTCACTCTACTAATCTCTGTTCATTCATCCCATTGTATTAGGAAAATTATTCGGTACAATTGTAATACCAAAATATAATAATGTAATACTCAATTTTTGGTATTTAATTAAAATTAAGGTATATTACTAGAGATGTGCATCTCTATAACTAAGACAAATGCGATTGACATCTCGATGCATAGCCAACAATACGATACTTTAAAGATACATATGAAGCTGCTACTGATGCAATCCGATTCCCTTTCAGGAACTCGAGTTGCGTCAACAACGCTTTGTCCACACTTTGAATCACGTGTGTAATCTGTTCAATGGAGAGCTGTTAAATGGTTTGTCAATTTTTTGTCCAAAATAAAGGCTACCAAAAAGAAAACAGAGTGTGGCTACTTGCACTTCCCGTGAGGGATCATGTGCAACACTCTGGCCCGAAGTCCCAGGAGATGGCAGATCTTTACACGATGTGGCTCTGGTTCCCCTGAGGCTTCAGGGCATCTGTATCTTAAACTATATCGACGATTGGTTGATATTAGCCTAATCAGAGCAGTTAGAGGTCCGTCAACAAGATGTCGTTCTTGCTCACATGAAGGACCCGGGTTTCGGCTAAACAACAAAAAAAGAGTGTGCTTTTTCCACTACAGAGAGCCACTTATTTGGGTGTCGAATGGGATTTGACCATTATGCGTGCGCAGCTATTGCCTACCCGCATTGTGTCCATTCGGCCTTCAGGAGGATCAGAGAAGGGCAGTCACTGTCAAACAGTTTCAAAGATTGCTCGGGTTAATGGCAGCTGCATCCAATATGATTTCACTTGGCCTCCTGCACATGAGACCCCTTCAGTGGTGGCTCAGGACCCAAGGGTTCTCATGGAAGGGCAATCCCCTCCGTACTATAAAGGTCACGCGGTCTTAGATGTTTGAAGAGATCCCGGGTTCCTGTCTCAGGGCTCCGTGTTGGGAGTTTCCGGTCCGCTTCACGTCACGTAATGCTCCAGTCCTCTGGAGTCTCACTCCATGACATCTGCAACCTTGACCTCAGTTCCACTCCTGGCCCATCTCTCCTTCGGCCTAGCTGTGCACACACACTAGGCAGGAATTGGTCAGTCTGCCAGTATTGGACTCTTGTTCCCAAAGCATTGTTGAAGCAGCTCGAGCTCTGAAAAGGAACCGTTTCCAGGTTACGTATGAAACCATGGTCAACTGAAGGAAGGACACACTGCGTCTCCATGCCACGCTACAAATGTAACCCTGTTATGATGCAGTGTGATCAGATTCCGATTGGATCCAATACATTACGATGCAATGGGAAAAAAAAATAAATATTGAACAGATAGTTTGATTTCTTTAGTTCAGACAGGTTTTTGTAGTGCAAAAAAAAGGAAAAATTAATTTTATAAACCTCACATTTCCTTTTCTGTCTCCAGGAAGATGCAACTCTACCTCTGCCATGTTAATCTACATTCTGTGTGACTCTCAGTACACAGCTTGGTCTCTGAAGTGTTGTAATATGTCATATTTCTTTAGCGAGTAGAAATCAATCTATGTATAAAATAATGGTCACTTTCTAAATAATAAAAGTGTAGTGCATCTCCTAATAATTGTATATAAATAGATAATGTTTTGACAGATGTACAAACAAGTCATTATCATGATACAAATGCCAAGGGATATCCGATGCACACTTTTTTAAATTCAATGCATCACATTGTTAAATTTTATGCCCATGCACCGATGCATATTGGTGAATCTTAGCATCTCTAATATTTACTATATGGCCAGAAGTATGTAAGCACCGAATCTTCACACCCATATATAGGTCTCTCCCAAACAGGTATCACATTTGGAAGAAAAAAACGTTGTAGCATAACATTTCCTTCGCTACACTTTTTGCTATATAGTGTAAAATTAGCATGCACTATATTAGATTTTTTTCAATTTTAATGTATTAAATCTGTTGAATCACTTTGTTTTTGTGGTTATTGTATCTACCTTGAAAGATAAAAAGATAATGGGCAAGCTGTATTGAAACATGAATTTATAATTGATTTTATGACTCAGTCAATGTATTTTGAAGAGGAGCTACCCACCTTGGCCTTTAAGTTAATGTCTTCTGGATTAGTGTAAGAATTAAACTACAAATGTCTCCTTTTGCTACTTCCAGTTAGAATGTAAAGACAAACAAGCTTTTACTATATACTAGTAGGGTCTTGTTATCTAATTAATTAAATGTTTAGCAATCACATCAGATGTTTATTTAACCCATTCATTACAGCATCACACATTTGCCTGAGACAGATATACACCTTGACAGGCTTGTTAAATTATTGTTGCTCAGGATAGCTCAGCATGCAGTGTTGTGCAGTTCACTCAGTTCAGTCCCAGCCAAATGTTGCGATTTCTAGTTTTTCTTCACACTTCGGTTCTAAGGTTATTTCGCATGACAGGCTGAGTGGCAGCTTGTTCAATATAGCAACATCCTCTTTAGCGTTGAGCTTTCTGGCAAGGTGGGGACATATTCTGCTGTTCTTTTTGCTGCTTTGTAAATCTATAAAGAGAAAGAATTTAATAAAATGTTTGTTTTTATATTAACAAAAGTACATTTTCCTATGTGTATTCTTGTGCAGTTGGAAAACAATAATTGGACAAAGTATCTTGGAAAACTTGCAAGGGTTCTTTCACAGATTTTGTCTAGGCCAATTATATTGTAGATCTACAGACTTCATTAATATATTGTAACCGAATATAAGGTCTATTTCTTAGGTTATAATACTATATTACTTTTAGATGAAATGTCCTATTTTCTCTTTTACTAAACTTAAACTTTATTATTAAACTTTCTTTACAACAACAAAAAAGTGCCTATTTTGTTCGGTTGTTTACTTGTCAGGGAGCAAAGGTGGATAGGAGTGCAGGTACACAAAAAGCATTATTTGAAAAGCTTGCAACAAATACAACATGTATAAAAATCAGAAAAAGGAATCCCGCAGAAGTCAGGCAATCGGCAAACAGTATTCAGAAAACAGGAATCAAAAGCCAGAAAACCAAAACCAAAAACAGAGTGTCAGAATAACAAAATACCAAGGCGTCATATTGACTGGAAACAGACACAGAATGTATACTTTGTAGTGATCTGGTAGGGTGGAAGTTCTTAAAAAAAATACTGTGGATGTGTTTGTGTACAGGTGTCAGTGATCATTATGATGCTGTGTGCTATTATGCCAAAGTTAATTGAAGTTGGTGTTGGATGTACAGGGTGTAAAGATGCAGATGAGAAAAATGCTGTAATGTAAGAATGCTAAATTCTTTAAAATGTGTTAATAGTTAAAAAATGCTAATTTTTATTTTTACTATAGAACAAACTGGAAAGTAAATGGACAGGAGAAAATTTAGTGTGACCAGCCTTTGCTGCGAAACAGGATTAATTCTTCTAGGTAGACTTGCACAAAAAAATTCGAAGAAACTTAGCAGGTAGCTTGTTCCAAATATACTGAAACTCTTTAGGAATGTTCACGAGTGTTTGCACTGAAATAATGTGTGTAATCAGTCAAAAATTGGACGCTGGCCATCACCGGTGCGGTGACATCATGACCAGGAAGTATAAAACACACATGGAGTAAAGCCAGGGCCAGCTTCTGTAACAGATAGGAAAGCGCTGTAGAGACGCCTCTACGTAACCCAGAGACATACCCTTTTAGGAACTCGAGCTGTGTCGAAACGCTTTAGGAACAAGTGTCTCATCACACCAGAGTCCCTGACTAGTGTGTATGTTCAAGCATAGTTATAGGAGGACAGAGGAGCCAGGAGTGGCACTGAGGTCCAGGTGATAGAACCGCACAAAGGTCAGCGGGGTGGACCAACCCGCAGCGTTGCAAATATCTTGGAAGGGTACTCCAGAGGACCAAGCTTTTGATGCAGCCAGGAAACTCCAGGAAAAGCATCAGCACTATGGAGGAAAAGGCGTACAGACGGAGCTTCGGCCAAGCCTGCACGAGCGCAGACCTTTTTGATGGTTGATGTAGGAGATCACTGTTGTGTTGTCTGTACGGATCAGCCATGGTGATTTTTGAGGTCTAAGAGAAAATGCTTTAGTGCTAGAAGCAGCACAGCCAGCATCTCTAGGCAGTTGATGTGCCAACTTAGATGGGGCCCTTCCCATAGACCTTGGGTGGAGCGACCATTTAAGATTGATCCCCACCCCATGAGGGACGCATCCGTCTTTAGCGTGACATGACAACTGGGGACTCCCAGCACAGGTCACGTCTAGACCCTTCTAGATAAGCTTTCCAAGCTGCCAGAAAGTGCCTTAAGGGTATCCGACTCTCTAAACTGACCTCTGGGATGCCTAGAGCCAGGGCAGTGCCCTGAAATGACTCTAGGAGCCTCAAAGGAGGAGATCTCCTGGACCACTATGATGTTGTGTGGAAACCGGAAGAGAGCTCGCTGAATCTGGCTATGCCCTGAAGCACCATAGGTGGCAAGGTTAATGGTCCAGGTCCCTGGGGGGGCCGGGACAGGATGGGCACCAGATACAGCGGTGCAATGCACTGCTTCACGGCCGGTTCCCAAGAAAGTCCCGTGTCAGGACTTTTTTGTTGAAGCCTTGTTGAAGATGACAGGCCTCAGATCTATCACGTCACAGGGCTTTGACACTGATCGCCATGCAGGTTCCCTCACAGTGGAGTGCAAGTTGCGATGCTACGTCTCTGTACCTCTCGACGAGTGGTGGAGGGTTGCGGTTGGGGCTGTGCTTGCTGATCAGCCCCATGTGAGGTACTGATGGAACGCTGCTGCCTGTTTCTTATTTTCCTTAAACCTCTTAACCATCATGCATACGGAATCACCGAGGAGGCCAGTAGAGGTTAGTGGGGTATCTAGCAGTACGGCCCTGTCTCAGTCAGACATATCTGATAGAGTGAGCCACAGGTGCCTCTCTGTAGACAACAAGGCAACTATAGACTGGCCAATGGCCCTAGTGGTCTCTTTGGTGACTCTGAGAGTCAGATCCACCATGCAATGGAGCTTGTGAACATGGCTGCACAAGGCACCTCCCACATCCAGCTCATGCAGCCGGTCAGCTTGATCTGTAACCTGCTGAAGCACAAGCTTTACCCACGAACGGCGACATATTATGTAAGGGCTTCATGGGTAGTGTCAGGGCTTAAGGGAGGCTGGCAAACGTCTATTTAACTTGTGGCATCGCTCCGTACCCATGTTCTTTCCACCCAATGACTTGAGAATACACCATCGAGGCAGGGGGTAAAGGGGCAGGCCAAAAAAGCATTAGCCAATGACCTGGAAACCTCAGTGTGCAGGTCGGGAAAGAACAGGAGACCCTAATGTGGAGGTTCCGACACGGGTGTCAGAAAGCGCTCATCTAGTTTACTGGATAAAGGCAATTTCTGCCCATAAACCGGGCAAGTTATATCGAGCTTGGCAACGGTGCGTATTACAACCTCCATAAGATCATCAACTTTGGTATCGCAGATCGCGTTCTCAAAGCTTTTCGACGCAGCTCAAGTTCCTGAAAGGAAGACGATTTCTTTGTTATCTGTTACATTTTTTATAGATATAACTGATATGGAAAAATATCAGAAACACTTACATTTAAGTCTCATTCTTATCAACTAGTGCTATAATTATTAACCTCTGGCATGATGGACATCTACAGTACTGTACAAAAGTTTTAGTCAAATGTGAGGCTGTGAAAGACAGTTTCTTGTCACAAGTCATACACAATATCACAGCAACAAAACACAATGTAGCTATATTGCATCAGGTATGTCTTGAAGTTTTCAAAGCAGACTGGTGTTTCAAAGTGTACTGGTCAAGCTATTTTGAAACAGCACATAAAAAGGACGCTGAGGACCGTAGATGCAGTGGTCAGTCAAGGAAGTTTAACTTCCAGCACATAAAAGACACATCATGCTTACTTCCCATTCACATCAAAATATGGCTAGTAGTGCTATTTGCAAAGAACTGGTGGAAACCAGTGGGACCTAGGTACACCCATTACTGTCTGGAGACACCTGAACAGAAGTGGTCTTTATGGAAGAACAGTGGCTAAAAAGCCATACCTCCAACATGGAAAAAAGGCTAAGCGACTCAACTATGCACACAAACATAGAACCTGCAGTTAAGAAAAATGGCAGTAGGCACTCTGGTCTGATTAGTCAAAATCTGAAATATTTGGCTGTGGCAAAAGAACGAGCAGAAGAATTGTGATACAAAAAAAACCCAAACATAAAAATAACTCCAGCAATGAAACAAGGCTAAGCAACTTGACTATGCATGAAAACATGTGGTGAAGAGAAAATAGCAGCAGATGTGCTGGAATGAAAAATCAAAATATGAAATATTGGTCTATTAAGTCTGTCTGGCATTACATTAAAAGACAAAAGAATTTTAGGCACCCTATATCCACAGAAGATTTGTGGTTAGTTCTCCAAGATGTTTGGAACAACCTACCTGCTGATTTCCTTCAAAAACTGTGCAGAACTGTGCAAAAAAAATTTACCTAGAAGAATTGATCACACCAAAATATTTATTTGATTTGTAAATTTCTTCTGTTTATTTACTTTCCATTTTCTTAATAAGAAGCAGTTACTTTTTTTTTTTTTAGCATTTTTTCTACAAAAAACATGTACACAGTGCTGTATCTACAGTGTTTAATACATTTCACAGAGGAAAGCTCAAAAGCCAAATATATCTTTAATGCCAATACATCTTTTATCTAATATTTGTCTTAGGGAACTCTGCACAAGCATCAGTGACAAAGATGAATATTTTGAATTGTCAAAGCAAAACCTTTCATCAGAAAAATAATGTTTTCTGGGATGCTTTGTTCATACGTCTTTCTTAAAAGTATAAATGAGAAATCACACCAGAAATCGGCAGTGTTCATTTTAAGGTGCGTCCTAAAAGATGTTTCATCATGCTACATTTCCTGTAAAGCACTGACATTTAAACATTCTTCTATTTGAGTTGTTTAGTGGTTTCTGTGCTCAAGCATGCCTAATTAACATTCTATCCATTTAGTGAACATGACATATTAGCAATTAAATGATGTACAGTAGTAGAGGGTCTCACAGGGCCAGAACTAAGAGTTACTTTTCATTGGTGTTTATTCAGACAGCAGTAATTAAATGCAAAAGCGCTTTCATGAACGTTAGTTTCCATAATGCTTCTTGATTATGTGCTGATTTTGGCACCAGTCTAAAGAGAGTAATACAGCAGTGCTTTATTCTAGCAGACTATTGAGCTCTCTCTCTTCTTCGTCTATACACTCTTACTTATCAGCTGTACAAAGCTTTATATTTAATGATCAACCTGATTTGATCACAGTTGTGCTTGTCATATCAAACTGTTAACTTGCCAAACTGAGTCTTAAATGCGACGCAGGTGGAAAATAGGGTCATTTTTTTAAAGAGCATTAATTAAAATCCAACTGTTTTCCCATAATGATCGAATATATTGTATCCTGTTAGATGTAAAAAATAGACATAAAAGACGTAAAAGAAAAAACCTAAATGGATACAGAGGGTGGCACAGGCAGAAATGTTGAAGCAGTATCAATAACAAGGAAGGCAAAAGAATAGGAACAGTCACAATATTAGGAATACTGAAAAGTATTGAAACATGTAAAAGGAATGGGACATACAGACAGGCTCAGCTGATAAAGCAAAACGACATGAAAAATGCAAACATTGATAAGAAGCTAAACAAGCAAAATGAAAGTAAAAAAAAAGGATATTAAAAATTTTGGCAAAAATGTCTCAAACTTATAAATGCAAAACAAATATATAACTTGGAAACAGGTGAACAATATTTCAGTACAGTGATTGGGAATTCCAGTCCAGTGATTGGGTCAACATGCTGGTAGTTGAAGTTCATGTTGGCCATTTTTAAGATAAAATTGTGTTTGTTAGATTACACAATATGACACATTGTATCTGTAATAGTGACAGGCTGGTATCAAGCAGACAAAACCGAAGTAACTATAATGAGGTTTACTAGTCTTTAAACAGAATACAAACAGCCAGGAAGCAGCTGTACCGGAAAACGGGTGTAGTATGTAATAGAACCAAGAAACGGGTAAAGTCCATAGCATGGGTAGTCCATGAATGATCTCCAGAATGCACTGTAGAATGGACGATAAGTGAATGAGAGTGAGGGCCTTAAGTAGGGGGAGGGATGATGGGAAACAGGTGACGGTGATTAGTAAGTGAGGTGCTGCAAGCGTGCTGGGTGTGGAGGGAAGGCGTGGCCGGTGGTTCCCTGACAAATAGGAACTTTTTCAAGGAAATAACCTATACATAAATCAATAAATTAAGACCAGAACTACAAACCGCATTTCAAATGTTTCAGTATAACAGTTTCACATTTATTGAGGTCTTGATTTCTTTAATATCAAGAAATATTTACATTTATGGCACTTGGCAAATGCACTAATCCAGAGGGACATAAAATAGTCTAATTAATACAAATGAGCAGTTGAGCGTTAGGTGCCTTGTTTAAGAGCACAACAAAGGCAGCTTTTTGGTGCTGGGATTTGAACTCATGACCAATGTACCACTGTACTCCAACCCCCTTTTTCTTCCCACATCTTTCTTGTCAGCTGTTTATTATTTTCTGATGATCACACATTTCGATCCTTATAATGCTAAATTAACTTTGGAGTCTGTCTTTCATAAGAACACACACACACACACACACACACACACACACACACACACACACACACACACACACACACACACACACACACTTCCTCCTTCACCTCATTTGTCAAGTCATATTTTCCCAGCAGCCATTTGGTTCAGATCCGTTTATATCACCAGAATTATTCTTTATACATTTTACATTTCAATGTGACAAACAAAATGGTGCAAACCCCAGCACTTTTCAGTGGAGAGCAGAGAAGGAAATGCTATTAGACACCAATCTTCTTTTCCTTGACTCTTTTTTGACAATGTGCCACATACCCAACTTCAGTTCTGCATCATTAAATTTCAGAAGCAATTTACTGCCCAAAGTGCCTAATCACAGGAATGGGCCTTTTGCGGTGACATAAATCACACATCATGTAGGCACTTCTATTTCTCACTACTCCCCCTTTCATCTTTTCTTCACTGTGTGATCCCTCTATGGATTTCGTACTAATGTTTATTTGTTCGTTTTTTTCCTTCTCCACACCGTTTCTCAAAGTTATTTATATCATCGTTTCTATTCTGTTACTTGTCGGTTTACAGTCTCTTTACCTTTTGCTGCTGTGTTTCCTGTCATGTTTTGCTTGACTTGCTGTCACTCTTCACACTTGCTGCTTCGCTGTTTGTCTCATTCGCCATTGTTCACTTTTTTCTTGTCAGCTTGTTGCAAGACAAAAAAACAAGTGTGAAAAGGAAAGAAAAAGATCAGGACAAAAGAAGATGAGCAGAACATTTAAATGCTTGAAAGATAAAGAAATACAAAGAATGAAAGTGGGATAGGTGGAGGGATATGGGAGTAAGGGGCCGAGAGAGAGATAAATTATGCTGTCAATGAGTTTCCTGCTGCCTGCAGATGACTGATTAAATCATATTTGGAAACACCACAATGGGCCCCTCAGCACAAGTGCAATCTTTTCACTGCATACTTATGATCCTCTGCATAACTTCTTGTTTCTCATGTACATGATTGGGCAGATTTATCCTTGGCACCTAAATAGATTTTTTTTTTTTCATGCATCACAAAGCCTCGAAAAATAAAAGATGAGGTTCTGGGAACATATTAGCTTTGTGCACCTTCTGGATGATCAACTTTAGAAAAAAATCTCAGACTTTTCTCTCATTCTCTCATTTAATTCAAATAACTAAAAATATATCTTTTTATTATTATTATACTTTTCATATTTTTTTTCAGGGTCTGGGCTTTCATGAATGGCTATGTTATTAAATGTTTAAAGGACATGCAGGCACCATTATATACAATTAAGGTGTTATTAATTTTTCTTTTTTTAAATAATGGAAAAATACACTTACAGTTTCAAATATGCCAGCAATGCCAACAAGATTCTACAACCCCAACACCAAAAAAGTTGGGTCACTGTGCACAATGTAAATAAAAAACAGAATGCAATGATTTGCAAGGCTTATAAACACACATTTTATACATAATAGAAGACATTTCAAATGTTTAAAGGGAGTAAATATACCATGTCAAGGGAGAAAATCTGTAATTTTGAATTTGATGGCGGCAATAGGTCCCAAAAGCGAAGGGATGGGGCCATGTTTACCACTTTATAGCATTCCCTCATTTCCCTAGATATAGTCTGTATATGTCTGGGAACTGAGTAGGCCATTTGCTGGACTTTTAGGAAAGCAAGGTTGTCTTATTCATACCTGGTACAGGATTCCAGCTGCTTAGCAGTCCTAGGACTTCTTTTTTCATTTCATGATGCACCAAATCTTTTCACCTAATGAAAGGTCTGGACAGCTGGTTACCTGGACTACCTGGATTCCTCTAGCTATGCTGTTGTAAATAATGCAGTATAACACTTAGCATTGTCTTACTGAAATATGCAAGGCCTTCCTTGAGAAATACATTGTTGACATTGACTATACAGAACAGTATGTTGATCTAATACCCTATATATAATCTTTTAGCATTGATGATGCCTTTCTAGATGTGCAAGCTTCCCCGTTCAATAGACATAATGCACCCACATACTATCAGAGATGCAGGTTTTTGAAATGAGTTCTGGGAGCTGGGAGGGCACAGCGCCCATGGTTTCCAAAAATAATTTCTAATTTTGTTTTGTCTGAACATAGAACAGTTTTCCACGTTGACATTTTAAATGCGCTTTGACCTGGAGAAGACCTAGAGCTTCAACCTATATTTGTGGATGACACGGTGGACTGTGTTCAAGACAGTGATTTCTGGAGGTGTTTCTGAGCCCATGCAGTGGTTTCCATTACTGAATTGTATCTGTTTATAATGCAGTGCAGCCCGAGGGTCAAAAGATCACAGGCTTCCAATATTGATTTTCGATTTTTTTTAGATTATTTAAATCTTTTAATGATATTATGTACTGTAATTTATGACATATTCAAAGTCTTTGCAATTGTATGTTGATAAACATTATTTTGAAATTGTTCCACAAATTGTAGATTTGGTCGTTCACAGATTGGTGAACCTTTATCAACTATCTTTACTTCTAAGATACTCTGTCTCTCTAAGATGCTTTTTTATGTTACTGTCTTGTTGCTTATTAAACAAAATTAGTTGCTAAATGTTCCTACATCTGTTTCTTTTTATTGACACCTACTTTTCCATTTTTTTGTCTCCCTGTCTTAAATTTTGTGGGACGTGGTGCAGCCATCAAAATTAAAACTGCCATATTTTCTTAAAATGGTACATAAGATTTCCTCAATTTAATATTTTGATGTTTATGTTTTATTGTGAATAAAATATGGGTTATTAACATTTCTGTTGCTTTCTGTTTTTATTTTTTATTTTACACAACATCCAATCTTTTTTCAGTCAAATGATAATTATGTTTATCTGTCATGCCAGTGCCGTTTTCCCTTAAGTGAATTTGCCTGTTCACCAGGTGAGTTTAATTCAGATTTGGTGCAAGAGCTGTTTAGCTAAAGCAGAAAAGCCAATTTCTAGAGCTTGCATGTATTCTCTTTTCAAAGAGATGGGTTTTTTTCATGCTAAGGCTAAACTATAGATTTCCATGAGAAGATTTTGTTAAAAAGAAAGAAACTAAAGAAACTAAACAAACTTATTTACAAAATGGTTAATCTTTGGGACCCTAAAAGGATTTTCCTATAATACTTGAATCTGTATTTTAAATACAAAAATATCGATAGATGGGCAAATACAAACATGCACACACAGTGCACTTTTTTGGTCTTGACAGATGACCATGCAGGCTTTAACAGAGAACTGATTTAGTGTATCTTCTGCCATCACAGACATAATTATGGTATGATTGCCTGACCCTGCTACAGTTCTCTTCAAACAAAATATGAGTGAGTGCTCAGGCTTTACAATTTGTGTGCTCTGTGTGCTACTAATGGCTGTGGGTGTATTTTGGACTCATCTAACATCTCAGCAAAAAGCTCTGAGAAATGTCCAAGGAACAGTGAGATGCAGGAGTGTTGTTTCAAGGAATCAGTTGCCAGTTGGGCATGTGTCCCTTTGATACTGGCACTATATAACCATAGCATTTGAAAAACATTAGTATGCTATAGAATGATAATTACATATGTAACTGAAGTGCTATGTACCCCAAGATATCCAGCAGAGATGGAAGAACGACCTGTTACCTTGTTGTTTGCAAGGGCATGCATGCCAGAACCTTCATATGACTTAGGATTTGCCAAGTTATTGCCAAGTCTGCAGTGATTTTAAATAATAAGGATCTGATAATGATCTAGGTCAGTGGTCCCCAACCTTTTTTTGCACCACGGACCGAGTAATGTCAGACATTACAGTTTGGGACAACCGATCTAGGTTATAGGAATGGATATACCATTTTACCTGATATAATGTTTGTCTTGCTAGTGAAAGGGGAAATGCATTGATTGTAAATGTTTGTTTAAAATAAAAAAACATACATAGCCATTCTAGATTATGTATTTTCTTTTCTTTTCTTTTCTTTTCTTTTCTTTTCTTTTCTTTTCTTTTCTTTTCTTTTCTTTTCTTTTCTAATAACCTTGATATTTTAAACACAAAATTATTAGTGAGGTTGGTTTGGTTTGTTTTGTTTGGTGAAGTGGACCTGGGTGTAGTCATAAGGTCACACTATCTGCAAAACAGTTTATTCAAGCAGAAACTCTACAATTTATGTCTGTTTAAATTATTTATAGTGAAAAGAAGATCTTTAGAGACATACATTTTATATCTCGTGTTACATGGGCTTTTAAGGAGGGGCCTCAGGAGAGTTCGGTATAACGGAGAAAGTCACATACTTTGGGAATATTTTTAAATTGAGGCAACTTGCCCCTTTTCAGAGCAGTCGGAATAACTCTATAAGCCCACAGAGAGTTGCTATCCATGGTGCTGCGAGAGCTGGCTTTTATCCAGTTGTCCCTTATATAAATAGGAAATTGAACAATATATATATATATATATATATATATATATATATATATATATATATATATATATATATATATATATATTGTAGAAGGATCTCTCACATGCAGAAGTATTTTTTTAACTGCTAGGTCATACCCAATGAGGAACTTCCACTAGCAAAGTCAAGCAATGGTTTTCAACCAGGAGGAGTCTATAACTGCTGAATTGTGGTTAATGTGGGCAGAGAAAAATGTGGAAAGGTAAAGCAGGAGGTGGTAAGGCTAAGAGTGTGCCAGTGCATCAACCAAAAAATCACCAAAACAATCATAATGTCATTCTGTTTACATGGCATATGCAATCCACCTGTGTCTGCTACAAACCTTTCCCAGACCAAGAAGCTGCCTTTTGGGTGCTATTGTCACTTGTTAGCGCATATACACTGTCTTGACTACAAATGTCCTACACTGCATTAACTCCATAGGTAAGTTGTGAGGCTAATCATGGACGGACAGATCATTCTTCAAAGCAAAGGGAAGAGAGTTGCCTGACCTCATGCCCCCTTGACTATTGATTTAACTCACTGTTGTGGATTTTTCAATTGGACCATCTTATGGCAATTTTTTAGAACTAGTAATTAAATCTTGAGGGTCACATGAACTGCCCTCAATTTCATCTATTGTGTGTTATGCAGTTTGTGAGGACACACTCCTCCACAGCCTTAAAAGAACAGATCTGTGAAAGACTACCTCACTCCAATAGGCAACAAGATATTTTGTTAATAAAGTTTTAATTATCCAGCAAGCTATAGACATTTCTCTGTTTATATTATTTGGGGTACAACCACTGAGTGATAACCCTCTTCTGTCATTTAAATATCAGCAAGCCCTTTAAAAAATACCGTCATAGCTTTGGCTGCTTAAAATGTGTTGTCTGGTATAAAATGCACATTGGGACAGAGTGGATAGCATTTTTAATTATTATTAATTATTATTTTAATTATCTTCAAATAAATACATTATGTGGCTTGCTTTGGTGTTAGAGAGCTTTTTTAATTTTTCAGTGAGATCTAAAACTATAACATATACAAGTCAGCAAGACATATCTCAATTAATGTACTTATTTAATGGGATGTATAGGAACCTGTTGTCCAAATAAGGCAGTCTCCTAAAGTCAGAAGCATCAATTCCACTAGTAAGGATTTGAACATAAGAACTCTGACCTCGAAAGCATCGTCTTAGAAGTCAAACCTCAATGTATGTGAGATAAGGGAGATACTACTATAGCTGCATTAATAGTTTAGATATTTTGCAATTTTTTGTTAAGGTGATGGTTTAAATGAACAGGTTCATTTAGTTTATAAAGAATCGGCCAAATCTAGGACCTGCCAAAAACTGGAGTTGGGCTTTTGAAAAAGAAGACATAAGAAGCCAGAATAAGTTGAACATTCCCTCCTTGGTGGTGCCTTGAGGAGATTAGGAGTGAAATGGTACCACTTTTTAATCCTTTTTTTTAAAAGGTTGTGTATAGATTGTGTATATTGTGATTTAATTCTGTTTGTATACGACAACACTCCCATGAGGTGATGAGCTGTTATAATTATAATAACAGGGTGGTATGGAGACAGATAATTCGCTGTAGCGACCCCTAATGGGAGAAGAAGAAAAAGAAAAAGAAGCCAAAGGTTTGTTAAGTTATACCTTAGACTAAATAACATTTCACTGATTCAATTTAGACATCTACTAATTGTAGCTTTGGCTCAAAATGCATTTAAATGACTCATTTTGAGTTGTTTGTTAACCTGGTTAATTTGTTACTGATGGCCATATTTAAGTAATTTCGTCTATTTTTTTTAGGGTATAAATTACAATTTCAGCCCCAGGCACATTCAACTCCAGATCCATTGTGTATGAAAATAATGAGGCAATAATGAGAAAAAGAAGTAAAGCTTCACCTTCTACCATGCAATCCTGCAATATTTATAAAATGACCAATGCTGAACATTCCTTTCCAATAGTTTTAGTTATTGCAATCAATTGAGCTCATCTAAGTTTCACTCGAAACCACAAAACTCATTTAAACTTTCTCCCGATCTCCTGAATGTCAGCGAGGACTATTCTTTGACCTCTTTCCATCTGCTTTTTTTTCTTGGTTTAAATGGCTTATAGCAAAGCATTTAAAGGATTAAAATGCTGGCCTTCGGGCAATGGCATTAAAAGTCTAACACATGATGGAAAAATGATTGTGTTCACTCAGGAATTGATGATAATTTAAAAAGAGCTGAGCTCTTTCAGAGTGGGCATATTGTCAGAGCCCAACATTGTTTATTATAGTAATTTAGTAATGATTCATTTAAATCGCTTTGCTTTGGATATTTAGAATGGACAAACCGGAAGACTTTTGGTGTAGCATTCTGGGAAGTCTTTATTTAATGTAATTGCTCAGACTAACAGTCATTTTCCATGGTTTACTAAGACTGCCAGCAATGGAAGTGCTCTGCTCAATCACATTGCTCAATTAAATTGCTTAAAAAAACTTATAATTAAATAGTATAGAACTGATAGTACTTACACAAGTGGTTAAAGTGTTTTTACTGATAAAACAATGGATCTGAAATTGGTGGGATTGGATTCCATGTTCTGAATCTTTACAAAAATGTTCATAATAGCAGCCAAAATCATTCACAAATAAAAATGTACACACTTTTCTAGGTAGAGCCTAGCTTCATGAAACACGTAGAGTTTGGTAGAGAACATATCTAAATAAACCACATCAATAAAAAAAAGTAGATCTTTTCTAATGTTTGGTTATAAACATGTCTCAAAATGTCCTACACAGCACCAATTAATCGATTATTAAGGATGCAAAGATTATGGCATAGCCAAAGCTATTGGCCAAGATGAGGCTGATCAAAAGTAAAAGTAGAAGAGGGTAATTCTGAAGGAACAGAAAGGCTCCACAGCTTAGATGGAAGCTGCAGTTTACAGGATATTCATAGCCCAGACAATCCAATGCTGGACTTAGGAAAACCAATTATCTTTTTTATTTTTTTAATTTATCTGATGAGAACAAAAGTGGTACATAGTACAGTACATACAAACCCAACATTGTATATGATCATTGGACCACCATTGGATGGGAAAAAGCTTAGTGGTGGTTGAATCATGTAATAAGAATTAATTTCATCAGCAGCAAGTTTAAAAAGGTAACACTAAATAATACACTCTAAGACAATAGATGTTGACACATGATCATTGCAGCATGCACAGTAAAAGCAAATGCTTAAAATGCTCAAACTATGGTATACTAACAAAATACCAAGAGTATCACTATAAAAACGAAATTATAATTCCTTTCACAAATGCACCACCCAATTGTGCAGTTTATGTTCAACATAATGAACCCTGTCATTATGATTTCACACCTTGATGCAATTGCAATCAAACGTTGAACATAAACCCACCATGTTTAATCGTAACTGGATAATTATTATTATTCTGATTTGTATGAATTTACAAGATGATTTTTATAATCCACTTATTACTTAAAATGTCTAATAAACATTACTAGCGGGTTGGAAATAACACATTGTGGTCGATTGTCCTTTACCATCAACCCTTTAGATTTCACATGACCAGAGCTATAGCAGTTGTACAGTACAACAACAAAGTGAGCTAATTAGAGATGCAATTTATTTTAAGTAAAACTATATGGTATTAAGAATAGTATTAATGATAGTCCAACAAAAATGCACATTATATCACTATTTTTAATATTGTGGTCTATAAGCTGCTTGACTCATATTTTACGCCAGTTTGATACAGCTATTCTGCAAATCAAAGCGACATCAAGAAATGGAGGATTTTTGACATATTATAAATGATCCTGGAACTCATTCCACAGTTCATGTTTCTGTCTTGGTAGACAGTTCTTCAGAAATCTCAGTCACTAGAGCAATGACAAGAACCAGACATGAATCAGTTCACGCTCTATCAGTATCAATATCGACACCCACTTAATGAAAAATGTTACCTTTACCTTTATGCAGCATTTTTGCTTTAGAATAGCAAGATGTCTGATGAATTTTAAAGCTCATTTTTCCACCTACAGTCAATAGGTTCTCTTGTACTGTATGAAACAATTCCTGAAAACCTTTAAAATAATAATTCTACTATATATATATCTTCAAATGAATATTTTAAGCTGTTTTCAAGATCTGGCTAAAATCCACCAGCTACACAATCACATCTTTTCCTCAGTGTTCACTTTCATTAATAAACCTAATTAGTGTTATTTATAATAAGTAATTATGTCATTAACTACAATGAGATTAAGGGTCATATACTCTATATTATGCACAGTGTGTGTGTGACTGTGTGTAAAAAAAGGAGAAAGAAATAGAGAGCGAGGGTTACAGAGACAGAGACTAAGTGTGTGTGCTTAGTGTAAATTCCAAACTCCAATTTCCAGTTCCTTACAACACTAATAATGGTGTGGAGGAAGGCTGATTTCTACTCTCCGCTCTTCATTTATCAGGTATTGGGTTTTCATTTGAATGGGGATTTGCTATCCAAGTTTCTAATCCCTGCAGCGGCTGCAGTGATTAGTTTGGTAATTAGCTCTTTGATTTTATTACCACAAGCTAGCATGAATAAAGTTTGGGGAAACTAGATTTAGTTATCTGAATGTTGTAATACTGCATTAGTCCCTAATGTATTTATTCATGTTTTAATTAAACCTTGATATTTATGCTCAAGTGAAATCAGTGGACTCAATGAGGATAGCTAAAGTGATTGGACATATTTCTAACATCCACTCATACACTCGTCAATATAAAATTTTTCAGTGACACTTTTACAGGTAATATTTTAAAATTTAGATTTATAATAAAGCTTACTATTAAATGTATTCCAAAAAAGTAAAAAAGGCACCTTGAACAATGGCAGTTTGTCAAGTAATGTGTTACACCTGGGAACTAATTACAGACTCCACCTAGTTCACAGCAGGAGGACTATGTATGGGGCACAATCAAATAAACACATTGCTGTGTATTGGTGTATTGACGTATTAACGGGTCTTATGTTCTGTCCATGTCACATTTTGGCTTGCCACATCTGCCCAGTTTTCATGGTCACTGTACTGTTGGCTTTATGTGTATTGACCTCGGACTGTTTTGTTTGCTGTTAATCAACCTTCCTGTTTTGACTACTCCCTCTATTAAAGCCTACATTTGGATCCTACTCTGTCCCCACACCTGGCACATCAAGTCAAACCGTAGTTTACAGAATACAGAATCTCCAATTCCGGATCTCTAGGACACCATGGACACAGTGCACCAGCTACTCCATCTTGGGCAAGTAAGCTCATCCATAGAGGAATATGTGCACCGGTTCTGTGAGTTATCAAACCAAGATACCTTTCAACGGAACCACTTTAAAATACGTTTTCTTTGGACTCAATGAGCCAATTAAATCATGGTTACCGGGAGGGAAGTGCAAATGCACACTGGAGGACTATATGGTCTATGTCCTGAGGCTAAGTGGTTCGCTTTTCACTGTGGGAGAGGCAGAGGATGGTGTAAAAGCCTCTAAAAAAGTTTTTGGGGCAGAACACACCAAGCTCCAGTGGAAAGAGCACAACTCTGTTAGATCACCAACAGGTTCAGTTATTAGGGTAGCTTTGCCAGTGTTTTCAGCACTCCCTGTTCAAGAGCCACGTTCCAGAATGGCCACCACGCCAAAAAGGCCGCTGTGCCTCCAGTCATTGTGGAGAGACAGCAGTAGAGATTTGTGATAATTTAGCCACAAGTATGTTAGTGAAGTCATTAACTTGATGAAGGGTGACGAGGCCTGAGGTGCAGTCAGCGTTCCTGTTCACCCCAAAGGTGTTCAGGTGATTGAGGTCAGAGCTCTATAACAGGCCATTCAAGATCTTCCACAACACTGTATGTGAAGCTGGAGCTGGTTTTGTGCACACAATATGATGGGCCAGAGCCTTCAGTCATTGTGGAGAGCAAGCCGCAGTCTTTAGCCAATTCTGTGTTCCATAGTATCATGAATGTGGCAGTTGAAGACACCCAGGCAAAATTTACAATCCATATAATTGTATATGGAAATGCATCTGTCAATGATATCCAATGAATAATATTGAAGGCAGAGGTGGAAAGTAATGAATTATATTGCAGTAGATTTTTTTGTGTTCTACTTTTTAAAGCAGTTTTCTAAAACCTGTAATTTTACTTTTACTTAAGTATGGTTTTGTTTATAGTATTGTACTTAACTACATTTTATATCATTTTCGTTATGTTACTGAGTAAAAAATAAATAAATAGTGCAAGGGAGAAATAAATCACGCCCTGGAAACTCCTGCATTGATTGACTTATGGGTCGAGAACAAACGCACTAAACTCACAAGAAAGAAAAATGTAGATGGACAGGACAGACCCTGAAAGTGAAATGCCATCGAATTTAAGTTTTTTTTAGTGCATCCGCTCACTGTACGAATTCTGAATTTGCAGTTGCGTTTACTCTCGTGGTCTTTTTTTTTTTTTTTGCTGAGAAAGTGCATAACACATTAGAAGTGTTATGGACTGTAGTGTTTTTATTTTTATTTTATTTATTTTTTAATTTTGTACTTTAATTTGTAAAGGTGTTTCTCCAATTAAAAACAACTACTTTGACATTTCTATCCCTTTTTCCGTTTTGAACTACACTAGAATCCCCACCCCACCCCCACACGGAGTACATTTTAAACAAGCTCCTTTTTACTTTTACTTGAGTAGATTTTTAGACTGATGAATTTACCTGTAATTAAGTAACAATTATATTGAAGAAAAAGTACTTTTACTTGAGTAGACTATTTTACTACCCTTTACACCTCAGTTGAGAGGAACTTCTAAAAGAAACACCCAAATAATTATTCATTATAAATTAATACTGAAAATATAAAAAAATTTATATTCTTAACAAATAATTTCTAGTTGTAAAACATTGTATGCCACCATTTGCTTATTAACCTTTAGTGCAGTGATCTGTTTGGGGAAAATCTCGAAACAGGGATATTCACTTTTCTTAGATGTGAAGTTATAATTAATAAAAAAGGTTTTTTAATTACCTTTTATACCTCTAAAATTATAGAAAACATAAAGTCATCCTGCTTTTTGTTTTCAGTGCAAAGTGCATGATGCATTTTTTTTTTTTATGTGCTGAGCATTTGATATGCTCCGTCTGTTTCCCATTCTTTTCTGTAGGTGTAGAGCCAATGATAGCATGTTGGGCTTTTGCTTATTGCTCCAGGAAAGAAGTTTTCGATCAGGAGTCCAACATCTTAGCTACTAAACTACGATTTCCCTATATAAAATAATAAACGCAGTCAACTCTATTTTATTCTTGTTCCCTGTTTGTTTTAATAAAGAAATTATTGTATTACACATGATAGATTAGTTTTAAAAACTACAATGAGGCCACAGCTCTTGAACTGAAATAACAGCAAAATTATAGTTATAGACAATCCTTCATAGCACATTATTGTCTTATACGGTTTCAGAAAGTAGAAAATGGTCTAGCTGGGATTTTTAAAACTAAGCTAGTTTTTTTTTTTTGCTTATTCTCAGGCACACTGTAAAAATCTTTAATATTTTGTGTGTATGTTCTATGTGTCTAATAGGGTACTTTAAAAAACATCTATGACTTTTGAAACATGTCTAGTTTTGAGGTTTTATGTTTAGTAGGGTTATTCTAATAATAAACCTATATTAGGCATCCACAGTTGTCTGTGCCGATGTTGATTGTAGTATTAAAAACTTAAAAAGTATTAATTTAAGGTACAGTTATAACAGATAATTTTGCTATTTAGTTGCGACAATCATGCAATCCAATGTTTCGATCAATTGACAGCCATAATTTATACATATTCTTACATATATTACATTACATACATTACATTAATGCGTTGTTAGGTTTAATAAGGTTTTCTACTAAAATAAGTTGCATATTGATGGAGAAAGCAAGTAAATGTAGATCAGTATTTTTTTTTTAGCTCAAATCAGTGACCATATCTCAGGCAGTGGTTACAGCACAGACAGACACTATAAGAGAAAAAAAATCAAGCTCAAAACACAATTTCTGAAAACAAGAAGCACAAGCACACAGAACAAACAATACACAAGAAACTATGGTTGAACAATTCTCTGGAAAACTACAATAACAAGACTTTAAAGTGTGATAAAGATACAATAGGGTATGCATAGACAAACTACTATATTGAAGGGTAAAAGAGAGAACTGGAAAGTAAAGCCTGTTGGACAAACACCAGAGAAGGGACAGGGGTGGAGACTGGACTAGAATCACAACAAAGCACACATTAGTGCAAACAAAGGAGCAGATGGATGGAAATTGCTAGTAGCCAAGGACTCCTATAAAAAACAAAGCATAAATCGCACTTTGGGCAGCGTGGCATATGCATAGAGGGGGAATTCATTACAGTTCAGAATAGATGCAGATACAAATAGAGACTGATTCTTTCTTTGTTTTTGAAGAAATTTTCAAGTTTGCATACTGTATATATACATATATACATACTAAAAATAAGCTTAATAATGCTGTAATGATGTCACCCATTTCCACAAGTCAAAACAGCTGTGGGTCCAAGCATTAGTGTGATCCATCAGAAGTCTTTTCTTGTTTTAGTGGTATACCATAGAGAAGTTACGGTGAAGGGGACACTTGATCAATCTCCTGTTTGTTACATTTCAGCATGTGTCCAATTGGCGAATGTTTCCGCCTTTCTAGTGTCTTTCCTACAGTGTGTAACCTTCCAGGAATCACTTTTGTTCTCTTCACGCACCAGGATGTTCTTCTTAATCCAAACTCTGCTGTGCACAGGGTAGTATTTCCTATCACTGATTTTCTATCAGACAGCACAGCAAGCCATAAAGGCGCTGTCCAGAGCTTCCAGAACCTTCCAAATGTTTATATAGAGTTTCTGTTAGTAAAACATAATTTTTAAAGCTGTATTCCTATTAATATTATATATTACTACACAGTTCATGTAAAAAAAAAATTATGGACTCACTGTCTTCTCTGTTATTTCCCCTTACTCATCATTTTATTTTTGTTTTATGTGTTTCCTTTGAACTAATTAATAATGAAAGCTACTTTCTTATGCCTTCACAGAGAGTTCTCTCTACATTTTACAATTTACTGCTCAACCATCATGTCTCCTTGCAAATTCCCAGGAGTGAACAGTATGGTTCCAGAAATCACTAAAAAGATTTTTATGTTCCTTGACTGCTTAAATTTATTTATTTGTGTTTTATTTATAAGTTAGAAGTCATGCAAAGACTGACAAAAACTACTTTCATTTTTTTCCAGTCATATCTTGTGACATTTGTTGTTAGTAATTGATTGGTGCATGATGGATTTTATATTAGAATTAACCACAAAACACTGTAAAATTAACTTACTCTGAAATAAACTGCTAAGTATTTTGAAATCAAACTATAAGAAAAGCCAGAGAATATAAAAACAAAAATAAGAAGGAAAGAAGCACAGAAATAGCAGTTAAAGCAAGAGAAGACAGCTGGTTGAGTGCTAGATCAGATGCATAAGGTGATTTTTGTCTTGTTTTCAGATCCAATATTACGACCAATATGAGACTTTCAGGAAATGAAATGATCATATCAGAGAACCAGTCAGCATTTGTGGATTAAAAAGAAAATGAATCATTCAATATATCAAAACAGTATTGGGAGTGCTGACAGGCTAATGCGCAATATATCCACGTCAGCGTTCGACTTTGAAGGATCTACTTCCACTTTGTTTTCATGTTTTCCTTGATTTGACTATTCAAATCAAAGAAAACATGAAAACAAAGTGGAAGTAGATCCTTCAAAGTCGAACGCTGACGTGGATATATTGCGCATTAGCCTGTCGCATGAGCATATATATATGTGTGTGTGTACATGCAACTCTATTACTCTGACAGCAATGTATTAATTGTCTGTTTAGGTTTTTGCATGTTTTTTGGTCCATTGGGAATAAATGGAAATTGGTTTCAGAGTTTAGATGTTTGGTTTTGTATGGCTGACATGCTCTTATGGCCTTATCCCTCATATATCTAAAGGAATAAATCTAGCATAGACAAATAACATTTTAGAATTGTATGGAAAATCGAATAAATCTGGCCCTATAGTCAATCGTAGGACTTTTTACGAACCTCTCATTGTCATTGTCTTCTCATTGTCAGTGACAGTCATAGTGACACAGTTCGGTTTGGTCCAGAGAAACAGGACACCATTTGCAAACTGATCCTTCATCAATATCATGTGGGATTTCACATTAGGATTATAATCAATAGTTATGTAATATAAATCTAGAAAAATAAAGACAAAAAACAGAAACTATTTCAATTTACCATCTCCACAGGAACACTTCAGCACATAACTAATTGCAAATTAGCCATGCTTCAACAAATGTGCACCGATGTAGCTTCCCCTACTAACCGTGTGCAGGAACATGACAGTGTTGAATTTTGCACAGGCAGGCACTATGCACATTTTCTTCAAAAATATGCACATATTTTCTTCAGAAAATGTAAATTCCTGTACAGTTCATGTAATGGACTGCTCTGGGGAATCAGCATGTTGACTAAAGATGCTAGTTGTAAAAGCTGTATTTTATTTTAATAAAATATTTATTATAATTAGTTGCTACACCTAATAAGATTTGGTTAAATGGATGGATGGACGGACGGACGGACGGACGGACGGACGGACGGACGGACGGACGGACGGACGGACGGACAGACAGACAGACAGACAGACAGACAGACAGATAGATAGATAGATAGATAGATAGATAGATAGATAGATAGATAGATAGATCATTTATTAACACATTTTGAAGCAAGATGTGATTTAAGATTGTGTTATTTTTATCTCTTTTGACTTGGAACTGTAACCTCTATAATCAACATTGCTGATTAGATATTGCTGACTTTTCTAAAAGATATAGTCAGCAATATCTAATCAGCAATGTTGATTATAGAGGTTACAGTTCCAAGTCAAAAGAGATAAAAATAACACAATCTTAAATCACATCTTGCTTCAAAATGTGTTAATAAATGCCAGCAAGAAATACTGCTGTTAGTATTAATCTTTTCTGTGCACTATTTACCCCTTATTTATACTGTACACAAGGATAGGCAATATTTTTGATATATGTATTACAATTACATATTTCAAATCTAAAATAGGATTTTGTAATTTGTATTTACAAGAGTCGATGTAAATGGCGTCATATTTTGTATCAGAATACTTTAGTGATTTGTATTTTTGTAGTTTTAAAATACTGTAAAATACTTTGTAAGAAGTCTACATGATGACATCATAGAAATGCGGCTTCTGATTGGCACATACTTAGTAGTTTGCACACACTTCTTGAGATCAGAACAGAAAATTGATCCATATGGAAGAAGGTGGTGAAGGTAAGAAACATGCAGGCAGCCAGCATTCAAATAGGTGTCCAATGATTGATAAATAAATATTTGATATACCTTAATATTGTAGCCTAATTGAAGTAGCTGTTTAGTAGGAGCTTGATATTGCACATAATTGCATGAATTACTGGTATAATATAATAATATATTAATGATTAACAATCAAATGATTATTAGTTAGAAACTAGTTGCTATGAATACAGGTGCCATCAGTTGTCTGCTTATGAATGACATGTTTGTCATTGACTCAGTGTTGCTGATGTAAAATAGCCCTTCAAACACTAAGTACCTAAATTAGGATACAATTACAAGTCATTCGCAAAAACAAAATGTTGGTTACTTTAAAACTAAGCTTCATCCTGGAGATCACAGGGATTTTGTATGTGAATATTTGATCTGTTTACTGGTTGCATAAGTCAGATTTATACAGTAGGTTATTTTGATACATGATGTGGCAGCTCTATTTTGTAGCTAATTCTTTTACACTTAAAATTAGGGTATTTGGTAGTTTTTTTAATAATACTTTTTTAATGTATCTTTGCCCAACCCTGTTTATACATGTATTAAACTTGTTTGTTCCTTACAATTAACCCCCAGGTTAAGGTCCCATGTGCCGTCATTGAGTTCTGATTTGCGCAAATCACTCATGTAACTTTGTTTTTAATTTCACAGTGGTTTGGGAATAACTCCTAAATATAATGTATTCAAATTAATAACTGAAGAACCCTTAATGTTGCTCCCAGTAGACTGTTAGCACCAGCCCCGTATCTGAACCTCTCAGTGAAGAAAAACAGCTTGTAAAACATGAAACTTAAAGGTTAAGGGCACAATGAAGAGATTAACATCAGCTTGTGGGATACTTAAGGCAGAGCTTACTTTGTTTACACAGAGCTAGATCAGATAATTTTGCACTGTTGGAACACATTTAGCCACTAGTCTATCTTCACACATCTTATAGTTCAGACTGGGTTTAAGCCTTAAAGGATAACTCCACCCTGAAAGACTTTAAATATGCTTATGTTGAAATATTTGTGATGTCTGTTGCAATGACGTTTGGAATTTTGTATTTGGATTTGAATTTTGAGTTTGGATAGACAGCAAATGTTTAATTCCAAGTCTTAAAATGCAATGCTGCTATATGAGACTAAGACTCAACTCAGCTAGTTAATGTTTTAAGATGTAAAGTACGATTGCATTGATATTGGTATTAACATGAAAGCTGAAGCTCTGGGCAGAGTGTAAAGATGAAGAGGTGAAAGAACTGTACAATATCGAAGGATTAAAGGGCTGCTGCATCTCTTTAGGCAAAGAAGAAGCACACTCCCACTGGAACCAGTAGCTTGGAGCTTTAATTAATCCATGCATCTTTAGTTAGGGATTTTCTCATTTGACTGACTCTTAAAATCTTTTAAACAGACAGACCAGATATTTTTCCGCTATATTCTTCTGAAAGCAGCTTAGTGCTGACAGAGTTTCAAAGTTGGCAATAATTCAAGTAAATTAGCTTTTTTTCACTCTTAATCTATTGGCTCTCTTGAGAGTAGTTAGTTTACCAGCAGCTGTGGAATTGGTGGGATCAGTGGATGAAAATAAGATTAAAGTTTGATTATGTTCAAATGTAACCCCACAGAAAGTCTGGACTTTTAATTGTGTTACGTGGGCTGGAAATCGAAAGCCTGTTCTCTTAGCAACCTTTTTTTTAATTATTCAGTCTTTGGACTTAATTAAAGGCAATGAATAGATAAATAGATAATGTGCAAAAGTTGAGCAAAATGGAAAAAAACACAAGCTTTGCATCCTGTCATTACAATAACTATTTATTTAAATATTAAAATGATCATAATAATCATTAAAAAAAGACAGCATCCAAGTAGTGTTCTCCATATTGTATCCATTATATCTTTTAACTTCTAAATTTGTACTTGACCAATTTTATAGTACACTCACTGGCTAGTGGGTAAGGACCTTTATTGCTCTCGGAACAGTTTGAATCGTTCATTGAATTCTTTTACAACGTGATAGAAATTCTTCTTTGCAGTTCTGGCCCATACGATTTGCTGCAGGTTTCTTAAATGCACATTTATGCTGTAAATCTACTATTCTATTCCATCTCAAAGGTGTTCTATATTCATGGAACTACTTAAGAAGTTTGACACATTATAATGATGGAAGTACAGTGCTTTCAGAAAGTATTCAAAGCCCTACTTTTTTCAATTTTATGTTAATTCCTTATATTACAATTGTTGAAATAGATTTTTTTTTATTAATCTATACTATGTTCCCCATTATGACAAAGTGAAAACTATTCTAGAAATGTCTGTACATTCATTAAAAAACAAAAACGGAATATTACGTTACTAAATATTTAGACTCTTTGCAACAACATGAACTTTGCAAAGTTTTTCGCATTATACCCCAAAAGTCTCCAAGCTGTAAGACTCAATTGCTACTTAAGGTGCTTTGACTAAGTAAAGAGTCAATACTTTTAGTATGTATATGTTCTGTTTTCACTTTATCATGCAGTACTGCATGTAGATTAATGGGAAAAAATCTATTTAAATGATTGTAGTATCAAAAAAAACCAAAAATAATTAGAGGGGGTCTGAAAACTTTTTAAATGTACTGTGAAAACTATGTGGACAATCATTTGTGGACTTGACTGTAATTCATATGTGCTTTTTGAACATCCTCTTTTAGACCTGATTTACATTTATTTTCACTCTTCTTGGAAGATCTTCTACTAGATTTTGAAGTATGGTTGTGGTGATTTGTGCTTAGACAGCCAGCAAATTATTATTCAGTGTTAGTAAAGTCAGGTACTGATGTAGGGTGAGAAGGCCTAGGGTGCAGTCAGCATTCCAATTCATTCCAATGGTGTTCAGTAGAATTGATGTCAGAGCTCTTGCAGGCCACTCAATAAGATAAGGTTTGATATTTTTCCAAATTTCTACATAAGGTTTGATATGAACTGAATCTCTTGAACTGCATTTTATTTGTATGAACAGCATTCTATCTGTATCTGTGTCTGTTTAACTCTACAGGTGTTCCTAAGTAAATAGCCCTATGAGTGTGCATAATTTCTACAACTCAACATAAAAACTTCAGCTGCTGATAGGCCATGTGTCTCCACTGCTGTTTCTGCCAGCTTCCATTTTTCAAAATGTCTTTTAGAATTTACATGTGATGGACTGAGGGTGCTAAAGGATGCAAAAATTGTTTATCTTTCTAAAATGAATGCTGCGCTTGGCTGGATTTGCAGGATCTGTCAAAATGAAATCCACCTCAGGGGATGTAATGGCAGAAAAATGCAGCCTACCTGACTAAAAGAGAAGTTAAAAACATAAATTATAGTATTTTATAGTTTCAGGAAAATTAGATATATAAGGTATATATACACCGCAACATTTACTTGTTTTGTGAAGTTGTATAATACAAAGTAAGCTAAAAAGAATCAGAAGCCTTTATTGATCCCATAAGAAAATTATTTAGTTGCAGTTGCTCACAGTAAAAGAAAAACTCAAGTGAAGATTCAAGTAACAATAAGAAAAATGAAAATAATATAATAAATTATAAATATTAAGATATATATTAAGAGAAATGAATGTATGGCAGCAAGAAATGGACTTTGTAGAAGCAGTGAATAAACAGATGGCAGAAAAAAACAGACTAAAATAATAGATATATTATTATTATTATTATTATTATTATTATTATTATTATTATTATTATTATTATCATCATCATTATTATTATAATAATTATTTTTATTTTTATTTTTATTTTTTTGCACTGACAGTGGTTCCCTGGTGGTCTATATAATTGCATATAATTGCCCAAGGTCTAAACAATATAAGTCTGGCATTAATATCTATAAATATAACATATTAATATAACTATATATATATATATATATATATATATATATATATATATATATATATATATATATATATATATATATATTATCTATAGTGTATAACATTAATATAGAGGAGCGGCTATTTAACCCTTAGAGGGAGGAGTTATATACAGTATCTCACAAAAGTGAGTACACCCCTCACATTTCAGCAACCATTTAAGTATATCTTCTCAAGGGACAATACTATAGAAATTAAAGTTGGACAACTTTATTGTTGTAATAGCTGGAAACAAAAGTAATAGCTGTACGTAATTTAGCCATGCAAAGCCACATGTCCTATTCACCATGTTTTTATTTTATATCCATAAACTATATGACTAAGCAATTGTTATTGGTATCTCTATGTCTAATATCTTTTGATTTGAGACTAAATTAGCATCAGAATAAGCAAATAGAACTTAAAAATGGCATCAAGAATTACAAAAATGCTAAATTGCTTTCTTTGACTCATTTGAGCAAATGACTGCAGAGTGGTTATGAAATGATTTTTTTCTTTTTTTTTTCTTTTTATTAAAAAAAAGCTAAAATGTTTCAGAATGTACTTAAATAAATTGGTACAGCTAACCAACAGAGATAAACACCACACCTTTAATAAGCTCATAAAAAGGTAATTCAACTTAATAATCTCCTTTGTGAACAGACACACTGAGCTAAACAACTTTTGCAGAAACCTACATGAAAGTAGAGCTAAAAAGCTGAGGTTCAGGACCCTCCCACCTGTATGTGTTGCTACTGCGAGAATCAGGAACATTAACGTGACTCATGCTCTAAGTGATGGCAGGGTACTACACCTTGGCATTGTCTAAATCTGTCATACAGTGTAAGTGCAGCCTTCAAAACATTCTTACAAAACAATTTCTGCTGCCAGTATTTCTTGGTGCTATGACAAATCCATTTGTTTTCTAGCCCTCTGAAACTCGGGAGTGAAAGGGCGTTCCAGCACAGAGGGCCTCACATCACAGCTCATTTTCCCTTGACAGTAGCAGGAGCGCAGGTATTCAGAATTTATAATGTAATCATGTAAGACATGCTCTGCCTTAAACCTTTCCATATGGAGAGCATTTAATATCTCTATGACAGTTATATAGGAAATGATTAACATAATATTCTAGAAATGGCCATGTTACTTTATCTGAAAGTTGAGTCATGTCAACTGGACTTCTATCTGGTTGGATTGAAATGTTTCACTACTCCGAGCAGCTTTTTCAGTCTAGGCAAAGTTGGCAGTATTCCACAAATTTGTATTCTCCAGGATCAGGAATCCTCCCCTCCCTGGATAGCCTCGTTAAGAGACAAAGAAGAGCTGAAAGTGGGGAGGGAGGTGTCAAGAGTAAGGGGGTCATTGGGATATACTGTAACTACCCCAAAGAAGGAAAGTAAGGGTGAGTGTATAGAAGTATAGAGCGTTAACGATCAGTGAATACGAGAGTAGATGAGAGGGTTCTTAGGTGTGGTTTCCTGGTGGAATGGTGAAGAGGTCTTGATCTTCTTGGGCATGGATAAAAAAGCAGCATGAGAGCACCTCTGTTGAGAGAAGGATTTCCGCATGGACATAGTGGACATCCTTCATTCCTTTCTCAAACCATCTGTTTTCTCTGTCCAAGATGTGTACTTTATCATCCTCAAAAGTGTATCCTTTGTCTTTCATACAAAGGTACACAACTGCACAGAAGAAGCAACACCGCCCATCCGGAATGAGCCATGTACCTGCATATACTGTATAAAAAGGTTTACCTTTTTTCAACTACAATTTAGCAAAGTACATCTAATACTTTTCTTGGCTCTGACCTCTATTAAGTGTAGCTAGCTGGCTAGTAGCTTTTAAAACCATGACCATGATGAACCAGTAAAATATGTATTGCAGATGCATCTGTTTAATATTGAGTGGATGAACAAAGAGGAATCGTATTCATGAATGACACTGCTAGCCTTTTAAAAACATCATTATACCACACAATTACTGCCAAATTACTGTTCAAAACAACATTATTTGACATTTTGAACACCCTACTGAACACTATTTTGCAATAAATTGGAACCCTGACTGCACCCCAGACTTCATCAGCCCACACTGATTCTGACTTATGGGACTGAAAGAGTACTAATCTCTACAACCACACTCCAAAATCTAGTGCAACATCTTTCCAGAACAGTGGAGGTCATACAACAAGCAAATAGTAACTAAATATTCAATGGAATGGAGCATTCAAAAACCAAATACAAATCTGTTCAGGTGTCCATAGAGTCAGGTGTCCATAAACTTTTGTCCATATAGTGTATATAATCCAAATTTGATTAACATTTTTCAAATAAATTGTAAGGAAGATATTGGAAATTTGCAAGCAACATAACACCTAAAGTATAGCCTTTCCCAGCACATAAACCATACCGATAACGTCTAACGTTAGGACAATCACTGTTAGGACACCTGTTTACACAAACTCATGAATGATAAAGCATTAAATAGGAGAATTGCTCATGACACGCATAACCTTTTTTATATATACTATCGTTTGTCTGAGAATTTTAAACTCTATTAATGTGTAATGACCCTGTTTTGTTAAAGACATAAGAGAATGAGGTTATGCTTGGTGTCATGTTTATTGTGCTTGGAGAAAGATCACTGAATATCAAAACAATAATCTATGCATTTTATGAACATGGTAAAAACGATCCCCAAAACCTACCCAAAATTTTTAATGGCAACACATCTGTTCCAGTGAATGAGGGGGTCAGGAATCCTTACCCACTTAATCACAAAAAGTCTGAAACATTTCTGAGGTGAGAATTAGATTTTCATCTACCTGGAACTCCATTCATCAAATGTCAGAGTCATGTTTTTTACTCTCGCTTTAAATCTGTCTGTTAATGCTTTTGACCACTGTTGCAAGATGGTAGAAAAGTAGACCCTACAGTAAAGATAGCACTTCACAATGAGTCACAGAGGCCTTAAAGGCCACTTAATCTGCCATCTGAATTATAAATAAGCACTTTCTCATAATACTTGACCCACTTTTTTCTTTACCCAATTATGTTAACTGTGGATTTTCTGATTATTATCCATGATTCCCAGAAAAGCAGGTGCAATTCTATTGGTAGATATTTGGGATGATCTCTGTTAAACTGTGCCACACTAAGGGCTCTCTCTCAATGCTTATTAGCAATGCCACTGCTGACTTTGTTGGAACATACACTATATGGACAAATGTATTGGAAGACATGAATTCTTCAGTCATATGCGGTTCTTTCCAGTTGTGGACAAAGTGCACCAAATATGTACTTGAGTGAAAGTAGAGATACTCAATGTAAAATATTCCAGTAAAAGGGCTCCCTTTAAACTGTCACTTGATTAAAAATACAAAAGTATTTGCCTTCAAATGTACTTAAGAATTCAAAATAGAATGATTTATTATGGCTATAATGTTCCTATTATCATTTTTATCACAAGACTCTTGCTTTAAAAACTCAGTTTATGTGAAAAGACTCTAAACTGTTCATTTTAGCACACCACTCTATTAATAGAATGATATTATTGAGTCAACCACTGATTGATATCTAATAAAATGATCATTAGCCCAAAACCTTCTTTTCAACTACTTCAAAAACATTACGCAAATAAGCCCAGGGGTGTTGTGGTGAGTTAGAGTCAGGAGTTTCTTCATTTATTACTCTCAAAATGTTCTGCTTGCTGTTGAACTGATGCTAAACTGCATGCTTGTGATTTTTATCCACTCATGAATAAAAAAGAAAGACAAATCACAAATTGTAAGAGTGAGATATTTGACTTTGAAATGTAGTTGAGTTAAAGTAAGTTTCCCCAAATAGAAATAGTTTAGGAAAGTACAGATATGTAAAAAAGCTACTTAAGTATGGTAACGAATAGCATTTACTTCGTTAATGTCCACCACCGGTTCTATCCTAAGCTGTTATCACAGTACTGGAGACACAGAAAAAGTAAAATGTAAAAAATTTACAATGTAAAAAGTAGTTCAGCAGTGGTCTGTAGAGGATTATAGATACAGACAATACTGACAATATGGTATTTATTGTAATACTAGAACGGTACAAAGGTGTACAAGGAGACATGGCAAGAAATGCTCAATGCCTTCTTCAGTCAGGCGATTAAGCGAATTATAAAACATAGCTTTTGCAGGGATCAGCAACAAAACCTGTTACATCATTTATTTCTCAAATATCTGTAAACCCATGAATAGGTTGTGAAGACTCTAGTTCACCTGACCCAGCACTGGACAAAAACATCTGGAAGAACATGCAAAGAACATGAAAAGAGACAGTGCTGTTTGCTTTTAGTGTAGAATGAGCTTCATTGTCTGCCATGTATTTATAAATTCCTTGTATTTACTGTGATGTTAGCATTCATTTTATTATCATCCCCATGGGAATCTCATAAAGTTCATCCCTATTTTTATTTTTCAGTCCCCATTAAATTTTGTGCCCATTCTAGTGGATATCTGCTGAAATCTGCACTATTACATCTCCCGCTTTATAATGTAGATCTCTATACGAGATTCTTAATAGACTCCCCTATTACACATGCAAGAATGAGTTAGTAAATGAGTGATTAAGTTATATAGTTAATTTACCATTACCACCACCACCATCATCATCATCATTATCATCATCATCATCATCATCAGAACACCACAAACTGTTTTTAGTCTTCCACAACACTTAAAATTTCAAAAATGAAGACACTTTCACAAATTGTTGCTTTTTTTATTCGCGCCTTCGTTCACATAAACACAAGAAACCCCCACTGCAGTGTAGGTACAGAATTTTGGAAGAACATAGTATCACAGACTTCCATTCTGTCTCCTTCTATCAAACGGCTCACATATTTCCCATACCTTTTTCATTCCCTAGCTCGGTTCCCTTTTTTCAGAGTTTCCAGTCATAGGGAGAAGTTGGCAAACTTTACAAATTAGCCCCTGGTTTCCCTATCTGAAATGAATTTGCTTCCACATTAGTTGGAAAGCACAATGTGTGACAGAATCGCTGCCAATAACGGGAGTGAATTCATTTATTTTTTTACATTGTGTCTTGTCTTATAGCTATACTATAATACTTCAGCTGTGTGTGGGTTAAAGAAAGTGATTGCTGTAAATGTGTTATTTTATCAGTTTGGATAGAGAATAAGTAATTTGACAAAAGACAGGAAGTGGAGCTGAAGCTCGAGTTAAAGATGCTGAGAGTTTCATTGGGAGTGACGATTAACAATGAATTAATTAGAGAGACATTTTGGAGACAAGGTAAGAGAGGCGCGATTGAGATGGTTTGGTCATGTGCAGAGAAGGGACAAGGGGGTATATTGGTATGAGAATGCTGAGGATGGAGCCGCCAGGAAGGAGGAAAAGAGAAAAACTATGGAGAAGGTTTATGGATGTGGTGAGGGAAGACATGCAGGTGGTTGGTTTGAAACAGGCAGACATAAAGGTCAAGGTGGTTTTGAGCTGGATGGGCTGCTGTGGTGACCCCTAAAGGGATTAGAAAAAACACTAAACCACTCATGTTACATTGTCTTAGACAATATCAAGGGAGTTTGTCACACATCTACACAGTTGACTCAGGTGCTTATTAATTCTTTTACAATCCCAAGACTGGACTACTGTAACATGTTCTTGGCAGGTCTGCCTCTGAAAGACATTCCACTACTGTAACTGATACAGAATGAAGCTGCACAACTTGTTTTCAACCCTCCTAGGTACTTTCACACTACGCTTTTGTCTATGCTCCCTTCATTGGCTTCCTGTAACTGTCTTCAGATTTAATATACTGATGCTTGCTTAGTTTTTAAAATTTAAAAATGTACTACTACTAAAGAATGTTTTGTTTGAAGTATTGTGCTTAACTACATATTAAATCATATCTGTTACTGAATAAAAAAAATAATAATAATGCAAAGTGGAAAAAATCAGGCCCCTGAAAATACTGCACTGATTGATTGATTAGTGGGGTAACAAACATGCTAAATTCGCAAGAAAGAAAGATGGAGACAGACAAGACAGCACCAGTGATGCAGACCCAGCTAAAAGCAAAACGCTGTTGAATCAAAAGTTGGTAAATGTTGAATGTGAATTCTGAATCTGTATTTGTGATTTAAATTTCCTTTTAGTGACAGTACTCTTACTTGATTTGAATATTTTATTAGTCTTTCCACCTCTGTATATTGAACTCGTGGCTAGCTTGAAGACATACTTAGCAAATGATGTTCTTAAATTAGCGGTTCTTGGGTGCTTAAAATGCAAACCATTTTCTCTTTAAATAGACCTTTAGACTGATGGTATTCTTAGTTTGAGTCCTATGAACCAGTATTAGAATGTATAGTATTGAGACTTCAGACCACTTTGTAAGTCACACTGAATAGAGGCATCTGCCACATGCCCTAAATGTAAATGTATTAAATGTATAAGCAGGTACAAGTTTGTGTGACATTGAAACCTAAAGAAACCTTTAACAAAAATGAAAATAGTTTACCATAAAATATGTTTAAACTAAAAATAAATTACATTTCTTACACAGAAAGTTAATTACGTGATAAAGATAAGCATGCACATTTACACCAGAGCCAGACAGTTCAAGTCGAGTAATTGTTCTGAAAGAACATTTCCATAGTAATTATAAACTGAAAACATGGTAAGTGGTGATGGATATCATTAAAAAAAAATTGCCGTTGAGTTGATAACCCGTTTTAAGGCTGACAATAAAAAAAAAGGATGGCAAAGATGCAATAATCTGCTTTCTGGCTAACAGAGTTATGACCAATTAGCTCTTAAAGGTCAAAGCATAATTTAACATACTTTGCTGATGAATGGGGAGTGCCAGTTTGCACACTAATAATCAAGAGAGCAGTGGGCATAAAACTGCTTTTGGCTGATTGTTTATACTGTAAGAAGCTGCAGATAGTGACACAACAGTTGCAGCATCTCTCATTACTGAGATTAAGTACTGGACAAGCTTTTAAGTCTGCTGGGACTGAAGCAGCTCCGAGTATTCAGGTCACTGCACACGTGTACACACATACACACTTGCACAGAGACGCACACAGAGACAGTCAGTGATGACAGGCCTTATTGGGCCACTAGGGAGCTCATTTATGGAATGAAGATAAAAACTCCAGAGAGTCTGACAGTTCAGCACAGACTAAAGGCCCAACCTTCACATACACACGCACACAAACTGAGAACACAGAAACCCAACCAGCCCACACATCAATGCACACTTGGGGAAACAATCCAACTTGGGTTTTTTATTTAAACTTGGCATGTGCACTCAAGACAGACTCTCTCTGTCCTTCCAAATCATGCAACTTTAATATTTTGTGTTTACATGCTTCTAAACCTCGCAAAATCCTATAGGAAAACCCCACTTTGAAACACAGGCCCCAGAGTAGGTTTCCTTAAATTATTTCTCTCAAAGTATTTTTGTGTCTCTATGACAATGTTTGTGTTCTTTACAGATTCTGTGAAGATGCTAACTTCCTTATGTTGAGGGAATGAAACGCTGCCTCAACAATGCTTTGGTTGCTGAAGGGATGCAGGCATTGTGGCATGGAGACACAGCGTCTCGTTCCCTCAGGGAACCAAGGTTATATACATAAACTGCAGACGTTCTCTTTCAGGAACTCGAGCTGCATTAACAATGTTTTGGGAACGAGAGTCCAATCACGCCAGACTGACTAGTCCCTCCCTAGTGTGAATGGGCACAGCTATGTTGAAGGACTGAGGGGCCAGGAGTGGCACTAAGTTCAAGGCTAAGATCCTGACAGTGGGGTGAACCGGCGCTCAGCATTGCAGATGTCTTTAAGAGAAACATTCGAGGACAAAGCCTTAAAGGCTACCACACAAAAAGAGTGGGGCAACCAGAGGACTCGTAGGAGGATGAAATAGCATTCACAATCCATCTGCTGAGCATCTGCTGGTTCGCAGGTAGGCCTCTCCTCGGAGGGCCATAGCAAACGAACAGTTGCTACAACTTGCTTGCACTGGACACATTCGGTTTAGCTTTCCCTGGTCTTAGACCTGGAATGGAGGAGGAAGAATGCCTGGAGCATAACAGGTCGTGGCATAACCAAGGGTACTTTGGGAAATCTTGTCTAGGGTAAAGGAAGGCACTGGCCATGCCTGGAGTAAACTCCAGGAAAGAGGGGGCTAAAAATGGCCAGGAGGAACACAATCCTGACTGTGAGGAACCTCCAAAGCACCTCGGCCAACAGCTCGAAGGGAAGATCCGATAGGGCCTCCAAGACAACAGCCAAATCACATGCATGCACTCTAGGTACCGCGGAGAAAACGTGTCACCAACGGTTTTTGCCAAGATACGCCGCAATAGCGGACACGTAGACTTTTAGAGTGGAAGGAGCCAACTCTTTGGTGAACTGTTCCTAAAGGAATTCCAGCTCTGAACCAACTGGGCAGTTAACTGGATCCAATTGGTGCAGATCGCGCCATGCCATGAACAGGCGCACCAAAGTCTCTGGGTCAGTGTCACTATCTCACTTTGTGAAGGTGCCGGGTGAGAGAGCAAGACAAAACGGAAGGACCTGGTATTGGTAAGCTTTGGCCCCGAAAGCAAACCTCAGGAATCTTCCTGTTTCATGACCAGAGTGTTGAGACTTGCAGGACCCATCAAGACACACCTGGCAGATCGCTAGATAGTCCGTTAAAGGAATCAGTCTCTCAAGACTGTCCTCTGGTGTGCCTAGAGCCAGAGCTATGCACTGGTGCAGTTCTAGGTGCCTCCTGAGAGGCGGCGAACCCTTAAAATTCATTGCGGTACTGGGCAAAAATGGGGAGGGCTTTCGCTTGGAGCTTGCCATGCCCTGAAGCATTGAGTGTGGCATGGTTAACAGACAAGCTTGCAGGAAGGATGGATGCATAACAGTATGCATCCTTCGGATCTATTGTGACAAACCAGTCCAACCCTCCATCCTTTTTTGGAACTATGAAGTACTGGCTGTAGAACCCGTGCTCTCTGTCTGACAAAGGGACCACCTTTGCTGGCCTCCTTCCTCAAGACAGTATCTTCTTCTTGTTCCATAACCAAAACTTGCTCGTGCCCACCAGGGTGAGGCACACCCCATTAAGGAGGGAGCTGGAGCTGGCCATGCCCTGAAACATTGAAAGTGGCAGGGTTAACAGCTCCCTGAGGGCACCAGGCGAGGAAGGCACCGTATACTGAGGCGCACAGCGCCTCTTCCCGGGGGAGGCCTCAGATGGTCCAGTATCAGGACTTTTTGGCCAAAGCTCCTTTATTGAGCGCTCACAGCTCACAGGGGTTCGGCCTTGAGTGTCACACAGGATCCCTAGCAGGGGGAGTGTGAGTTGTAATGCTCTGCTATTTGTTTTTGTGTTTGGGACTGCGCTCACCTAGCAGCTCCACGAGAGCCACGTGGGAGATACCAGGTGCCTTTCACTAGACACAAAAGCAGCCATGGGTTCGAGAGCACAGCTATTAGAGTGACTATAAGAGCCTAGCAGTGTCTTTTGATGTCCTGAGAGCTGTTGCACAGAGAAGCTCAGTGAAGAAAGGATTTGGTGTGCAGCACTGGGGTTTTTAAGGATGATGCAGCACCTGGGAGAGATACCTAACTGGCATCTCTACAACCCAGTGGATCGTCCCATAAACACACCTTTTTTTTTCTAGAGTTCCTGAAAGGGAACCTTATTTTCTCACTTAACATTTTCCAGCAACATTTAATAGCAAATTCATAAGAAATCCTGCATAGCAGTATTGGTGTCAGGTCACAGCAAATCAAAACTTTACCTTCCAGTAAATATTGTGCAACTCATACTCCTCAGCACTCAAATCACTCAGTTACTAATTCATACCTGCATGCAATTACACAAATACACACTCACCTAACACTATTAAAAGAAACTGCAAAGTATTTGCTTAGTTCTCATAATTTGTACTCCTGACATTACCAAGCCTTTTTGTTCTGATTGTTATTTTTATATTGACCTGTTTTGTTTCTCGTTTAACGATTCTTGCCAAGCCTAGTGTTGATTGCTTGTAGATTGCCTGACCCTGTTCTATTTATTGACAAAGTTTGATTCATGATTTTGGATTAGTCTTTCTGATTTGAATTTTTTCAAAGACTGCTTTATTCACTTTTGCATCCATCAGAAAGGAAATGATGGGCTCAGTTTCGAAATGCAACATGGTTTTTATGCAGTTATAGCAGTGATGCCATGCAAGTTGGAGCCTTAACCGTCTGAGCAAATTGTACAAATGGAGGTTAGAGAACCTGACCAGCCAAAAAGATTCACTACCACACTATGTCTAGGTAGAGACAAAATAAAAAACTGAATTATACAGGCATTAATATTGGCAAGTAGTCAGTTGCCATTAGTAATGGATAAAATTAATAAGGAAAGTGGCATTTTGGTAAAAAAAATACCTCAGATTTGAATATCTATTGTGATCAGGATTAATCAATTTTATAACTGTATCTGTTTGTTTTTATTTTCTTTAAATGCTGGAACCTTGAACCAGGGTCCAGAATGGCTAATAGCAAATAAAAGGCAAGATTTTGCTATTTGGGTCCTGCAGACCCTCAGGTGCTCAGCTGCTCAGCTAAATGTCTCTTTAAACTGTTTGGCACTCCGCTAGCCAGAAAGATAGAAGGTGTCACACCTGCCTAGAGCCAGTGCACAAATTAATAGGCCAGTTCATGCTAAAAGAGCAAATATTTATAGGTAATATGGCATGCAGACAAATGTACCCACACAAGAATTTAGAGCTGCGATGTGTGTGTATGTGTGCTTAAAGAATGGTTGACACCACTCCAATTTTAATATTGCTAATACTAATACCAACACAATGTGTTGGATGGAATTTTCACCTACAGCCTGCAGCGCATTTTTAAAAAATGTTTCTGAAACAAACTTTCCAAACAACATCCAGTGGCAGTTAAGACATGATATTGTATCAAAATAAATAAAAAAAACTATTGAGAAGGCAAGGAACTGCTTATGATCCAAATATAACCTACCCTGAACTGACAAACAACAAGAAGATGAATGATGAAAGGTTTAAAGCTATATTACTGCTTAAGATTCATGCTTTGCACTGTGGATCTACAGTGACCTGAAGCATAGTTCAAAATGTGTGATAGATAAATAAATAAATGTGATCGCTTGATCTGATAGTTTCATCACTTAGATAGATTTAATTTCTGTTTCTCGGACACTGGATAAATCCATCAACCTACACTCCAAATCTTATTATTAATATTAAGGAATAAAATGATCGTCTGATCTTTGACTCTTCTCTCTCTCTTTCTCTCTCTCTCTTTCTCTCTTTCTCTCTCTCTCGCTCTCTCTCTCTCTCTCTCGCTCTTTCTGTCACTCTCTCTTTACTCTGTCCTTTACTCTGATCAGTCAGATGATAATCAAGGACTCATCCTTACCTCATGGGAAGGTAATATCCCACGTAAATCACCTTCTCCAAGTCTTTATCACTTTGTTTCTGTCTCGCTGTCTCTCTCTTTCAATATTGTCCTTTTTTGTCTCGCATTCTCCTTCTCTGATAGACTACTGGGCTAGAGTAGCCTGATCCACAAGTGACCTTAATGTCCAGGTGACAGATGGCCATTTATATCAGAACACTCTGCACACCCTCTCCCTTTAAATTAAGCTGCACTGATATCTTACATTCCTACTCTGAGTCAATATATACTATGTATATATACTATGATAAGGGAGAAACTTTAATTGTACTGGTATAGATTTGAATAACATTTTATTCTTTTAGTATTGGGAAAGTATTATATATATATATATATATATATATATATATATATATATATATATATATATATATATATATATATATATATATATATATATATATATGTTTTTCTCCATACTATTAACACAAAGTTTAGAGGCAGACAATTGCATAGGATGTCCTTGGATGCAGTAATGATAAATGATTTCTAGCAGACCTAAAACTGTTTCAGCATGGCAATGCTCCTTTAACAAAGCAAGCTCTATGAAGATATGGTTATGTGGGTTTGAGTGAAAGATCTTGAGTGGCCTGCTATAAAGCTCTGATCTAAACCTTTGAACACCTTTGGGATGAAATGCAACACTGACTGAACTACAGTTCTATACAAAATCTATTGTGTATAACTGATGTAATGTACTAAAAGTGATAATGGGAAGATTTAGCTCAGTGGTTAAGATGTCTGCCTTCTAATCAAAAGGTTGTATTTATATCCCAGCACCACGAAGCTGCCACTGCTGCTCCTGAGCAAGGCTCTTAACCCTCAACTGCTCAGTATAAAATAATTTAAATGAATATGATAAAAATCTTTCCAGCAAGGAAGAACACAGATGGATTTGTCCATTTAAATCCACACCGTCCATTCTGATGCTTGCTTGGTCCTTTTGTCATTTCACGACTGGCCTACTGATCTAGAATGCAGCTGCATGAATTGCTTTCAACCTTCCTAAATTTTCCCTCATCATTTTATTGCTAAACCTCCTTCCTGGTTTCATGTGGCTGCCTGTCTACATTATTGCCTGTCTACAAAGCCAAAAAAGGACATTAAAAGACTTATCACACCCCACACTGCACAGCACTCCCTCTGATCTTCTAGCACTGTTCAACTAGTCCCACCATTGCACAGGGTGCAAGAAAGGCATGCCTCAACACTCTACTTTGTTTTGGCAAAGTGATGGAATAAATCTTTCTTAGATGCCCTTTGCAGTCTTCAAACTTGTCCTGAAGTACTTAAATTAGCAGTTGAATTGTTTTCTGTATTGTCTGTGCTGTTCTGTAATATATTTCCTACCACAGATTTAGCATAATAATGTTCTTTATCCCTGACCTAGTGAACCCATATCAGGATATCTTTACTGATAGTATGATTGCTAGTTGATATTTATTTAGAGTATGCCTAATGCAGTAAGTGGAAATGTAAATCTGCATAAAAGTGATCTTCTATGTTTGTTTCATACAAAAATGACAAAATCCAATCCATCCACAAATGTGCTGAGTAACATTTTTATGCTGCAAATGCAAAATCGACACCTAATGGGCATCTTAAGAGGAACTCGGGAAACACTTGTTATGAATGGAAAACAGAAAATCAATAATGAATAACGGCTGCAGTGGAATTCAAAGTTTTATCTGGAGCCACAGATAGAAGACAGATGGATTGCAATGTAAGAAAAGCCAGGTGAGTGAAAGCAAGAAATGGAAAAGTTATAAATAGGAAAGGAATTGGGGTAGAAGTAAGAGAAGCGGAACAGCAACGTTGAGAAGGTAGTTCAAAGCAGATAAGATTGCAGTATCCAGCCCATATCTTTACTACTCCCTTTTTATTATGAAACACATTTTCTTGCTGCTACACTACAAACTAGTATACAGTTTTTACTCATGTGATGGGTATTTATTGCCCTGTGTATCTAATGTTTGGTGTATTTGTTGTTCTGAACTTCTCTCACACTATTGTATACTTGCACTTTATGTCGGCTTGTGTACTCTTCTGTGTTGCACCATGGTCCCTGTGGAAATGCCATTCTGATCAGGTGTATACTAGCTATAAAGGGAAATGACAATAAAAATCCACATGACGTGACTTGACTTAAAATGCAGTCATTTTTGTATAAATGTGTGTCAATATAGCATCCTATCCTTAAAATATCCTTTTTCATAATCATCTTATTATAGATTACATTTGATTTGATTTTTAATAAAATAAACACATTGACTTACCTGAACACTTTTACCCCTATGAAATGTTTGGAATATTTGTTCAGTGTTTGCTCGAGGTCAAAATTTCTTGAAGACCATAGAAAGAAGAGCATGTCTTTTTTTTTTTTTTTTTACTGGGGTCACATTGTAAGTATGAATCTGTTATAATGTTTAAGTATTATATAATTATAATAATAGTGAAAAACTATAATTCTTTAAAAATATATCAACATTTATATGATTAGACAACTATAAGCATTAATATTATTTGACCACTTATATTTTCAATGGTGTTACATATTTAAAAGTAGAAGACAATATACTTTGTAAATGTTTTAAATTAATTTTGGTGTTTTAAACTATGTAAATTATCAGGACACCAAACAGAACTTTTGCTATGTTTCCAAACAAATGGTTTTAATTGCCAAATGTAGGCATCTATGGATTTTGGTGCTTGATTTGAGACTTGGCACAGTAAAACAAATGTTTAGTGATAAAAAAAAGTTTTTGGTCGACTTTTTATTTTTTATATATATCTGACTAAAGGAAGGACATTGTGAACAAGTGTGTGCGTAATTTCTTTGCTGAAAAAGCAAAATGTTACTTTTTTATGTTGTATAATAATAATTTTATAAATTTTTTAAGAATCATAGTTTCTCACTATATAAGTTAAAAATAACCTTGAAACACATTTATCTTGTTTTCAATGTCCATTAAACTCTGGAATAAGCCCCTTTTTTGCTAAGTCTCGATGTAATTTAGACTACTAATTTCAGCTCAAGGTATGTGCTTGTGAGATTGGAGTTACCTAGAAGAAAATCCAGACATAGCATTATAAAAACAGACACAATACCAAGCTCAGGATCGAATTGAGGACCCTGGAGCTGTGAGGTGACAATACTAACTGCAGTGAGTGGCAAAGTTACCAAATCTAATTAAATATTTATTGGGCTGGAATATAGCCAAAAGCCAGAAGTGTTTTTGTTGTTGTTGTTGTTTTTCATATTCTATTCAGCTGTGCTTGGTCTTTTTGTTTGCATAGTAAGTGTTCAAAATCACTGTGATCATGTTGCAATAGTTTTAAAAAGAGGTTAAACTATTTCTAATTGTCCCCATTTTACAAATGAAGGAGTTACAAATAATGAATTGTCAGAAGTCCACTTGAACTTATGCTCTGTCAAAGCCAGATATAATAAAATAAAAAAAATACAATCTTCTAACTATTTTAGGAAGTAAAACAAAACATCTCTATGTTAAGTATGTAATCTTTGTTCCCTGAGGGAACGATACGCTGCGTCACAACGCTTTGGGAATGCTTCCGTGTTGCTCATGCTCTGAATCACATGTGTAATCCAGCCAATGGCAAGACGCGATGTCACCGGCAGTGTGACATCATACCAGGAAGCTACAAAATGCGTTTGCAGTAAAACCGACGCTAGCTTCTGCAAATGAGAAGGGAAGCACAGCCTTTCAGGAACTCGAGCTGTGTCACAAAGCTTTGGGAACGAGTGTCCAGTCATGCCACACTGACCAGTCCTTGTCTAGTGTGTGAGAGCACATATAAAGCAGAGGACAGAGGAGCTGTGAGTGGCTCTATGGTCGAGGTCATAGAACCTGACAAAGGTCAGTAAGGTGGACCAGCCCGCAGTGTTGCAACTGTCCTGGAGTGGGACTCCAGCGGACCAGGCCATAGAAGCTGCCACACTCTAAGAGTGTATAGACCAGAGGACTCATATGAAGATGAAATAGCATCCACAATCCACCTACTAAAAGTCTGCTTGTTTGCAGGAAACCCTTTCCTATAGGGACCTATAGGGGCTTGAAAAGGAGGCAGTTAAAATGCCTGCAGCACGACATGTCGTGGGGGAGCCGTAGGTACCTGGTTTAGGGTAACGGAAGGCACTAGCCATGCCAGAGATAAACCCCAGGAGAGACGGGGCCACGGAAAGAGCCTGTACGGTCCCCAACCCTCTTCAGGGAGGATATAGCTAGAAGGAAAGCAGTCTTGATAGACTGATACCTAAGGGCCACCTCAGCCAATGGCTCGAAGGGGGGCTCTGACAGAGCTGCCAGCACCACGGCCAAGTCCCATACAGGCACTCTGGGTCACGTCCCAGGCTTCAGCTTTTGGACGCCACACCAGGACTGTGAACTATGGTCTGCTCGGCCATGGAGGTGCCACCGAAAGGAGACAGACTCCTTCCTGGCAAACTCTCTCCAGAACTACCGGGAGCAGTGCTATAGGGGGAAAGGCATACAGGTATAGCCTTGGTCACGTCTGCACTATGGTGTCCAGCTCAAGTGGGCTGGGTGAGTAAGAGAGAACCAGAGGGGACAGTGCAATTTCCTTTACTGAGTCGGCAACAGATCCACCTGGGCTCTGTAATATCTTTGCCATATCTGCTCTACCGTCTCGGGGTAAAGCCTCCATTCCCCAGGCCTCGGCCCTTGCCTCTAAAGGGCGTCTGCTCTCCAGTTCAACCGGCCCGGGATGTAAACTGCTCTCAATGAGAAAAGTTTCCCCTGGGACCACAGGAGGATCTGCCGGGCCAGCCTATATAGGGGGCGAGATCAGAGACCCCCCTGATGGTTGATGTAAGAGACCACTGATGTGTTGTCCATACAGACCAGCACATGGCGCTCCCCACCCCGTGTGGGATTCATCCGTCATTAGCATTACGCTACAATAAGGATCTCCCAGGACGGGACCTTGAGACAGGAATGCAGGTTCTATCCACATATCTAAAAAGGTGGTTCTCTGTACCAGAGAAAGCACACTTTTCTTGGTGTTTAGTCTTAACCCCAGCTCCTTCATACAGGTGGGAGACATCTCGATTCCGGACTCCCAAAAGCTCTGATCAAGCTAATATCAACCAATCGTCGATATAGTTCATGATGCGGATGCCCCGAAGCCTTAGTCAAAGTTGCATCCATATATTTTCTGAAGAGCGGCAAGCCAAATGGGAGGACCCGATATTGGTTAACTTCGCCCCTGAAAGCAAACCTCACAATCCTCCTGTGAGCATTAAGAATGGACATGTGGAAGTACGCGTTCTTTAGATCTATCGTGACAAACCAGTCCTCTGACTTGATATGAGACATGACCTGCTTGAGAGTGAGCATCCTGAACCTGAGCCTCATAAGCGAGTGGTTCAAGGAGCGTAGATCTAGAATCAGACGCAACACCCCATCCTTCTTCGGAACCACGAAGTACTGGCTGTAGAAGCCGGACTCTCTGAGTTAACGAGGGACCACCTCGATGGCCTCTTTCCTTAGGAGAGTGCATACTTCCTGTTTCAGAATCAGAGCCTGCTTGGGACCCACCAGAGTGGGGGACACCCTGTTGAAATGGGGAAGAGAGGACCCGAACGGAATCGGGTAGCCCTTCTCCACCATGCGCAGGACCCACTGAGACACGTCTGGCAGGCTTCCCCAGGCTGCCAGGAAGTCTCTTAAGGGAACCAGCCTCTTGAGCCATCCAGAGCTTGAGCAGTGCCCTGCATCTGTTGGGGCCTCCTGAAAGGCGGCGGGTTTCCTCCATCCGCTACGAAACTGAGCGGAGGTGGAGGAAGACAGCCGCTAGAGGTGGCTGCGACCTGAAGCACAGCCTGTGGCAGGGTTAGGAGTCTGACCTCCCGGTGGTGCTGAGGAGGGATGGGCACCATGTAATGAGGTTGAGTAGGTCAGCCTGTTATGCTTGCAACACACCCATTGTGTGGAGGCAACCCACAGCCTGACCCGCTGCCGCGTAAGCCTTGGCCACTAAATGCGAAGTGACTTGCAACGGTTTAGTGGGCAATACCGGGGCTTTAAGGGACGACGCTACACCTGGGGAGAGATAGCCAGCTAGCTTCTCTTCCACCCGTGACCTCGTCTTATAGCTGCACTCTTTTTTGGAATATGAAATACCAGATAAATTTGAGTACAATTTTGATATTTTCACTCTTTTAGACAAAATATGCAGTAAATAAACATTGATTTTATTCTTATGCAATCCACATTTATATATTGCTATTCACTAGTAAGATTTTATGGTCGCTGTATATTTAAAAATAATTGCTAAATATACTGAGATGCTCAATGAGCAAAATGAGTCAAATCCCTACAAATGTAAAATGCTTTGCTTTAAAGTACTAATATATCAATTCTGGGCATTTTCTAAGAAGGATTTGGAAAGTCTAACCAAGCAGATGATCTTTCCAACTTTCCACTTGTTTCTTTTGCAGAATTTCTATTGCAGTTCTTTCATATCAGATGCAATTACAGGTGTGACTAATGAATATATGTGCTTTAAAGGAAGCACTTAAGTTATACACAATTTCAAATGCGGAGGAATAATATAGAAAATAGCGAATGAACAGAGCTACCCAGACCATGTGTGTGTTTGTGTGTTTGTGTGTTTGTGTGCTTGTGTTTGTGTGTGTGCGTGTGTGTGTGTGTGTGTGTGTGTGTGTGTGTTTGTGTGTGTTTGTGTGTGTGTTTGTGTGTAGGTGTAGAAGTATGTGTGTATGTGCCAACAATTACTCCTGACCAGCTGAAGGACAAAAATGTAGCAGATCCTTTAGTTCTACTTTAGAACTAAAGACAGGAGGCAGAATGAGGACAAAGGAGCAAAGGACAAAGCGTGACAGATTGTACAGTGAGGAGGTGAGAGATGAACAAGTACAGAAGAGAGAAAAGAAAAAGAGAAAAAAATACAAATAAAACAGAGTGAGTTCACAAAGTGTCTTCATATATTCAATATGGAATAAAGTGGGAGCAAAACAATATTAATTTCTGGTGCCTTATCATTATTTGGATATAGACAAAAGACTTGATCGTCACTGCATCCATTTCAGAGTGTACAGGTCATTATAGTTTATTTTTTCAGCAATTCTACTTTAAGCTCTTAGGCATGAAAAAAAAAAAAAACTATTGGGAGATTTTGAAGTTCACAACAGGTGTACATTTTTCAGTCTATACAGTGGGGGAAATAATTATTTAATCCCCCTGCTGATTTTGTGGGTTAACCCATTACAAAAAAATGAACAATTTAGATATATTATGCTATGTTTATTTTAACAGAGAGAGACAGAATATTAAAAGGATCCATTAAAAAAACTTTAAAAAAAGGCTATAAATTAATTTATATTTGAATAAGTAAAATAAGTATTTGATCCCCTACCAACCAGCAAGAATTCTGGTTCCTACAGAACCAAATTAGTCCTGTCTTTTTAAGAAAGTACTTCTAATATCAACTCATGATGTGTATAAAAGACATCTGTCAGATAATCACCCTCTTCCATTCAAACCTCTCCACCACCATGGGCAAGACCAAAACGCTGTCAAATGACATTGAATAATTGTATAATGTGCCGTAGCACGAAAAGTGTGATTGTGCAGGGGAAAAAAGGGTGATGATGGAGAGAGTGGGCCAGTTTTTAGATCCTGGGTGTTTCCTGGTTTAAACTCCGAATGGCCTGCGGGAAGAAGCTCCTCCTCATTCTCTCTGTGTTCGCCTTCAGGGAGCGGAAGCGTTTCCCCGAACGCAACAGAGAAAAGAGTCCATTGTTGGGATGGCTGAGGTCCTTCACAATTTTCCTGGCTCTGGTCCTGCACCGCGTGCCGTAGATGTCCTGCAGGTCAGGGAGCTCGGTGTGGATGGTACGTTCAGCTGAACGCACCACCCTCTGGATGGCTCGTCTGTCCTGCATGGTGCTGTTCCCAAACCAGGAAGTGATGCTACCCGTCAGAACACTCTCAATGGTGCAAGTGTGAGAGGGTAGTTTAAAGTCCCTTAAGCGTCTCAGATGGTACAGACGCTGCCGGGCCTTCTTCACCAGGGTGTTGATGTGACAGGACCAAGACAGGTCCTGTGTGATGTGAACACCCAGGTACCGGAAACTGTCCACTCTTTCCACTGGAGTCCCGCAGATGTTTAGCGGTTGGTATGACCGCTCCTGCTTCGTGCTGAAGTCCACGATCAACTCCTTAGTCTTGCTGACGTTCAGGAGAAGGTTGTTCTCCTGGCACCATCTCTCCAGGTTTTTAACCTCCTGTAGGTAGGCCATCTCGTTGTTGTTGGAGATCAGGCCCACCACAACGGTGTCGTCAGCAAACTTGATGATGATTGTGGAGTTGGAAGTGGCCACACAGTCATATGTGTACAGTGAGTACAGCAGGGGGCTCAGAACACAACCCTGGGGAGCTCCAGTGCTGAGGGTGAGGGTGGATGAGGTGTGTTTTCCCACCCGTACAGCTTGTGGTCTGTCCGTCAGGAAGTTTGAGATCCATTGACACAGCGGCAGGCCCAGGACCTCCAACCTAGAGGTGAGTGTGGAGGGAATTATGGTGTTAAACGCTGAACTGTAGTCCACGAACAACATCTTTGTGTAATTCCCGTTTCTTTGGTCCAGGTGGCTGATTGTAGTGTGGAGAAGATGTGCAATTGCGTCCTCAGTCGAACGGTTCTGACGGTACGCAAACTGTAGTGGGTCCAGTGTGTCCGGTAGTGAGGCAGTGATGAAGTCTCTGACCAGTCTCTCAAAGCACTTCATCACTACTGAGGTCAGAGCTACAGGGCGGTAGTCATTGAGGCAGGCGGGCTGGGGTTTCTTCGGGACAGGGACAATGGTGGACTGTTTGAAGCATGAGGGGACAACAGACTGTTCCAGAGAGAGGTTGAATATCTCAGTGAACACCGGTGCTAGCTGGTCAGCGCAGGCTTTCAGAACCCGACCTGTGATTCCATCTGGTCCTGCTGCCTTCCTGGTATTCACTCTCTTGAATGCCCTCCTCACGTCATGCTCCGAGATGGTGAATGTGTTTACCTCTCTGGCTCTCTCAGCGTGCATGCTGGTTGTGCCACTAGCCCCGCTAGCGTGGTTAGCTGCAGCCTAGAAACGAGCGTAAAAGGTGTTTAGCTCATCTGCCAGAGAAGCGTCCGCATTCACCATTCTGGAAGATGGTGTTTTATAGTCCGTTATTGTCCTTAGTCCCTGCCACAGGCTCCTGGAGCCACCTTGTTGGAACTGTGACTCTAGTTTCCTCCCGTAGCACCGCTTTGCATCCTTCACCGCTCTGCGAACACTGTAAGACGCAGCCTTGTATTCATCCATGTCCCCGGTGGCGAGCCCCATGTTGTAGGCAGCGGAGCGGGATCTTAGAGCGTCGCGGATGGTTTTATCCACCCACGGCTTCTGGTTGGGAAACGTTCTGATAGTGTTTTTTTGCACCGTATCATCCGTTAGTTTCCCGATGAATCCCACAACCGCTTCCATAAACATGTTGACGTCATCAGAGCTGCGCCGAAACATGTCCCAGTCTGCGTCATCCAAAGCGTCCTGCAGAGCGGCCACCGATTGGTCAGTCCAGCGCGCAACCTCCCTCTGAACCGGAGCTTCCTGTTTCAGCCTTTGTTTGTAAACAGGCATGAGGAAGATGGCAGCATGGTCCGATTTCCCAAACGGTGGACATGATTGTGCCTTGTAGCTGTTCTTAAATGTTGTGTAGCAGTGGTCCAGTGTTCTTTCGCCCCTGGTGGGGAAGGTGATGTGCTGATAAAAGTTCGGGAATGCGCGCTTGAGGTTGGCACTGTTGAAATCTCCGACCACAATGAGCGCAGCGTCCCGATGCTGTGTTTGGTGTTGCGTTAGTGACTCATGTAAGTCCCATACTGCAGTGTCCGTGTCCGCTTGAGGTGGAATATAAACGGGCTGAATTCCCGAGGTAGATAGAAGGGCCGACATTTGATGGTCAGTAGTTCCAGGTTTGGTGTGCAGGAGCGTGAAAGAGGAACAATGCTCGCGCTGTCGCACCAGTGTTTGTTCACCATCAGACACACTCCACCTCCTCTTGAGTTCCCCGACTCCAGTGTTCTGTCCATGCGGTAAACCCAGAAAAACTCGGCCGGCTGGATGGCGTGGTCCGGTACCGCTGGGTTCAGCCATGTCTCGGTGAAGCAGAGAAGGTCGCAGTCCCGAATGTCTCTCTGGAACTTGACTCTTGCCCTGAGGTCATCGAACTTGTTCTCCAGTGACTGGACGTTGGCTAACAGGATACTAGGTAAGGGAGCGCGGTGTGCGCGTGCCCTTAGCCTGTTCCTGACGCCGGCTCGTTTCCCTCGCGGACGCCGGTACGGGTTTTTGTTCTCTTTTCAAGAAGATGGATGCAGAGGAGCATTAAGGTGCTCATTACTTTCAACAGGGGGTACTCATGCACTACTCCGCCCGAGGGACATGTACATTTTTTTCCAATGTTTACCATTAGCGTTAGGGATGAAGCTGTCCAATCTGTGGTTATTCCAGGCTTGTTGGTATTTTTTTCCTATTTTCACAACAGTCTACAATTTCAATTTCTACAATAGTCTAATTTCCATAATTAGTCATTGTTACTCTCATCATATTATCAAGAGGCAGATGTAGAGGACAGGGTGGTATGGAGACGGATGATCCGCTGTGGCGACCCATGACTGATATATTTCAGACATTATTTTCTAAAGAAAAATAAATAAATAAATAAATAAATAAATAAATAAATAAATAAATAAATAAATAAATAAATAAATAAATAGAAATATAAAAATTGTATGTATATATATATATATATATATATATATATATATATATATATATATATATATATATATATATATATATATATATATATATATATATTTATGGCTAAAGAATAGAATGCTTGCCAATGCAATGCATTTAAAAGAAAAATTATCTTCTATGCATGATTTTCTTTTCCAACAGTCTATTGCATTTATATACAGTATTAAAGACACTATATTGGTAGACATTTGTGGACATCTGACTGTAAGTCATATGTGCTTTTGAAACATCCCAATTCCCATTTAGTTTTATTAGCTTTTTTAATAACCTTCACTCTTTTGGGAATATGTTTCACTAGTATTTTTTTCAGTGTGCTTGTTAAGATTTGTGATAATTCAGCCACAAGGATGATCTTCCATACAGACCCATCAATAGCATATCTTCATGGAGGTGGATTTGTGCACGGTAGCATTCATGCTGGAACAGGGTTCGGTCTATTAGTTTAATTGAAGAGAAAATGTAATGCTACCACATCCAAAGACACCCTATACAGCCATTCTGGACAAAAAACAGCACCGCTCCTTAGCAGAAGACTCATTCAGCTTGGCTGTAGAAAGAAGAGCTACAGAAGATTGATGGTTCCAACAGCGATCACACTGTACAGCAGTGCACTGAGCCAAGCTTAGGCTTAATATTTTTCACTTTAATATTTAATATTTCAACTTTAAAACCATACACACTGCCACTGTAATGCCATTCACTCTTCAGTTATTATACTGCTTACAATGGTCACTTTTATAATGCTTGCACTGCACTGTAATTTTAATTCACTTCAAGCCTGTTGGTCTAACAGAAATTTGTACACAAAATACTATACTGTACACACCACATATTGTACACACCACACCTTTACAGGATATTAAGAAGTATATAAAAACATATATAAAGTAGGAACACTGTATATACGTTATATACTTCTTTATATCCTGTATATTTATATATTTATTATTGTATTATGATAAATGGACAATGTATGTACATTATGTATGTATGTATGTATGTATGTATGTATGTATCTATCTATCTATCTATCTATCTATCTATCTATCTATCTATCTATCTATCTATCTATCTATCTATCTATCTATCTATCTATCTATCTATCTATCTACAATTGTGTGCCTCCAACTTTGTTTTAACAGTTTGGAAAAGAATCACATATGGCTGGAAAAGTAGGGTGTCCCAATATTTTTTTCTATATAGTGTATAACTCACTTAATATTTGATTATATTTTAACACCCTAGCTTTCTGAGACATGTAAGTGTTTCTGTGATCATGTATTGTTTGTTGTTTATGTGGGATTTTATGTGTATCTTCCCACCTTTCACACTAGAAACATTGTGGATGTGAGAACACTATCAGAAAACATTTGCTGCTTTGTGACATTCTTGGACAGATATAATATTCGCATGCTCAGACACTGCTCTCAATCTGTCACACATGAGACAGGAAGGTGTGTGTGTGTGTGTGTGTGTGTGTGTTGGGGGATCTGACATAATTCTGTCACCAGTCTTCATGAACACATGAGGCAAGAGGAAGTTGACACAATCCCTGTGCATATTAGCAAATAAATGTGTTGGTGTTCTTGATGAATTCAGGGCCACAGAAAACAGCAGTCAGAATGGGTTCACGTCTGGATATTCATGAAAATGTTTAAATTCAATGCAATTTTCAGCAATTCTTACGACCACTTACATAAAACATCCACATTTGAATGTTGTCCTTATATACTGATCATATCCAGGATATTTTGCATCGTTTGGTGGTTACGTGCATCACATCATTTTTTGTGCTCTGATTATGTGCCGATTAAATAACATGACCACTTTTGAATACCTTGCGTTCCCGTGTGACAACTTCAATTAAAACCGCATGCCCTTGTCACGAAGGCTAAAGCAGACACAATAGCAGTTTTATAAAAAGGCACTGGCAAAAGCAAATCCAAATTGTATTCAAAGACATGAATGCTAAACAGGCAGAGGTCAGGCAATCAGCTAGCAACATTCTAGGAAGCTTTGAGTTTGTTGTTGGCTCCTGGGTTGACCTAACAGTCCCCTAGCAATATGAAAAATGAAGGGAAAATGGAAAAATTTATCATGTGGAAATAAAACCGCATGCGGTCCATGGGAAAAATTTGCATATAGAAATCATTAATTCATGTGAAAATATTACATTTAAATATACCAACCACATGGCCAAATAATTTAACAATAAATGAACAGTGTTTCCATTTATAATTTATCAGTTTTATTTATTTAGTTTTATTTTGCTTGACAATTTTATGTACATTTTTACTATAGAAACATTATAATAGAAAAATAAAAGAAAGCGCACTTATTGTAATTAAATAATAAATTATGCATAAATGTGCTGTGTGCTATGTAAGAAACCACCATAGCTTTTTCCCCTATTAGTTTTTTTATTGATTGATTTGTTTCTTTGTTTATTTTTTAAACGTAGTAGTGAAGTAGTGAAGCGGTTGGTGTTAGCTTCTTGTGGAATTTTTTTTTTTTGTGGAAAGTTATTTTAACGTGTTAATGTTAAGTTTATCAATATTATCCTGTCCCTCGTCTCATTTATCAAAAATGAGATAGACACCACAAAAGTACATTTAAAAGTCATCCATTTATCAAAGTAAGGTAATTAGGAAAGGTTTATTATATCTACCTCACTGACTTTATGTTACTATGGTTACAACTGTTTAGCCTGAACAATTAAATTAATCATAACTAAACATTGTCCATCATAACTGACACATTTATACATAAAATCCAATGGTCTATTTGTAAACTGCACACTTGTAGCACTTGTAACATTTAAAAATATTTTGACTCTGTATATATTGCATTATTTAATTGTCTTGTTTATTAATCTGTTAAATAATGTCTGTACTTTCTCTTGCACTGGGAGCTCCTGATGCCAAGTGAAATTCCTTGTGTGTAAGCATACTTGGTGATAAAGCTATTTCTGATTCTGATTCTGATTATTAGGCAATGCATTAGTTTGGAACAGCAATAACTACAAACCGTTGAACACATGCCTTCCAGCCAATCAAAATCGTGCACTCACACTGAACATTATTCAGTGGAACAGGATTATATACACATAAATATTTTCCTTCAGCCCCCCCCACCCCCGTACTATGTACTATATATATATGTATGTGATTTGTTTATCATTCACGATCATTAGCACTTGTGTATATTTTACTCATATTCTCTGTCTTTTATTTGCTGGCTTTCAGAGTCATTGTTATGATTGTCCTCACTCCTCATCATCATCATGCCAAGGTTATGTTTTTCTTGATTCTTCATTTTCGGTTTCTTTGTCTTGTGTTGTTACACGCTTGCCGACGATAATTAAAATGATCTGCACTTGTATACCCTTTCTGCCTTCGCTTCTCATTAGGCAGTGTTCGTTGTGTGACCGTGTGTAGTGTGTGTGTGTGTGTGTGTGTGTATACGGCTATCAAAAAAAGTCGGTCAGAAGTTGGCAAATTGTGCTGTATGCAGTATACTGCCTATGCAAAAAAATTAAAATAAAATAAAATAAGAAGAATATATATATATATATATATATATATATATATATATATATATATATATATATATATATATATATATATATATATACCTATGTGTGAAACAAAAAAAGCTAGGAAATAAACATCTAGGTGTCATAGAAGATCAACTAAAAAAATAGACTAAATGCCTTTTTCTTTTTTTTTTTTAGTTAGTGGTGCAAAATTGCTTTCTAAAAGACCTTTTACCAAAGTTAAAGATGAGGATGAACTATAATTTTTGCACACCAGTAAAGAGCAGTGCAGCAGTGCCTTGCTGTGTATCAGTGCAGACTGTAGCACAATTGATTTTTAGAGAAGTGATTGTGAGCAGTGAAGGTCACTGGATAGGGGCTTAAATCAGACCAGGGCCAAGTGAGCATGCATACACATGCGCGCGCGCGAGCGCACACACACACACACACACACACACACACACACACACACACACACACACACACACACACACTTTTACTCAACTGACCATAAATCACTATTCTCCCATATAGACTTTTATAGACTGTCTACTGAGAGAAATGATTCTGACTTTGGGGAAGACGGTTTGAGAAATAAACTATATGTAAACAAGACAAGTTTGTAAAAAACAAGAAAGAGAAATGAAGTAGTGGGAGGAAGTACCGAGCTGGATAAACTGAGAGCGTGCAATAAAAGAAGAGGTCTAAGTGCATTTCTGCTTCTTCTCTAAGGAGCCAAATGGGCCATAGCTCAACAAGAAGAGGGCAAACAATCTCACTTTATTATTTGACCTCACACAGACAAAACACGGGTTCATATAAATCAAAAGAAAAGTAAAATGCTTATGTTGAACCGCTGTGCTGATGCCGTTCTTTGTTCTGAACATTTTCTGCCACTTTAACAATAATATTATCAAGAGGAGATTCCAGAAGTGGTAAACAGTAACAAAGTAAATGTAATCCGTTACTGTACTTAAGAAATTTTATTGTATCTGTACTTTGCTCAAGTATTTCCTTTTGGGAAGACTTTATTTAACTTTTACTACATTTCAAAGTCAAATATGTTTTTACTCAACTACATTTTGTGAAATCTTTTAAACTAGTTTTAATCTTGTTTTGATTGCCATGTGGCAGTGGCAGATTTAGGCAGAGGTGACATGGGCAGGGCGACATCTTGCCAGGGGATGGCACGGGGTGTCCACGGTAAAAAAACTACAATTATTTTGTGTGCACCCACTGCCTGGAGAAGTTTTTTGACACATACACTCAGAAAGGAGAGGCGGGGGTTGGATGACGTCACGCCAGTAAAGAGAGCTGAATCCAAATTTGAATTATGGATGACAAAATAAGGACCAAACCCTCGAGAGCCCAATAAAAAGGAAAGAAAAATGGGGGAAACGAGCAACGAGGTGTGTATGCAGCTCTATCACTCATTTCGTTATAAGGATAGTATAGGCTAATGCATTTAATGAAATAGGCTTAAAACTGTATATCACTTGGGTAATGCTATTTTGCCTGCTATGCATTTCTGCATAGCTCAACAATATTTATTTTAGCTTACATAACATTATAATTTATATTATGTTATGTATCATGTGTGTAGCAGCAAAACAATTACAGGCTAATTATTCTAGTTGGATTGTAGTTAAACAGCACTTATTGATTTGGTTACCTTTAACTAAGGTTTTCTGTGTTTATACTGAATAGAGTTCAGTAAGAGGGAATCTGCAGTGCAGCTTAAAAGGCTATTTAAAAGACATATATATTATAAGGATATAAAAACATATATATATGTTGTATGTATCTTATTGCTACAATTAGCCAATAAGTTGTTTGGTTCTTGGTTCTGAGAGTTTGATAAATTGTGCACAATGATGTGTATTTAATTGTGCAATAAATGCATGTAGGGTGATATTTATACGTGAAAGGAAGCAGAAACGTATGCAAATTTGTGTGAATGTGAGTTAAAAAGCAGGTAGAACAATTAGAGAGGAATAAATGATGGAAGAATCTCCTGACTCGAACAGCACCCGTGGCTGTTGAAAAGGAGGTTTTGGGCTCATGATAATTTTTAGATATCAATGAATGTTTAACTAATTATTATAGTAACATATGAGCCTTTTTACATAAATTGAGTTAATTAAGTGAAGAGTCGTGTGATAAAAATGATTAGACATTATAGCCATAATAAATCATAGTACTTGGATACTTAAATACATTTGAAGGAAAATACTTTTGTACTTTTACTTAAGTGAAAGTTTAAAATAAGATAAGATAAGATAAGATAAGATAAGATAAGATAAGATAAGATAAGATAAGATAAGATAAGATATACCTTTATTTGTCCCACAGTGGGGAAAATTCTGTTACAGCAGCAAAAATAAAAAAAATTGCAAATAAATAAAAGAATAGAGACATAATACTGTATAAAGTATATACACAACACAATGTATAAATACAAAAAAGAAGGAAAAAAGACACCATGAGTAAGTAGTTACTCTAACAGTCATATTCCACATAGGTAATACTGCACGGTTTAAAATTATTGTTATTGCATATGTGTTTTTAAAAAAAACTTCGTTATAGTTTTTATTGCACAGTTAAACAGTAATAACAGTGTATATTTTGGTGAGTGGTTCACTGGGAGCCGCTTTGATTGTAAAGTCTAATAGCAGCAGGGAGGAAAGACCGTCTGTATCGCTCCTTCAGACACTTAGGATATAACAGTCTGTCACTGAAAGAGCTGCTCAATGAAGAAACTGTATTATACAGGGGGTGAGAGTCGTTCTCCAGCATTGATGATAGTTTAGCTTCCATCCTCCTTTCTCCCACCTCCTGTACAGTGTTCAGGGGAATCTCCAGGATTGAGCTGGCCTTCCTGATCAGCTTGTCCAGTCTCTTCCAGTCTGCAGTAGAGATGCTGCTGCAACAGCAGACCACACCACAGAATATGGCTGAGGCCACCACAGTCAAAAAATGTCTTCAGTATCTCTCGCTGCACTCCAAAAGACCTAAGTCTCCTCAGCAGAAAGAGTCTGCTCTGTCCTTTCTTATAAATTACCTCAGTATTGTCTGTCCAATCCAGTTTGCTGTTCAGATGAACACCCAGGTATTTGTTAAAGTCCACTTTCACAATATCCTTTCCCTGAATGTTTACTGGTGATAATGAAGTTTGTTTGTGCCTATGGAAATCCACCACCAGTTCAGTTAAGGGTAGCACTTTCACTGGAATAACATTTTACCTGCTGTATCTCTGCTTTTACTCAAGAATTTTCATGAAATGATAAAAGCAAGTTTGAAAGAGAACCTACTTGATGTGTGACATCACTGCATTCATTCATAGATGGTATATTTTAACATTGGAGTATGTTGATGTATGTCATGGAGTATGTTGGAGTATGTCATATCTGGTTATCACACACATTTTCCTGCCTCTGTCTTGCATGACGTTGTAGGAGAACCCCATTAGCCATGCATTGTCATCCATAATTAACTGTATTCATTGATAAGAATAAGTAAGAAATATATTAATCTTAATTGCTAATATTACTATTTTATTTGTTACAGGCCTAAACCCACTTAAACACCAGCATGTGAGATTTTGGTGCTCTGTTTTGCTTTGTTTTTGTGAGCAAAAACACTTCCAACACAACACATATCTACTGTAGCTCTGGCATATTGTCTGACTTTCTTCCAAGCTCTGTTCCAGAGCTTCTGCCAGTGTGCCCACCTGTGAAGACACCAAGCTGATGGAAAAGCCTATAGATATGTCATCACAGCCCACTTGTAACTGCACATGGACCTTCAGTTTAGTGTGGTATTGAGTAAAAGACAGCATCGGACACCACTGTAATCCACATATGGGTGCAAGACTGAACTATACTATTTTATGTGCATAACATCTTTATCACTATTAATTAACTATTAAAATGATTTTCATATGTAAGAAATGTGTCCATAATGTGCCAAATAATTATTTCTCATATATATATATATATATATATATATATATATATATATATATATATATATATATATATATATATATATAAATAAAATACTTGTGGACAAAAGTATAAGGATACCTTCCTTTTCCAACCACATGTGTGTCACATAATTACGAGGAGAGCAGATGCAAGTGCATTTTAATTAAATGCAAATATGCTAAATTATTTAAATGAAAACACAAATCAAAGAAACAAAGGAGTGAGAACCCTAAACTGAACCAGCAAAGGACAACCATGGGCTAATGTGAAACATCAGTGACATGCAATCAAGACATAGAAGTGCAGTGGCTGCTGGAAAATGTGATCTATGTTCATAATCCTGACAAAAGTTATTCTATCAGTAAATGACCTGATTTTTTTCTATGAATTTGAACTCTGACTGCACACCTGGCTTGTGGCTAAATGAGCACAAATGTTCAAAAACACACGTAAAAATATAGTGAAACATCTACCAAGAAGATTATTTTAACATCAAATGGGGAATAAATGCAGAAGCACATAGAATCTTATGGAAGATAGAATCAGTTGTCCACAAACTTTGGTTCATATAACGAATAGATAGATAGATAGATAGATAGATAGATAGATAGATAGATAGATAGATAGATAGATAGATAGATAGATAGATAGATAGATAGATAGATAGATAGATAGACAGATAGATAGACAGACAGACAGACAGACAGACAGACAGACAGACAGACAGACAGACAGACAGACAGGGCAAATAATGTGAACTAAAAGAATTCTGATAGACAGCCTTTTTGTATAAGAATTTCACCAAGAGCAGCTTCTCATCATAAAATATTCTTTACTACCCCTTCTGACTGCAATGGAGAGAACCTCACACAGCTCTGATCTGGTCACATCTATTTTATGACACTGCAAGTGGTAGGTGGAAAAAAATCAATAAAAGTTGAGAGCTGCAGTTCACGGGGTTGACAACGCCGTTAAAGGTTAACACGTGGCGCACATTTGAGTCGGGCAGATTAATGACTTTACCACCTGCTATAACTACGTGTAACACATAAATGCATTGGGTCTACAGTATGCGGACACAATGTGATAATGGGTCAAAAAAATAATAAAGAAGTAAAAATTTTAGGGGTAAAATAATCAGTGGGGAACTTAAGTGTGGTTGTGGTGTTGTGATGTCATTTAATATGGCCATTATTCATTTAAACATATCTCCTAACAATGTGCTAATGATTACCACTTTAAATTAGGTTTGAAACCTTCTGGAGAATCCATTAGACAATAATTTCCTGTTAATGGTTTTGTAATGTATTCTACATACATTGCAGTAGAATAAATGATGAACAAAAAGTCCTGATTATGAATACCTGGCAACCTTTTCGCAATTTACATGCAAGCACCACATTTTAGGTAAATGTAGTTTTCCTTTCCAGGTGTTGTGAACTTCTTTGGAAGCGTTGCTCCATTCCTACCCTCTCAAATGTGAAATCGTTTCGATCTCCTTTCGATTTTCTTTGCCTGAAATAATTCTTTACTATATCTAAAAATATATACAGCAGCTAAAGAGATCCTAGTGACAGTATGGGGAAGAATTACAGTGCATCTGGGAAAGTATTCACTGCGCTTTGGACCTCAGACTGGGGCAACGGTTCATCTTCCAACAGGACAACAAACCTAAACACACAGCCAAGATAACAAAGGAGTGGCTACGGGACGACTCTGTGAATGTCCTTGAGAGGCCCAGCCAGAGCCCAGACTTGAACCCGATTGAACATCTCTGGAGAGATCTGAAAATGGCTGTGCACCGACGCTCTGCTTTCAACCTGATGGATTTTGAGAGATTTTGAATAGAAGAACTGCCCAAAAATAGGTGTGCCAAGCTTGTAGCATCATACTTAAAAAGACTTGAGTCTGTCATTGGTGCCAAAGGTGCTTCAACAAAGTATTGAGCAAAGGTGGTGAATACTTATGTACATGTGATTTTTTATATTTTTATTTTTAATACATTTGCAAAACTTCTTTTACGTTGTCATTATGGTGTATTATTTGTAGAATTCTGAGGAAAGTAATGAATTTAATCAATTTTGGAATAACATAAAATGTGGGAAAAGTGAAGCACTGTGAATACTGTATGGATGCACTGTACATCTGGCAGGAACAGTAAGGTGTATTTATATATGAATACTTTTATATATATTTTTGAAAATGCAAGCACTGAAAGTACTGCAAAAGAGTGACAGCCAGAAAAGGATAAGCTTGCTTGAGGTTTTTCTATGCACATTTGGAGCACATATTAAAATTAATACGAATTGCAAAAATAATAAATTACTAAAACAAATATTGTAAAAAAAATAACAAAGGAAGTAAAAATATTGTGCATATTACTGAGCCTTATTGTAAGATAACTCTAAACACTTAAGATATCACCAATAGGCAGCTTGGCAGTTTCCTTCCTAAAAATAAAAATAAATAAGTACAAAAGCTAAAAAATGGCTTAAATCGGTTACTGTTATTGCACACTCTCAGATTAAAAATACGTAAAAGGCTTTTTATCAGTTAAATGAATGAATGATGGTGATGACGGTTACCTATAAAGCAAGTGTTGATCAAGAGAGGAATAGGAAGAGAGAATGTAAAATACTGCCCAATCACATGGCAGATTTATGAATAAATGAAGGTGATTATAATGATGATGATGATTTCATTTGTTATGTTATAAAACAGGTATATTTAAGAGAGAATACAGAAAGAGAAAGTGAGAGAGAGAGAGAGAGAGAGAGAGAGAGAGAGAGAGCACAAGATTGATTGATTGATCATAGGGGAGCTTTATGAACTAATGATTATGATGATGATGATGATAAAGGGTTGAGGTGTTTTTTACTTGTCACATGTACATTGCAGCACAGTCAAATTCTTCTTCATATATTCACCCAAAGAAATTGATTGATTGATCATTGAGGAGCGTATTCAACCTGACGCGCCAAAATTTTAATTGCTATTTCTCATTTTACCCTGAAAAACCCTGACTCATGGGTTTATAATTACTTTCTTCAGCATTTTATTCGTATAAGTCTAGGATAAAAATCTGCTGTTTTCAAATAATGGAAAGTGGTTGGAATGGTGGTTAGAATTACTGCATCCTGCACAAAACCTGTGCCAGACTCATATGCAGAACATGGTCCAGTGTAGAGACCCCTAAAAGGAGCAGCTGAAGGATACCAACAAAAACAACTTTTCTGTTTCATCCCAACTGTTGGTAAAATAATTGGCTATGTTAAATTGCACCTATGTGTGTATAAGGGCGTGAACGTGTATGTTTCTGTGTGCATGGTGCTCTGTGATGGACTGGTGTGCCATCGGGGGTGTTTTTTGATTCTGTCTAAAACTGTTAGTAAATGTTAGTAACAGTAAATTATAAATATGAGCTCTCTTTCTCTCTCTCTCTCTCTCTCTCTCTCTCTCTCTCTCTCTCTCTCCTTCTCACTATCTCAATCCCATACATTCAAAGTAGAAATAATCAGAGAACTGTCATATGTCATATTTCTTGTGCGAGATAATTCAAGAACGAAAATCTCTATCACTAAACTTGTCATCAACACAGTTAAAGGCTTTAATACCATTGCTCCTCATGGAGATGTACACTTCACCATGGGAGTGTTATAAATCTGACAACACAATAAGATTAGCATCCAGTGTGAGATTCATCATATCGCTGCAAAAATAATATACTTGGGAAAAGGCCAATAAAAGCTTCAGGATAGAATCATAAATACAGTAAGTGTGAAAACAGGTATTATTTGGAATAAGGGAAAGAGGGAATTTCATTGTATGGCTAAGTTTAATATTTAAATCAACATGAATAATGTACTAAGCAAACCAAAAAAAACCTAAAGTAAGCAGAGGTCAGATCACAATGTCATTGGCACAATGCTGAAGCAGGACCTCAGCTGTTAAACTTTTTTTTTTTGGCAGAGTGGGGCCTATAGGAGTAATCTGGGACCAGGAATAGGTGTTTGCTTGGTGTCATATCTTTCACAGGCTGGGGATCATGGGAGTTGTCTAACAGGGCATTGCAGACATAGATAGGGCAGTATTGGCAAATGAGATTCTGAAGACATCCTCTAAAAGGGTCAAAGGATTGAGTGTCAGTGATCCCATAGGCCCAAGAGATTGAAGTAATGCTTTGCTGATGACCAGTACTGCAAGTTTGAGGAAAGAACCATGGCTTGTATATTACTGAGTGACTACTGAAGTGTTTATCTTCTATGTCTTGGATACTAGTTTCTGAGCACCTCAGAACAGTGAAAAGTCCTTAATGGACATACTTACTTAATCACCTGGCCTTTTAATGGTTCAAAATAATGTTCATCAGAGACTGTTTTTAACGTACGTGCACTGCATAAGAAAGATGCCTTCTGGTACATTGAAGAGTGGGGTTGGAATGGTGGCAAAGTGTGAGTGGAAATTATGATTGTCAGGTTTATAAAAAAAAACACACTTAGTCCTTACCACAATGTCAACAGCAGGCTTAGGGTCACACACCAAGAAGTCACAAAATACAGATTAATGGACTGTGGCGATTTCAAAAATGCCATTTCGACAATGACATAAGTGCAACTGCCAGCAGGCTGAAAATTATGAGTCTCAAACCCCATAAGTGAGCGCAGCATGGGATAACATCAAACTGGACACAGGACACAAAAAGAAAAAACAAGGACCAACCACCAGCATACTACATCTCGCTTGTAGCCAAGTACACATAATATAAATGCTGCAATAATGTGAACTGTCTTGCTAAAAGACTTTTTGACATATGGGAAGAAATGTAACCATTCTTCTAGTACATTGGAACTATTGGTTTAGAGAAATTTTCCAGTTTCTCTTTTTGCTTCTTTCTTGCAACTAGCTTGAAGTTGAATGAATGCTCACCAAACTTGTAAACTGAGGCCTCTGACATAAAACCCCAGGAAATCTGCTAGTCTTATAGCTCTAGTCCAGTCTATGTTCACCAGTATGGTTTGCAAATTACCGACAATATCTACAGTACATATGAAAATTATTTACAGCGCTCCACTTCTTCCACATTTTGTTATGTTACAGCCTTGTTCCAAAATGGAATGAATTCATTACTTTCTTTAACATTTTACAAACAGTACCCCATAATGATCGAAAAAAAAAATCACAGGTACTGTGTATTCACAGCCTTTGCTCAATAATTTGTTAGGTCCAGAGCACTCTGGAGCATATTTTCATCAAGGATGTCTCTGTACATTGATCCACTCATCTTTACCTCGATCCTGACTAGTCTCACAGGTTTTGCCCCTAAAAAACATCCCCACAGCATGATGCTGCCACCACCATGCTTCACTGTAGGGATGGTATTGGCCAGGTTATGAACTGTGCTTGGGTTCCTCAAGACATGATGTGTGGCATTCAAGCCAAAGAGTTTAATCTTTGTTTTCCATGGTCTGAGAGCCCTTCATGTGCCTTTGGACAAACTTCAGCTGGGCTGTCATTTGACTTTTACTGAGAAGTGGCTTCCATTTGGCCACTATACGATAAAAGTCTGATTGGTAGAGTGCTGCAGAGATGGTAGTACTTCTGGAAGGTTCTTCTCTCTCCACAGGGAACGCTGAAGCTTTTTCAGAGGTTCTTGGACACCTCTTTGACTAAGGCCCTTTCCACCACGATCCCTCTGTTTGGCTGGTCGGCCCAGTCTATTAAGAGTCCTCATGGTTCCAAACATCTTCCATTTACAGATGATTAAGGCCACTGTGCTCATTGGGACCTTCAGTGCTGCAGAAATTAAAATTAAAATCTTATTTTGGGGGTCTACAGTCAATTCCTAGAACTTCATGGTTTAGTTTGTACTCTGACATGCTATGTTAACTGTGGGACCTTATATAGACAGGTGTGTGCCTTTCCAAACCATGTCCAATTACCACAGGTGGACTCCAATCAAGTTGAAGAAACATTTAGATGATCAGTGGAAACAGGATGCACCTGAGCTAAATTTTGAGCGTCATGTCAAAGGCTGTGAATACTTATGTAAATGAAATGTATTTCATTTTATTATTTTTAATACATTTGCAAAAGTTTTAAACAAACTACTTTCACATTGTCACTATTGGGTTTTGTTTGTAGAATTTTGGGGAAAATAATGAATAAAATACATTTTGGAATAAGGCTGTAACATGACAAAATGTGTAAAAAGTGAAACGCTGTGAATACTTTCTGGGTGCCCTGTATTTCTAAGTGGAATCAAGGATGTTGGAAATGTAACATGGATGCAGAGACAATATTTATCAGTGTGTATCTAAACGGTTATGGTGAGACCTTGGTGTCCAGTGGCTAGGAAATTGTGGCTCTAGAAGAGCATTAAAGCATTTGTAGAATAGATCAACTCCATCTGGAGTAGACTCTGGCAGAAGAGACATAATCTTAATAGATCTGGGCAATTTGCCTAACAATGTCCCAGTTAATTATTGGGACAAATCAGGATTCAGGGAACATGGTGTCTGTATTTGAGGTTGATGAATAAATTTGTGATACATGTTTGGCTTGAAAAAAAAAAAAAAAAACCAGGACTTTTCTGTTATACACGTTTGTATTTGATGGGAGAAATACACAATGAACATAAACTTTACCTTCCAACCAATGGCTCCTTCAGAACCAGTTTAACAACTGTTTATCCATTGTCCTTCCAATGTTACAGCTCCTTTCCGTTGGTGTCTCTTTTTCAAAGAAGCTGTGGTACAGTGTATGATGCAGTAAGAAATGTGGAACGGTAAAAAACCCTGATGCTACAGAGAATAGCCCCTTTCCCTGTATCTAAACATCATATATATAAAATACAATATATGGACAAAAGTGTTGGGATATCTGACTTTTCCATACAATATCCATGTGATATTTTTCCAAAATGTTACCACAGTCTGGGAGACACACAATTGTATAGGATGAATCTGAATGCTGTAGCATAAAAATTTCCCTTCACTTGAACTAGGAGATCCAATACTGTTCCTGCATGACAATGCCGCTGCACACATTAATACTTCAGAGATAGACTTTTTTATGCCTACGGAGGAAATTGATTTTGCTTCGGACATACTTAAAAATCCATTTTGAAGTAAAGCTAGATATCAGGAGTAGAGGTCGGCCAACCCCGACGCTAGCTAGCTTGTCTTAGCTGGGAAAGGCCTCTGAGGAGTGGAGCAAATGCTCAAATTATGAGTCTGCATCTCTGGTGAGTAGGTCGTATTTTTGTTACATTTTTAATGTTTTTGTCATGTTTTTAGACAAATATTGATTCTGAGCTACGCCAGATGATGTAGGTGGCACAGTTTAGTTGCAGTTGTAGTGTATATATATATATATATATATATATATATATATATATATATATATATATACATACACATACACAAAATGCAGGATCTCAAATGTAGGATGTAATTAATAACATACGTTCTCCATATCTAACTCACAATAAAAATATTTCTAAATGAAATGAAAAGAAATAAAATAACTTAGATTTTATGACAATTCATTCAACCATTCAATGTAAATACCTGACTGTTTAAAAAAAAAAAAAAAAAACCCCACTGCATTCCACACTGACACTGTATAATATAAATCTGGTTTGTGAACTGGGTGAATAAATATTTAACCTTACATTTCAATGCTGCCAGATCAGCTTTTTTTCAGATATGTATTTTTCATGACCAGATATATTGTATTATTTACTGCTGTTTTTCAAAATTAAGTTCTGGAGGGCATGGCCAACAAGATGGTTCAGGACTGATACTCTCTCTCTCTCTCTCTCTCTCTCTCTCTCTCTCTCTCTCTCTCTGTCTCTCTCTTTCTTTTCTCTCTCTCTCTCTCTCTCTCTCTCTCTGTCTCTCTCTTTCTTTTCTCTCTTTCTCTCTCTCTCTCTCTCTCTCTCTCTCTCTCTCACTTTCTACACATAAACAAACACAAGACTTATGTCAGCATATACAAAATTTTACACTTTTAATTAATTTAAATATATCAAAAATAATAATAAATAAGATTAGAAGGTCTCTGGGGAACTGGAGATGCGAAATGTTTGACATATGGCGATGCTGCAACAAGTCATTTGGGGTGATTTGACTCACACTTCAAGAGCAGAAGTACATCACTGGAAGACAACAAGAGATCAGGAAGACCAGCTCAACCCCCGGAAATGTCAAAACAATTCGGCATCTTGTGTATGATAATCATCGGAGAACAATTCACATGATCTTACTTCTGGCTCACTTTGGCTCCTGCGGACTTCCCCCTCTTCCTGAAGATGAAGATTCAACTCAAAGATCGCTGTTTTGACACAATTGCAAAAATCCAGCTCAAATCGCAGATGGTGTTTGACACGGGTGGAAAAGTAGACTTCCAGGATATATTCCAGAAGTGGCATGAATGCTGGGAGTGCTGTATTACTGTGCAAGGAGACAATTTTGTTGTGTAAATTTAGTGTGTAAACTTAAATAAATAAAGTACTTTCTTGGAAACAGAGCTAGTTTTGAAAATATTTGTAACACTTAGTCTTTATTTCCTTAATTCTTAGTCTTCCTGTGAGGTCAAACCAGTCTTGCATTATACTGTACTTTAAGTAGAATCACTACTTTTTGGCAAACTGAGAGACCAATTTACATAAATACTGTAGAGCTCTAGTGAAAATCCCAGAAATTCACAAATCAGCCAATCACAAACAAGCATCCATGCAGTTGTTATTTAATTTTGATATTCGATGTGAATATTAACCAAATCTCTTGCATGATTTAATGAAATGCACAACTTTCATGTGATTGGCTGATTGTTTAAATGCCCAGCTGTTCCTAATAAACGTATTGTATAGTAATATATAGTTTGTACAGCAATTATAAACAACAGATGCAAGTATTGTCAAGCTCTTGCATCATGGGAGCTTTTCTCATGGCATTGTACTAACATCTCTACAGCAGCAGTTATTTTTATTGCATCTCTGACGACTTTACAAATGTGCACCCATTTTGTTTTTATATTGTTGTGACAGATAAGTGTGTGTGCGTGTGTGTTTTTTTTTTTATTCTAGTCACGAGTGCTTCATTCTGCTTTGAGTGCAAGTGTTATGTATGGTATATGTTTATATCTCAGGAGCTGTTCGTGCTGTCATTGTTATCAGGCCTCCGTTTTAGTTCGAGGAATGGTATTTTACTAGCAAGAAAAAAATTAAACGAAAAGGTAATTTCTTCTAAACAGAAATGTTTAAATAAAAAACATTTTACCACATTCTGACAATTTATTAAATTTTTTATTTAGAATACTTTATTGATCCACTGGCAATTTTTTTTTTCTTCACATATCCCAGACAGTGTTAGGCATGTTCAAGGAGTATCACATGTTGCCAGCATTAGAGGAATCTATGCTGAACCTTCAGAATGAGCACTATTATGTCCTGTAGCTTAAAATACATGTTACTTGTAGGCTGTTGGTTTAACCAAACAGAGTTCAAATTGACAGCACTGAGGCCATCTAGCAGGACTATAATAACATCTGCATTGTCCTTTGTTTGGATGGTCAGAGAGCTCACTAGTCAGTAGCTAGAAAATGGAATTGCAATGTAATGAAAAAGTGTGTGAAATTTAATTACATGTGTTTTGCGGCATTTTTTTTTAGTATAGAGTACGCACAAGGTGAGAAAGCAGTGTTCTAAAGGGAAAAAGTGATCAATAAGTTAAACACTTTTTTAAACTTAGCAGAGCAACATTTTCTCAATAGAAATTTGTAAAAGGAGGATAAAAAATATAGGCAAAATGACATCTGACACAATGGGGAGAAATTGGGGTTTAATACTGCACTAAAGACAACATGTTTTGACTGGCAGCATGGTTTCAGTCTGTGTCTGATTACCATGCTGCATAAGTTAAATGAGGCATTGTGAACATGCAGGAACAATGACCTGCCTGATAAAGCCTGGCAATTTAATGTCTTTACAACCCATTTTTGCCCTTAAAGGTATAATTTGTGTGTGTGTGTGTGTGTGTGTGTGTGTGTGTGTGTGTGTGTGTGTGTGTTGTTAAGATCACCTAAACCAAGTACAAGTCAATACCAAGACCACAGTGTGTCAAGACCAATACTAAGGCCTAGGCAAAGCGAAACAGAGTCAAGACCAAGATCAGCCCAGCACTCCTCAGATTCATCTGGAAGATGATCCACATAACCCTAACCATAACAAGTCATAATAAAATATTTATAAATAATAATGTAATTATAGTAATGATAAGTAAAGAAAAAAGTGAATTTGGTTATGAATTTTCTATTGGCTTCTATGAGCAAATAAATACAAATACTTTATTTAAATTACTTAAAAATCTTTATTTAATGCTTATTATTCATGTTTTATCATCGACCGAACATATTACCACTTTTGTGTCGGCAGAAATTTCAAACATTCTACATTTAATATGCAGAAAACCTGTAAATAGCCAAGATATATTAATGTCTGTGAACTTCCAGTTAAAGAATTAAAGGATCATAATGGAAGTACTAATATATTAAAAGTTATAGTGTAAAGTGCATAAGGAAAGTATTCACTTTTTAAACATTTTGTTGTTACAGCCTAATTCCAAAATGGATTAAATTCATTACTTTCCTCAAAATTCTACAAACAATACCCCATGATGAAAATGTAAAAGATGTTTGTTTTAAATGTTTACAAATTTATAAAAAAAAAAAAAGTATTCACAGCCTATTCTCAAATTTTTTTAAAGCACATTTGGCACCAATTACTGCCTTAAAACTTTTTTGAGTTTTATGCTACAAGCTTAGCACACTTATTTCTGGGCAGTTTCTCCCATTCTTCTTTGCAGAACCTCTCAAGCTCCATCAGGTTAGACGGGGAATGTTGGTGCACAGCCATTTCCAGATCTCTCCAGAGAGGTTCAATTGGATTCAAGTCTGGTCATTCAAGGACATTCACAGGAAAATGCTGGCGCTCTTTCATAGTGACCATCAGGGTCCTGGTTACCTCCATTACTAAGGCCTTATCCTCCGATCGCTCAGGTTGCCCAAGCAGCCCGGTCTAGGAAGAGTCCTGGTGGTTCCAAACTTTTTCTGTTTACAGATGATGTAGGCCACTGTGCTCATTGGGACCTTCCATGTTGCAGAAAATTTTCTGTACCCTTTCCTAGATTTGTGTCTCGATACTTTCCTGTTTTGGAGGTCTACAGGCAATTACAGTCCAAACTTTGACTTCATGGTTTGGTTTGTGCTCCGACATTTTTGAATGAGTTTTGAATGAATGAATAAAAAAAAATTTATTTAATCCATATTGGAATAAGGCTGTAAGAAAAACTAAAGCGCTGTGAATACTTTCCGGATGCACTGTAGGTTCTGCTGTTATGATATGATTCTTTAACTGACTGTAGATAAGACATTACTTACAATCTCACACTGGTGTTAATGATATTAATTTTAATGATTAAAAAATTATAACCACACTCTTGCTGTCACCCAAATGAAAATGGGTTCCTTCTTCTGAGTCTGATTCCTTTCAAAAGTTCTTCCTCATGCCATCTATAGGGACACAGTCACCCCAGGCTTGCTCAAATGGGATAAATACATATTTTATTATAAGTGAATTTCTATATTTCAAACATTTTGTAAAGTTGCTTTGAGACAATGTTCATTGTTAATAGCGCTACTAAAATAAAATTGAATTGAATATGATATATTGTAGTTGAATTTGTGCATAAGGATTCAATCTGCTTTTGGATAACACTTTCCTATTCATCTCATTTATGGCCACTGTGGCTTCCTCAGGAGAGGAGAAGCACACAAATCCAAAGCTTTTGAAGTGTGCATTCTAGATAATCACTCGGAGAAGAATAGTAAGGAGTTACAATAAACAGTGAATGGGCTGCTTATGTGATTGTGTCTATAGACCAAAATATAAACAGAACAGCTACGTTTGTTAGTATCAGGGTACTGGTATTGCATTTTTTCAGTTCACAGCATGTACCTTTTCTTGTCTTTTCAGGTAGCAACTATAGTACAGTCCACTACACACTTATCCTTATGTGCCAAGCAGGCAAATGGTAACCCTTCACCTTCTGCACTCCATATTCTCCTCTGCTACCTTAATTTGCTTCATGTGCAACTTTGGCTTTTCAACATGCCACTTGTTTTCCTCTACCCTCTTAAGGTTATCATCTTCTTCACCCATATTGTCAATTCATGTAATTACTTATGTCGGAACTCAGAGCCCGTCTCTGAGGCGACACATCGAGGGTGGATTTCTTTGCTCAGAGGATTCCCAATAATGCCCAGCCAATTCTAGAAAAAACACAAATATAATAGACACAAACCGCCAATGAAGGATCCTCAGTCCTGGATGAGTAAAAGCAAAACTTCTTTATTTCCATGCACGTTCCAAAGAGCTCAGTAGAAGGTGGGTACTTCACATCAAAATGAACAGCACATCAACAAATGATAGAGCACGCCATAGTGAGGAAGTACACTGACTGTTCGTTTCGCGCTTGTATTTATACCCTGTAGCCACCGTGTCTTTTCTATTTTTCAAATTCTTTGGCCTTGAGAAATTCCCCTTATGTCTGCCTTCTTGCCGTTCCTTGTCCCTTTGCCTATCCTTGTCAATTCCCCTTATGTCTGCCTTCTTCTGCCAAGTCCCCTTATGTCTCGGATCTTGCCTATCCTTGTCAATTCCCCTTATCTTTGGCCTTGGTGTTCATTCTTCCAAATAACACCATATTTGGAGTTCCTGTTTTTCCAATTTCCCTTATATTCGCCCATAATTTTATACATAAAAAATATGAGTGAGTATAAAGCCCTTATTTCTCTCTGGATTCAACCATACGTTCTTCAGTCTCTCAAGTGTGAACAACCTTTTGCGGCCTATTTTGTCCTCCTGCATTTGCAATGGGTAAGTGTTATGCTTTATTCTTTTATAATGCTGTTTTGCTATTCTACTTTCATTTAATTGAGTTATAGCATTGTTTGTATACTGTGCTTGATTATAATACTTTTAATTAATAGTTGTATGCGCCTAGGTTATATTTTAATTGTGCATTCTGAACTGAATGTTACACTGTGTGTAGAATCTTTTTTCTTGCATGAGTGTTATCTTTTGCTTATGCCCGTCGTCACCGTGATTTGACCCTGTCTAATATCTTATCTCTGTTGGTCTCTTTTGCTCAGCTCCACCACGTTTGCCTCCCAGAACGACTCAGTTGGGCATTCTTCGCCGACAATTTCGCCAGTTTCAGCTCTCCTTACTTGCCGCTGAGCTTACTCATTTTCTTGAACATCTTTCCAGCCCAAGTGTCCCTGAGGATGCCTTCCTGCCTCCTCGCATTGTGCAGAGCACTTCTACGCATGACAAGAGCACACAGACTTCTCCTGAGCTCAACAGCCGTCACGGATGCTCCTACTTCCCTGACACTACACCACAGTTTTCTCCCTATCCTTCACACTGGCCTGTTGCTTTGCCAAGTCACCGTGCTCCTGTGCCTTCACCTGGCTTCGGGCCAAGCCGCTCTTTCATGTCTCCTGCCCATGCTTCTGTGTCTTCACCCGGCCTTGGGCCTAGCTACTCCTACATGTCTCCTGCAGCTGCTGAAGCCCGTACGCCTTGCTATTTCAATAAAGATGCTTAATCTCCCTCAAGTTTGTTTCCTGTCCTTCTTTGCCTATTCTATACACTCATAACATTCAGTCAGATTCTATCCTACTCACACATGTAAATACCCTATTATTATTATTAATACTTGATGTAACTAAAGGTTTGATTAACATATAGATCAAATAGGTTTTGTCAGACTACTTCTATTATATCTAATAAGTTCTATATTGCTTTATTAAGTTAATTAGGTTAATTTAGTTTGATAATATTAGTTTGATTATAACACACGCTAGATATGGTTGATTAAAATATTTTTCTCGACACTTATGGTACTGGGTATTCAGGCTGTATAAAGGCCTATGCATCCATAATGTAACACTATGTAAGTGCTGATAGAATAGACCACTTGGATGAAGATAGGTCTTCAGTTTTGACAGGAGGGAGACCCTGAAGATTGGAGCAGATTCTGGCTCAGGCTCTGACACAGACATAGGATGGAGAGACCAGAGTCAAAGTGGCCTTGGTCTTTATGTTTCCATCGAAAAAAGCGATTGAATGGAATTTTAACGCAGAGAAAAGAATCAAGTCACAGAACTAATATGAGAATTCAATACAACAGCAGAAATCCAAAGTACATATTAGCCTTATTTACTGAGTTTGAGCGTGTCAGCATCTGGAGACCCAAGAGCATTTATATCGCCAACCTGAAAGCCTTCACCTTCACACCGAGAGAAAAAGGGAGAAAGAAAAGAAATGAACATGTTGTGTAGCGATTGACTTTAATTATTTCATTCCATTTGTGTGATAGTGATAAATATTACCTGTGTTTGTGTATTTGTGTGCATGTAACAAAAATACCACGACTCTTTAAGATTAGTGGTATTTTGTTTACATGCACACAAATACACAAACACAGGTAACATTTAAATCCCAGTTAAACACCATATTCTAAAGTGCTCAAATAGTATCACATTTGTCCCAATTCTGAAGTTTGAGTTAAATGATAGCTGATGCATCTGACCAGATACATGACTTTATGCTGCTTCCACGTGATTGGCTGATAGAATAATTGCATGAATGAGCAGGTGAACAGATGTTTCTAATAAAGTGTACTGCAGCTAACAGCTAATGTACCAAACATATCACTGCCAAAATGATAGATTTGCTAAAATTGGGTCACAAATTCTGACTTTCCTGGTTATTTTCTTCTTCTGGTAGTCCACACACTAAAAATGACAAATTGGCATGCTGGGAGGAGAACAGGGACCACATCTTGTCACCACTTACCTAATCATCTAACCTCTACATGCATTTTCACTCACTGACACCCACACACATACACACACAAGGTAAAGCATTTAGTTATAATGTATGTGTTGAAAAAGTGGAGCTCTGCAAAGCACAGAGAAAGGTCGTTTATCAGCCGTACAAATACAAACAGAAAAGCAGCCACTTTGCACATACATATTTTTCTTAGCAAATTCGAACACACACATACACACACATTTGTCTTACTGCCCTCATTATCTTTATAAGGGTACAATTATTTATAAAACAAATGCTGCATGATAATACACTGTAACATTAACCCTTGCATCCAAAAAAAGGCCAAGGTCAATAGGTCAACATGTCATTATTTTTTTTTGTCACATTTGGTTAAAAGGTGTCAACTCTAAGCACACTGCATTTATAAATTATGCCAGGAAAGCAGGATTATCATAATATGCACACCCATTCAAATAAAAAGGGCTTAGAATGTAAACTAAAAGCTATTCCTTCCAATAATGAATTACAGAATTTGATTTAAGTAAAATGCATCTAAAAGTATTCTACCAAGTTCTATCTTTTGTTGAATTTTATTAGTAAAAGGAGAACATTCATCTTTATAGCAGGCAATTCTTTTTTAAATCTGCAAATGTTCATGCAGATATAACATTTGATAAGCCTAAAAACATTAAAAAAAATTATAGCTACAAAGTGGTTAGAAATTAACTAATTTCAGTTTTCCAATTCTGGTTTCAGTATTCTCAAGATCCAGTCTCAAGTCTCCATAAAGAAGAATCATCATGATCAGATTAACTAAAAGTCGGATTTTGGTTTTAATAAATTATCCCCCTTTCAGTTTACATAATAGAGGTCACTTTCTTTTTTTTTTTCTGGACTATCTGTTTTCAATACTCGTCTCCTTTTTCAGCTTCAGGTCAAACAGTGTGTAGGAGTGATGTATCAAATATCATAGAAAACAATATCATAGAGGACAATATAATAAAAGATATCCACGTCCTCATAAAAGTGGAAATTAAGAATATCAACTAAATTAGTGGCATTTCACATCAAGGCCTTCATTGGTATCCCACCGGAACCAATCCACCTCTTATTACCTTCAATATGACGCTGCTGCTATAGAAACCATCAATATTATATAGACTATAACAGTAGAAATGCTGCATCACAGACAGCTATCTCATGCAGCAAGAATTAATGTCAGTACTAAAGCAAGAAACCTAATAAACACAATTCAACAAGTCTTCTTTGACTGCAGTCACAGCTGTGCTGCCCACCTACCTCATCTCTAACTGAAGCACCAATATTAACCTCATAAAATGACCTCAAGTTTATGAATTGAAGAGAATGGACTATTGGGAATATTTTTAATACATATTTGTGTACAAATAATACACTAACACGTAATTCAGTCATTCTGGATAGGGTTTGGCCCTGACAGCCTGCCACTGGAGTAAATGTATTATTTTTATAATATGTTACACAAATGCTGTCTGGCTAGTAAACTTTTTTCTCAGAGTCTCACATTTTGCATTGTAATTTCAAGTTTTTGAAACCCAAGCAAACAGATGGGTTAAATGTAGAAGATAAAAGACAAGATTAAATTGCCTTTACTTAAATAGGAATAAATAATGCTGTATTACATAGTAAAACTATGTATCTGAAATTAGACCCTGCTCAGATCAGAATTGGACAAGCTCGAAGCTTTCCAAATGTGATGCCTATGTCAGATCCTGCATGTCTCACACTGTGATTGCCTTCAGAATGAAGTCATTTGAAATCCATGCAATCACCTACCGACGATCGAATAGCAGATCAACAAATGGAGATTGCAACGGTTTGACTATGTGTGTAGAATATATGGCAACTATCTACCACACAGACTCATTTGGAGAATTTGACTTGCACAGTGGAGAATCCAACAAACGATGCCAAGGAAAATATTAATCAACAGGTCAAGGAGGTTTAAAAGATTTAACAACTAGATCTACAACCCCAATTCCTAAAAAAGTATGGACACAGTAAAAAGTAAATAAAAACAGAATGCAATGATTTGCAAATCACATAAACCCATATTTTATTCACAATAAAACATAAAATCATATCAAATGTTGAATAAGGTCATTTTGAAAAAAGTTGGGACAGGGCCATTTTATTCAAATTTAAAGGCAAATATGTAAATTTCTTTACTTATTTATCTATAAACACTTTTACACCTGCACATATATTCAATAAACCAATCCTGAGGCAGCAGTGAAATGCTATAAAATCATGTAGGTACAAATGTCAGTTACTAGTTGATGAGAGAGATAAGAGGAGAATGCCAAGACTGGTTCAAGCTTACAGAAAGTCTACAGTAACCACACACAGTAAGGAGCAAAAAGACTTCTGAGAATAGCACCAAAACTAGACAGGTGAAGAATGACAAGGATGTGACCTGGGCTTCATATATTCCTAATAAAGTGTCTGGTGAGCACCTCAACATTGATGGAACTGTAAATTGATGAAACTCAATTCACAGTATTTGTGCACTAGCATGTACTTTAGAGACTGTTGTGTGAAAATTCTATATCATCAGTTTCAAAAATATTAAAACAAACCCATCTGTAGAATATCTGTGATGGAACTCATATATTATATCCTTACCAACCTGTACATACTGTATGTAAATATATTACATTGCTACCAATGCACTTCTGGTTAGACACTTTTATATAGCTTTATAATCGCTTTAGCTCTGTAAAGATGCTTTCAGACAATGTCCGTTGTTAAAAGCGCTATACAAATAAAAATAAATTGAAATGTATTGAAGCTACCCTTTTTAAATAAAAGTATTAATCTTATTTTAGTATTTGGGTTTACATGAATTAGTAATATATATACATTTTGATATATATATTTTTTAAGTAAAACTAAAAAAAAAATATTAAATACTAGCAAGACTATTCCTTATAGTGTCTAGAAGTATTATATTATATAATATATATTCCTTTAAAACCCACTGGTTCAAAATTACTGGAACTCTCATGTCAGTCACATGGATTATTGGAACATCTGATTGGTCAATCACATGTTCTGATATTTTTGATAAAAAAAAAAAAAAAAAAACTATGTTGTGTTTCATATTTTTCTTCTTCTGTTCATATTTTGATCTTTAATCCAAACCCAGTAAAACTTAATTCAGCTGAGAGGACTATACATAAGTCTACAAAGACACACCTGCACACACACACACACACACACACACACACACACACACACACACACACACATACACTCAAAAATACACACTTACAGGTTTGGTCTGATTACCAACCTCTTGCCCTAATGGGGCATTATGAACTAAATAAACACTGAACAGTCACAGGGCACACATTAATAAAGACTGATCCCAGCTTGGTTTATTTTTAGCCTCCTATGAAGAGATTATTCAAATCACAATGTCTGACTCATTGGCAACCTTTAATAAAGCCCTGTGTTATTCATTGCTTGTTATTACTAATAAAGTCTTCCGCACCTTGCAAAACATCTAAATATAAAAATTTAATTGTCATTAAAAATTTAATGAATGAAAATAAGAATTAAGCATACAAAGTCAAATACACTCTAAACCCAGAAAGTTTCGTTTTTTTAAAACATTGGAGGAAACTGGTTGCCCAAAAAAATTAAGTAATGTTTACTTTAACACCTTGAGTTTTCCTTGAGTGAACACAACTTAAAATTTTCAATTGTTCTAACAATATTTTTTAAGTTGAATAGACTAAATGCATTTAAGTATCTTGTTTTGTCAAATTACTCTACTTAACATTTTACATACATGAAATTATATACAAAAACAAGCAAACAACAAAAACAATTTTTTTTCTTTTCTTTTCTTTTTTATATTTTTCATTTAAAAATACAAACAAGCAATGATACAATTTCAAAACAAGTTTGCCTATGTTTTTTTCACAAGAATAGTCAACCTTTTCAAAATAAAAAAATACCTGCTGGGCAAAATGAAAAGTGTTTTTCAAACACTTCCGATATTTCTGTTGCAGGGCATAAATTAGTCCAAAAAGAAGACAAAAGCCCTGAGGCAGGTTGTCCAGTTCCATCACTGAATCCCCTTCAAAAATGATGGTCAGGAAGGGTTTATTTGTAGACTCACTGGGTCAAAATAAAGCATTCCTACTGGAATTTGTTGATACGTCTATGTCAATGACATCCTAACAAAGAAAGAAACAGATTGACAAAATAATGTTATCTTGACAGTTATTTAATGCTGTTTTGACAACTAAAATGTACTTGTACATAACTTTACAATAAGTCGTGACGTCATCGGCGAGCGACGTCATGCAAACCAGGAAGCTACAAAATAGATGACCGATGGTAGCGACATTAGCTTCAGATTGTTCAGGTAAGCTTTTTGTGTGTGAATCTGTGCAGCCATGAGCTATAAATGCAAGCAGAATTCCGACTGTGTGTTCCGTGTTCTTTCCTGCCCCGCTTCATTTGGTGTGTTTGGCTAATGTGTTGTTTGCTTAGCTTAGGAGTATGCTTAGTCAACTGTTAGCATTTTTAGCAGTGTGGCTATTCGGCTTGCAGGGAAACCCTAGTTTACCCCCGCCCAGAGTTATGGAAGCTATGGCTGTGGCCCCTGAGTGGGCACAGTTTCTAGCAGCTGGTCTCTCTACTGAGGTAGTTGAGACCATCCTCTATTCCGGAGCTCCCTCCACGAGTAGGTTGTATGCCACTAGATGGCATCTATTACCACGTGTGGGCACCACCATTTAGAGCCAGTCAACTTCCCAGTTGGCTTAGTTCTGGAGTTCTTGCAGGAACAATTTGCCAGAGGGTTGGCTCCGTCCACCCTGAAGGTTTACATGTCCGCTATCACGGCTTATTGTACCCCGTATTGTACAGTCGCTGGGGAAAACATCCTCTCGTGACACGTTTCCTAGGCAGCACCCAAAGGCTGAGGCCCGGGATACGACCCAGAGTGCCTGTGTGGGATTTAGCCGTTGTGTTGGCGGCTATATCTAAGCCCCCTTTTGAGCCCTTGGCCGTGGTGGCCCTTAGGTACCTGTCGGTAAAGACCACCTTTCTTTTAGCGATATCCTCCCTTAAGGGACCTACAGGCTCTATCTGTGGCCCTGTCTCTCCTGGAGTTTACCCCTGGCATGGCCAGTGCCTTTCTCTACCCTAAACCTGGGTATGTGCCTAAGGTGCCTACGGCTTCCTCAAGACCTGTCGTACTGCAGGCATTCTGCCTTTCTCCTTTCCTAGCCTAGACCAGAAGAAGCAAAATTGACTGTGTCCAGTGCAAGCACTGGATACATATCTCCACAGGATGAGTCGGTGGAGAAAGTCAGAGCGGCTGTTTGTCTGCTATGGCCCGAATAGGAAAGGTTTTCCTGCCAATTAGCAGACTCTCAGCAGAAGGATAGTGGATGCCATTACCCCATCTTATGACCCCTCTGGTCTTCCCACTCCTTTTGGAGTCAAGACTTATTCCACCCGGAGTATGGCGGCCTCTACGGCCTGATCCGCGGGAGTTTCCCTGCGGGGCATATGCAACGCTGCAGGCTGGTCCACCCCTTTTGACCTTTGTCAGGTTTAATGACCTCGACATCAGTGCCACTCCTGGCTACTCTGTCCTGATGGTGCTCAGACACACTAGGCAGGGACTGCTCAGTATAGCGTGATTGGACACTCAATCCCAAAGCGTTTCGACACAGCTTGAGTTACTGAAAGGTTACGTATGTAACCCTAGTTCCCTGAGGAAACGAGACGCTGCATCAACAGGCTATACTCCTTGCATCCCTGCGGCGCTTACCTTCTCTCTTTCTTCTCGCTCAGCCATTTTGTAGCTTCCTGGTTTGCACGACATCACGACTTGCCTATTGGCCGGATTTCACACGTAATTCAGAGAGTATACAAAGCAAGGTGTTCCCAAAGCGTTTCGACGCAGCGTCTCGTTCCCTCAGAGAACTAGGGTTACATACGTAACCTAGAGACGATCTAAGAGCACAGTTTTGATGGAAACTTCTCACAGCCAATGAACATCAGTTTACACAGTTTACAAAGATACAGAAGATTTTTTTTTATAAATTTCAGTTGTCAGTCATCTCTACTTGAGACGACGTTGGGCATTCTAGATTGTTCCTTCTGGCAGAATCTCCTGTTGTTTTGAATCTCTGATTCTATCAGCATTTATGGCCTCATAAATTTAAAAATAGCTACTGCCACCTTGACAAAAAAAAAAAAAGAAAGAATAAAAAAGCAGTTTTCCAATTTCTGACAACCTCCCATGCATGATACTTTCTGTTTTTGGAGCTATTATTTTCTGAATTAGAAAACACATTTTTTTACCTGCATTTAAAAAATCAGCCAGATCTCTTATGTAACACCCCAAATTAAATTCAGCTAATTAGAAGCGTTTATCATGAGAGTTTATCTTTGTGTCAGTTAAAAAAAATAATAAAATACAGTGCTTTTCCTTATATAAAGGAGAATAAAAAAAATTCTGAGGTATATTTTCAGCTATCGTCCCTTTTTTTTGGCATGCTATAATGCCACTAAATCAGGCACAACACAATGTCACTGTATGAAGGACATCATTATATCACTGTATGAAGGACATCATGAATCACTATATGAAACACATAATGATCATAATGATATTCACTGTATCAAGTACAACATAAAGTTACTGAATCAGGCACAGCATGATGTCACTGTATAAAATACAGCATGATAACGATATAAACTAATGAGTGTGTGACCAATTTGACAGTATAGAAATAATATATCAGAAAAAAATATATAATAAACTATACTGTGTATATCACTTTGTAATTTCAAATGTTGGCAACATTAACATTTATCTTTGCCATGTGAAGGATATTATGTAAAGTGTAAAACTTTGTCAAGGGGAGAGATGCACACTAAAGGTACAGAATGGTAGAGGGTACCACTTTCTTCAGAGAGTCTTTGTCTCTATGAGCCTTTGCTTTGCAGGGAACAGTCTTCATTGAAGGAACTTGGAATGGTTAGATGAAGCTCCAGGCATCGTCTTTTTTTACATAAACTTCAGTTATTTCATATGTCCTTTATTTTTCCCTAAAAAAATTGTGTGTGTATATGTGTCGGTTAATTAGAAAAGAAAAACAGTATAAAGTATAATAGATCAAACTGCATCTAATGTCATGCCATTTTGTTCCTTTGATTAGGGGGAAAACTATTGAACATGGTTATCAAATATCCAGAGAATGGTGCTGCAATATGAATAACACTCACAGCAGGGTGTAGCCGAACAAAATTCCTTTCTCTACAACTTCCAAAAGTCATTCAGAGGCTGAAAAATGTCTCTTCTACACACTGCAGAAGTAAATTTCATGGGAATGATCACCAGTATCACTACTTTATATGACTATGACTGTGTTTCTGTATTTCCCCCCAGAGAATACTGGCTTCCACATTAGAATTGAAGAAAAGTTATGCATAGTGGCAGGCTGGAGTGTTTATTCTTGTAATTATTGGATTCTGCTAGTTATTTTCCCAAAGAGTAATAAAAAAAAAAAGGGCAGGCACTGAGATGGATGGAAAGCTGAAGGATGTTCAGAGAGGAACTCTGCAGAATGTCAGTCTTTGGCAGTTTTAGGCACTGCTGCTTGTCAGTAATACGGACATTGACTATGTTTCCCACAAGCCGCTGCTCATGTCAGATGACTTGCCTCACCTGTTTCTCACTCATGAATAATTGCACTTCTATTTAAACTTACCTTTTGCTACAGTATCCCGTTTGTTGTTCGATGCTTGTTTTTTCATCTGATATATGAATTTGCTAAATGTATCAGATAGATAGATAGATAGATAGATAGATAGATAGATAGATAGATAGATAGATAGATAGATAGATAGATAGATAGATAGATAGATAGATAGATAGATAGAATGGATATTTTCTGATTCAAACACAGAGTATTACATCATACATCAGAGTACTGCAACTCAACTTGGTGAATTTGATAATCAAAAAATTATTAAAAAATGCACATGTCAATCTTAAAGTGGAATGAGCTAAAAGAGCAAAAAAATTTATAAGGGACTAGAGGTCAAGTGACACATGACAGTCGAGGAAAAAAAATATTTGGCTAATTGTTTTTGGATTTTACTGTAGATATCCATTAAAATAAATACACACATATTTTGTTTGACTGAATTTATAAATGAATGAATGATTAAAAAAATGTGTTGAATTGAATGTCAGTAGCCACAGTAAAGAATAGAATTGAGGGTTTGTTGTTTTCTTTGTTTTTCTTTTCTTTTTCTTAATTAGCTTTAGGCTAATTTTATTAGCCTTGCTTCAAATGGTGCTGAGACATTTTTTTAATTCCATTGAAATTACTCTCTCTCTCTCTCTCTCTCTCTCTCTCTCTCTCTCTCTCTCTCTCTCTCTCTTTTCCCTTCTTTTTTCCACTCTCTTTCTCTCTGATGAAGACATCAATCTTCTGCAGTCACTGGCTGTACTGGGCTTTGACCCAGAAAAAAAGGAGAAAGCCCAGCTAATATTGAGTTAGCTCCCCAAACACACTCCTGACACACAGTCTCTCCCGAGTCCATACAAATAATTCGGATTTGCCACTATCTGACAGTTTTACACAAACCTGCACACTCACGTACACTCTCTGGAGCTTCTGTTACATATACATAGTACAGACACACTATTGCAAAGTTGCCAACGTCTGCAGATCGAACCTTGTCTTACAGGTTTTTACATTTCCTAGGATGTCTGAGTGAACAGATACATCACTGTCAAGCGGCATATTTTCAGTATAAAAGACAATACTGCAAAACCATTTATCCATTATGGCACATTTTAATAGCTGGAATCTAAATTCTTTTATCACAAGTGTCACATCAATTTTCAGACGAGAACATTTTGTCTAACCTTGAACATTTTATTAAGCACATCTATTAAAATAATCATACAAAAGAAATCTTTACAAGTGAAAACATCTTATAGTCAAATATATAATCTTTCAAGACCAAAGATTTCATATATACAGTATCTCACAAAAGTGAGTACACCCTTTACATCTCAGCAATTGTTTTACTGTATCTTCTCAAGGGCAGTACTATAGAAATGAAACTTTAGAGATATTTTAGAGTAGTCAATGTATAGTTATCAGTATATATTTACTGTCCTTTGAAAATAACTCAACATAAAGCTATTTTTGTCAAATTAACTCAACAAAAGTGAGTATACCCTAAGTGATAACAGCTGTACATTGTTTAACCATGCAAAGTAACATGCATCCTAATTCATTATGTTCAAGTTTTGTCTGCTTGACAGGATCATACAAATAAGTGTATCTTGTTTTAGAGCAGTAAAGGGTCATACAGAGGTTTACCAAATTTGGTTCCACTTGGAACAGGCCTTGCAAGGGTCCATCAAAGAAGTCGAGTCATTATGCTGTGCATCAGGTGCAGAAGCTGTCTTCCAAAAACAGACACATGAGTGCTGCAGCGTTGCTTTAGAGGTTGCAGACACGAAAGATCCGCTTGTCAGTGCTCAGACCATATGCCGCACACTGCAACAAGTCGGTTTGCATGGCCACCGTCCCAGCAGGAAGCCTCTTCTAAAGCTGGCTCATGGGAAAGCCTGCAAACTGTTTGCTAAAGACCACCCTGGCCAAGAGCATGAATTACTGGAACCATGTATTGTGGTCTGATGAGACTAAGATAAACTTGGTTGGCTTAGATGGTGTAGAACCTGTAGGGCGATGCCCTGGTGAGGAGTACCAAGAAAACTGTGTGAAAACATGAATTCCAACATGTACTGTGGCATTCCAAAGTAGAACATGATGCCCTCACTTCAGAAACTGGGCCAAATGGTAATTTTCCATCTTAATAACGATACTAAACACAATAGCAAGATGACAACTGCCTTGCTGAGGAAGCTAAAGATGAAGGTGATGGAGTGGCCACGTATGTCCCCTGACCTGTACCCTTTTGTGCACCTGTGGAGCATTCTCAAAAAGAAGGTTGAGAAGCACCATGTGTCTAACATCCAGCAGCTCCGTGATGTCATTCTGGAGGAGTGGAAGAGGATCCAAGCAACAACCTGTGCAGCTCTGGTGAATTCCATGCCCAGGAGGATTGAGGCAGTGCTAAATAACAATGATGCTCACACAAAGTATTCACATTTTGGATACAGTTTTGACATGTTCACTTTTACTCACTTTTGTTGCCAGTTATTTTGAAAATAATGGCTGTTTGTTGAGTTATTTTTAGAGGACAGTAAATCTATACTGCTATACAAACTACACTTTTTTAACACAAGTTTAATTCCTATAGTCTTGTCCCTTAAGAAAATATAAAATGGTTTGCTGGAATTTGAGGGGTGTACTCACTTTTGTGAGATACTGTTTGCATGCAGGCATGCATATATATATGATCTTGTTTGGGTTATTATACAATGAATAATAACCCAAACAAGATCATTAAACCTACTTTTGGACATGATCACATATTCAGGCTTGTTGTATCTTTGTCTATTGGCTATTTTTCTTAGAATACCCAAACCTTTCCCAGAATGGCAATGCCCTTGTGCACAAAGCAAGCTCCCTGAAAGTATTCTGATTTACTTGGGTTGGATTAGACATAAACCATATCTACAGGAAACTTGCTTTGTTGGGCTGAGTTTAAGATCTTGTGTAACCTGATATAGAGCTCAACCCTATTGAACATCTTTGAGATGTTTTGTGATATATTTGTAAATTGTAATATATTCTCTTGCAATACAAATAAACTAAGTATGCCCTAATCCCTACCTATAATGTTTTCATGAAAATGTTTAAATATAACTTATTTTATCCCACATCACATGAAAAAGCATTTGCATTAATATGGGTTGAATTTCTGAAACAAATGATCAAACTTAACACTGACATCTACAGTTGTGTTCAAAATTATTCAACCCCCAATGCTGTAAATGGTTTTAGGGAATTTAGTGTACATTTGTAATTGTATTCAGAATGAAATCCTACAAGGACTTCTTAAAGAACCATATGCAACTAAAATGACATCAATTAGTTTTGTAATACAGTAGTAAATGTTTCTTTTGTGAATTCTTCATTGACATAATTATTCAACCCCTTAAAGACTACCACTCTGAAGAACAGAGGTTCAATGAAGTGTTTTCAATCAGGTATTGAAAACACCTGTGGATATCAGGGAGCAGCAATAAAGCCTAATAAGCACCAATTAGGCAGCTTTAAAATGACTGTGATACTCAGCTCCTTCTAGACATTTACTGGTGTGGTTACAAACATGGTGAGGTCAAGAGAATGGTCCAGGAAGACAAGAGAACAGGTGATTACTCTTCACAGGAAGGGCAATGGCTATAAGAAGATTGCAAAGATGTTAAACATACCAAGAGACACCATAGGAAGCATCATTCGCAAATTCAAGGCAAAGGGCACTGTTGAAACGCTACCTGGTCGTGGCAGAAAGAAGATGCTGACTTCGACTGCTGTGTGCTACCTGAAGCGTAGAGTGGAGAAAAGTCCCCGTGTGACTGCTGAGGAACTGAGAAAAGATTTGTCAGATGTGGGTACTGAAGTTTCTGCTCAGACAATACGGCGCACCCTGCGTAATGAAGGCCTCCATGCCAGAACTCCCAGGCGCACCCCCTTGCTGTCCCCAAAGAATAAGAAGAGTCGACTGCAGTATGCCAAAAGTCATGTGGACAAACCACAGAAGTTTTGGGATAGTGTTCTGTGGACTGATGAAACAAAATTAGAACTGTTTGGGCCCATGGATCAACGCTATGTTTGGAGGAGGAAGAACAAGGCCTATGAAGAAAAGAACACCTTGCCTACTGTGAAGCATGGCGGGGGGTCAATCATGCTTTGGGGCTGTTTTGCTTCTGCAGGTACTGGGAAGCTTCAGCGTGTGCAAGGTACCATGAATTCTCTTCAGTACCAGGAGATATTGGATGACAATGTGATGCAGTCCGTCACAAACCTGAGGCTTGGAAGACGTTGGACCTTTCAACAGGACAATGATCCCAAGCATACCTCCAAGTCCACTAGAGCATGGTTGCAGATTAAAGGCTGGAACATTTTGAAGTGGCCATCGCAGTCACCAGACTTAAATCCGATTGAGAACCTCTGGTGGGACTTAAAGAAAGCAGTTGCAGTGCGCAAGCCTAAAAATGTGACTGAACTGGAGGCTTTTGCCCATGATGAATGGGCGAAGATACCCGTAGATCGCTGCAAGACACTTGTGTCAAGCTATGCTTCACGTTTAAAAGCTGTTATAACTGTAAAAGGATGTTGTACTAAGTACTAAGATTGAATGTCACTTGGGGGTTGAATAAAACTGATAATGATGTGAGCTCAGAAAAGACATTTGTGGTTATTTCATTATAAATGTTATGTTATATTTGTCTGACCTACACGTGCCTCTTTGATTTAATTGTAAGCAGGATGACTGAATGATCATAATCAATGTCAAACCGACCAAAACAATCAATTTCAGTGGGGGTTGAATAATTTTGAACACAACTGTATTTAGGCTTTTTGCCAGGTACATTAATCTAGGTGTATTTTTGGAATGCAATTATCAGCATATCAACAGAATTATCAACAGAAATCAACATGAATGAAAAACCTGGACATCCAAAAGATTGACAAGTTACATGTGACATATTAGTGTTATTTTAGAGCTAACTAAAGAAATGTTACAGTTAGACTGTCTTTGTTATTTTTCCTTGGTCTGTGCTGGAGATGGTGGCTTTTAGTGCAATCCTCATCATTCTGTACTTGCACATGGTCCTGGTCAAGTGGTGGAAACGTTGGCTTGCAGTGCTTCACTGTCAGCTCTTATAACAGCTCACTGGTCAGATTGGATCCTGTCTTACTCGCAAGTTACATTAGATAAAAGCATCTGCCAAGTGAATAAATCTAAGATTCCCACTTATATGTGCAACTTGTTCTCAAATGCTCTCTGAATCGTGTTTGACATGTTTTCTGCTCTCCGCTTACTGCATACTTCTCCCGCTGTCTGCGCTGTCATCGACTCTTCGGCCGTGTTTTTCTATTTGCCATTCAGGAAATCGTATCTAATCTCAATTACACTCTGCCTTTTACACAGCTTCTTTTATTACTTTTCACAGAAGGCAGACAGAGCATGAAACGCTGTTTTAAATCGACATAGCCTTACACTTGTAGTTTTATAGTTAAATACGAGTTCCCTTAAATTATGGGGGGGATTTTTCCATACAAAGTGATATCTCAGAGAAAGTGCTCTATAGATGCGCATAAAAAATAAATCTGGCAACCGGAATTCTCTAGCCTTTAGCATAATGTCTGGTGTTTAGGTAACACCACAGAGAGAAAATTAATTAATTAATACAACAAAGTGCATGTTGTCTTTTCTCTTGACTTAGATCAAGTTTGACAAGATGTAGTACCTTCATCTAGAGAGAAAGGTTCATTTTTTTGGCACAGTGCACTAAATAAAGCCAAATCAATGAAGTAAAGGCTTGACTTTTAAAACCCCATCATAGTATCCACTTTTTTTTTGTCAAATATCAGACATAAATCAACTCTTAAATAATTAAAGACAATTTAAAAATCTGCTTTTCTGTTACTCCCAATTTCTAAATACCTAAATCTAATGTAAATTATTAAAATATTTGCACATGCATTGGCCTTGATGCTTTATTATACATAAAATCAGCTACAGTTGTAACCTACATACAGTTCTGCTTTTTTTCCTCTATTAGCTGATAAATTTCAACATTTATTCAAGGCAAAAAAACAACCTGATTAACACAATAATATTCAAGAAAAAAGTCCTTAAATATCAAATGCATTTAATAACATGAATGCGTTATTTAGTATTTATTTTGTGTCATTGTGTCATTCGGTCAATGTGTTTTCCAGTACATAGAATGACCAATATTACTAATTACTTTCCCCATTAACACACCCATATGCTTAATGTACACAGTGTTTACCATTTTTTTTTTTTTTACTAAATGCATGTTGTTATTATTATTTTCCATGTGACTTAAATTAAAATTTTATGTCGCATACACATAAACTATACAAAGTATGACATACAGTGAAATGTTTTTATTGACTGCTCTGTGGCAAAATGTAATAAAAAAATATATAAAATTTACAGCATAAAAAAAAATAACTCCAGTAAATAAATAAAAAAATATATATATATATATATATATATATATATATATATTAATATATAAATTAATTATATTTTAAATAGAAATACAACATTTATGTGTTTTATATTTGTGTTTTGCCTTCGCTTTTCTAACAATTGTGCTGGTTTGTATTTTTTGGTGTTGGTTGTGTTTTGTTTCTGTGTTTTTTTTTTACAATAAAGTAATAACAAAGTCATAAAACATGCCATTTCTTTCTTATGTAAATCATCCAGAGTTTGGTCAAATTGGCACTGAGATGACAGCATTCGATAAAGGAGATCGAGTGTGTGCAAAAACATAGCAGTAAATTTTAGCTTACGATGATTAAAAGCTGAACTTTGATGAAAGGAACACGCATCTGAGTGTGTTGGTTGCTTTCTCATTAAAAGTCGCCACTATTGCAATGCAATATGTTTCATATTGCAGTTCCTCGGTGAAATGTTGTTTTTGCACTGTGTGGCACCCAAACCCTGCCAGACAGCTCTGCGTAGGCTGAAGCCCTGCAGCAGTATTTGCCAGGTGTTTATTCCTCTTCTTAATGAGTTGACGAGCTACATTATGACTGGCTTGCTCAAGTCACGCTGTACACATTGACAATAATACTTAATCCTGTGTTTATGCAGTGGTCCTGTTTCTACTGAATAGTGCTAAGACGTTTGATTTACTCACTCAACTGTAGTGTTTGGTATTTCACTTAGTGGTCTAGCTTTTTCGTAAATTTGCTTGTATGAAACTTTCCTTGCATAGGTCCCGGTATTAACATATGCATTAACATATGCATTCCTTATTAGCATTGCTCAGACAGAAACACTATTTAATTACGCTCTGATTTTGGACAGGCACAGAAAGGCACAGCATATCTTTTCTTAAACTCAATGTAATTTGAATGTGTAGTTAAGTGTTCCTCTTTTGTCAATTTATGATGTCTCGTGGTCCTGTAAAAAGTTGTTTCGTTTCATTGTGCACTGTATTTGGTTAAAACAACAATAAAATCCTACTGTACTTGTCTTAGCTGACATGCCTTTAATCAACAATGTAAAATGGAAATTTAGCAATGACATTAAGTATGGCGAGAGAGAGCGAGAGAGTGAGACAGAGGGAGAGTGAGAGCACATATCTATACATACTGTATGGTGTACTTATACAGAGAAATGTATGACTGTATATATTTAATTTAATAAGGCTAGTTTGTGACAAAGTGCAATACAGATTGAAATTTGATTGACGTATACCTCTATATGTGAACTGGAAATGCCTATGGACCCACAGAGGTGAGTGTATGGCCAAAAATACCAAGAGTGACGTTAAAACCAAGCCAGTTTCTGTTGGTATTCTGCATGCACTCTGTGTCAGTTTCTGATGGGTTGAGAGCTCAGAGGTTTCATTCATTTCGACAGCTGAAGCATTAGCTGAATCTATTAGATGGCAAAGTCTTTTGCATTAAAAGTGATACGATTGGATCCAATGAAATCCACAATGTGAAAATAAAATTGGGATAAGGCATTCCCTCAAAAAAAAAAAAAAGAGATCAGAACAGATCAGGCCAAGAAAAGAAATGTTCACCTCCAATTCTTAACTATTTCTTTTGTAATTTGAAACAATTATATATATATTTTGGGGCTGTCAAATTGAACGTGTTAATAACGTGTTAACGCAAATTTATTTTAACAACACTACTTTTATTAACGCAATTAATGTAGTGCACATTTGTTTGACCATTTTTATTGAAAACATAAGTAAATAAATATAAAAGGAACATTTATTCACATTTCTTTACTCAGATATAAAGAAACCCTCCATAAATAATTTAATCTTTAAACAGGTCTTTTACTGATGCGCCAAGTTTTAAATCAAGCACCAAAAATCCGGCAATTCAAACTGTCCGTGTGGAAATTGTCAGGGAACCACCAGCCTCGCCCCCCCTCGGCAATCAGCACACTCGCAGCGCCTCGCCTTCATACTAATCACCTTCACCTGTCTCCAATCTACACCCTCCCTTTATAAGGCCCAAGTTCGCACTTACTCACCGTCCGATCTACGGTTCATTCTGCCGATCATCCCTGCACTACCTGGGTTTCGGAATATACCCGTTTTCCGAAACATGCTGCCTTCTAGCTCCTGTTTATTTCCTAAGGCTAATAAACGTCCTATTCGTGTTCTGGTTTCCGACTCTTGATCAAAGCGTGACAGAAAGATAGCAAAAGTTTAGTTTGTTGTCCTGATGATTTATGTAATTTAAAACAACATAACTGCTTTAAAACATATACAATAATATTTTGTCTTCATGCTCTATGTTGGGCATGGTTTTACTAATAATTAACATACATTTGCATAAAACATTCATATTCGTCAATGCCCATGTTGATTAGAGTATATAAAACTTGAAAAGTATTAATTTAAGGTACATTTAGAACAGATAAAAATGTGTGATTAAGTTGCGATTAATCACAAGGTAACTAATGACAATGATACAATTAATCATGATTAAATATTTGAATTAATTGTCAGCCCTAATACATATATAATCCTACCTATATAATAATATATAATAAATAATGTATATACTAAGAATCTAAACAAAATGATTGGGTTTATTATGAGATTACGTTCATTTTTAATTATCAATTGATATCCACATCTACATGAATATTTTACTCTTTACAGTGTTTACAGTGTTTTTTTTGTCTTGCCAGTGCTTATTTTTATTACTACTGTACACTATTTTCTCTGTTTATTTGTTTTTCTGGTTCTTTTCTGCTGTTGTTGCTGTTGTCATTACATTTCTTCTAGCATTAAGCATAGTCATAAAACAGTATATTTTCTTCATCTTTTGATTATCCTGAGTTGGTTCATGTTGACACTGAGATGACAGCATTCGATAATGGAGGAACGAGAACGCAGAAATCTGGCACTATATTTAGCTAATTAATGCTGAACTTTATTCAATGTAAAGCACGTCTGTGTGTATGTTGCGGTCTCATTATAATATGCCAAATACACGCAATGTTGAATGATAAGGGAATGACAGTACAGATATTGATTTCTTTTTTTTTTTTAAGAAAGCTTGCCAAAAAGTTTTACAATAGGTAAAACAAAGTTTCCAAGAGTATATAGTTTTTTTTTTTTAAGCTTAAAAAAGAGCTTGTAGGGAGAGGTGCCAGGTTTCATCATCATTCCCATCCTAACTACAACTCAAAAACTACACAAAAAAAAACTATCCTAAAACTGTTTATAAGAAATCGGAAAAGGTAGACATGGGTTTCATCTTTTCAAGGGAATAAAGTAATAGTGGTGTGCATTTATGATTTGAAGGATGTGACTGCAATATGCACAGTGCCTGGCAAACCTGGCAACATTGCTGGAAGGAACCTGAAACTTTAAAATCATTTAAGACCAAGTAATGAGAAGAAGAAGAAGAAGAAGAAGAAGAAGAAGAAGAAGAAGAAGAAGAAGAAGAAATGCACTATTCAGTTTCTTAGAATGTAATTGGAATTAAAAAACGATGTTGAATTTGACAAAGTTTTGCATTAAGATATGCCCATTGTGTCTCTATAATATTTGGATTAAATCCTCAAGTCAATGTTTGTTTTTCCTCACATATACATCATACATTATTGATAACGGATTTCTTTCAACAAATGACAGATAACAAGTTGTTACATAAAAGTGCATTTACATAACACATGCTGATCATTCCACTGTGTCTAGTGATATGGTTGTATCTCATGTCAGTTCTTACCCACCTATATCAGACTGCAGTCAGTAACTGTACTGTTTGAGAGGCCCTTTGGACATGTTATTTATATAGATAACAGGTTATAAATATCCCATTTAAGTAACTGGCAAAATTTCAACTGTAGTTCATGAATTGGCAAATGGCTCTGACAAATGCCTCCATCCCCTTATAGCAAAGTGCTCCAATTACATGCAGAATGCAATAATCTGATGATGTTATAATCAAGGCAAGTTAACAATGTGGACAAAGACAATAAAACATTCTACTTAAGTAAAAGTACTGCTACGTCAATGAAATTCTACTTATGTACAAGTAAAGTTATTGGTCTAAAAATCTACTCAAGGAAAAATAAAAAGTAGTTTGTTAAAATTTACTCAAAACAAAATTAACCAAGTTTTTTTTTATTTAAACAGTGGGGGTATGGTGCCAGATTTTAGTATAGTTCATAAAGGGACAAGGTGATATAAATCTCCAAATAGCTGCTTTTAATTGAGGAAACACCTTTGCAAATTAAAGTGCAATAACAAAAAAAAAAAAAAAAAACTTCAGTCCATGACTTTAGTCTAATGTTTCATACACTTTCGCAGCAAAAAAAGTCTCCTGTTACAATGTCATTTATGATAATGAGAGAAATCGCAAATGCAGATTCAGAACAACTTTCAATCCGAAGGTATTTCATTTTCAGATGGGTCTGCGTCACTGGCGTCTGGCCTGTCCGTCTCCATCTTTCTTTCTGTCAGGCGCAAAGAACGTACTGGAAACCAAGTGAATTCAACAACGGCCTTTTAATGAGAAACAAAAGGGCAAGGCAGAAAGCACGAAACAAAATAGCACCCAACTAAGGTAAACTGAACCAGGAGAAAAACTGTGGCAGAGTGAGAACAGACAACACACAGAATCTCACCTGAACCCGTTCGGCAATTTCATTGGTCTAATGTTTTGGTGCTCAGTTTTTTGGCTTGAATCTTGTGGAACCGCAAAAACCCAGGAAAAATCTATAATTTAGACGTTTCATTGTTTAAGCCGCGGGGTTCAAAGCGTGGGAAAAAAGCGGCTTATAGTCCGGAAAATACGGTAAATGTAATTTGTTACTTTCCACCTCATTTTAATTTGCAGATCCCCATCAGTTTAACTATTGTCAGACCAAGCTTGGATTAATTTTGTGTTCTCAGACAATTATATAACATTGACATATAATGAAATACACCTCATAAAGCTGCAAACTGGCCAATTATAATTTCTCAATTTTCTAACTTACCATATAATTGATGAAAGCCTGGAAAGAATTTGGGTGGTCCAATTAATAAGTCAGAGATACAACAGGATATTAAATCTATGCAAACTCAAATGTCCCCTTGCTCAGACAGCTTTACAGCTCAATTTTATAAATCTTTTCTCCCTCCTTGGTATGAAATAATTATTTTAAGGATGGCCTCCTATAACGTTATTTGAAGCTTCTAATTCCCTGCTCCTAAAGATAAGTTTCCCATCTCCCTGTAGCAACTACAGACCAATATCAATCTTTATTGTTCATTTTAAAATTCTGGCTAAAGTTCTATGTACTTGCCTTCAGTTGGTACTCCAGTCATTAATTTCCCACTACCAGACAGCTTTTACTTCAGGGAGACATTCATTTTTTTTAAACTAGGAGGCTTCTTAACGTTCTTTTCTCCTCCCCATCGGACTCACAACAAATCATCCTGTCCTCACATGGCAAGAAGGCTTTCAACAGGGTAGAGTCAGTTTATTTTCTTTTTTGTTTTGGAGAAGAATTTTCGACTACTAGTGGATAAATTCATGTTGGGTATGTCTAGCTGGAGCTCGCTTTATTGAGCACTTTATTAGTGCTTGCTTTATTTATCCTTGTGGGTCAAATTAATCTTGTTAAAATATATATATGCCCAAATTCCTCTACTTTTTTAAACACAATCTAATTTGCATTAGCAAGTCTTTGGAGAAGAAAGCCATTGTGTCACAAGGAATCAATTCTCTCTATATATCAGATATCAAGTGGTCTGTTTTAAGGCACGTGTATGCTCATTATACCACGGTGCAAATATTTTCTCTTTAATCATTTTATTTTTAAGGGGAGCTACATTATATAGGGTGTAACAGAACATTGATTCTAGACATTCAATAGCCCAGTAGAGCTCTGCAGGGTCAGACGATAAACTAATTACTGTTGATTATTGATAAAACTCGCTGTAGTAGTTGACGTGAATGTACGTTTAACATGGTAACGTGGTGGTGTGGTACTTATGCTATGACTGAGGCAGGTTTTAAAGGAGATAAGGTAGTAAGAAATATGAAATAGCTTTAGACTATGGAGTAATTATTCAATTTTTTATATTTTATCCAAATGTTGGTATTAAATCAAGAGTGGGTCCTATGACATTGTGATTAAAATCTTTTAAATCTAGAATGGACACAACTGCAGTTCTAAAGGGGTTTTAAGAATAGTTTTACATGGTTTGGGTTGACTAAATAACCTTTTGGCATAATTGCATATTCTTACATACTGTATATCCCCATTCCAATAACAGCCTCCAAACCCTGGCTCATACTTCAAGAACATAGACAAAAAGACACTTTGTATTCTGTTATTAGCACCCTGCCCTAGGTTGTTAATAGAATTTTCCCAGTGGTCAACAGCTCTGTCAAAATTTGAGTCCAATTAAGGAAACATTACTGTTTACACAGAGCCTCTATCCACATATCCATTTAAAATAATCACTTTTATCTCCGTCTGGCTCTGATCCTTCGTTCTGCATTTGGTCAGACAATGACCTTGTCATGCTCAATGACCTGTTTGACGATAAAAGGGTTTGCATCTTGTACCTAATGGCCGTTTATTTAGCTCTTCTTAATGAGATACTTTATATACAAGCTTTATTTCCCCACTTCCGTAATCATTCTCCTAAATGCTACTTGATCACATTCTCACTTTAAGTGCAAACCAAAGGCATCTTTTTGGTTATTTATAACAAAATAGACATCCTTGAAGTAGACCCTGCTTATATTAGAGAGTCCTGGAAGCAAGACCTTGGAGTTTTCATTTTTTGGGTAGATTCTCGAAATGTAATTCCTTTAGGTTATTGGAGGATGATTTTAAAGATTGTGTTGCCTCACAGATGATTATTTTAATCTCAATCAATTCCTAGCCATCAATTTGGGAGGCCTTCAAGGCTTTTATAAATGGGTAGGTCATTTCCTAATCTTCACATTTGAGGAAAACATTAAAACTATCTTGTATAGATGATGAACTGTACAAGCTGGATCCAACCCATGACTCTTCTCCATTCCACCTTTACAGTTACATTTAAAGGCAAATAATACAATATATAAAATAGATAATAAAAATAAGTAAATTGATATCAGACCAGATCGATAGATATATTTTCATTATATCTTCTCAGGTTATTATATTAATTTGTACATATCCTTAAAATATGGCAAAGCATTTTGCCATATTGGCATTTATGAGTTTCTATTACTGATAATATTGTGACATTCAAAAGGCATGCCCTTGAGCAGAGAAGGATGGCTACAAAGCTTTTCTAATTGATGCTCATCTAACAACATTTTTGAGTACATTTTCTTTTTTTTGCAGGTAAAGGTACAAGATAAAAGGGTCAAGCCCAATGCACGCAGTCTCCAACCAGATATCTTCATATGATCTGGATTTGTTCTCGGCTGAAAGACTTTTGGTTGAATGTTTTTTAATACATTTAAAATGCTCAACAAATAATAGGACCAAGAACTCTTCACAGCCCTCTTTTAGCCATTTCTTTTGTCCTAACTTGGTGATCTAAACTCTAAACCAAATTTCTTTTACTGTTTTATCTAGGTGATATGTTTTTCTGAAATGAAACAATGTCCTCCATTACATGGAAGGTGGGTCCAGGAAATGTATTGCTCTTAAATACTCAAGAAGTTTTATAAGATCCTTGCTTCTAATATCTCTAAAATCTTTTTCAAAGACCTGGGAACCTTTCTCAGACTTTATCAAAGGCTTATCCTGCACTCCTGATAGTAGTGGTGAAGCGCTATAATTGGCTTGTAATGATTCCTTAATGGAAAGAGGGAAGATAGCTACTAGAGTCTGGAATGACCACAATTTTTCCTTGTCTTGAAGATAGGGTGTGGATAATTGGTTCCATAATTATTTGAAATTTTGAGTGGAGGCCGGTTGTGAGAGAGTTTTAAATGAGATATGAATGTACCATTATGCAATGTTAAATAATGGATTCAAATGAATGCATTGCATTACTCTGCCCATAGATACAGTATATATTCTAAATTAAAGGAAAAATAGCATCACAAATAAATACTTTTGTATAAAATTAATCACCTAAGAGCATTTTCATTTCATTCATTATTAGTAAAATTATAATCCCAATAATAGCAGTGTTTTTAATTCCTTTTCACACCACAATTTGTCAGGGATTACATATTTCTATTTACCAAATAACAACATATTGTACTTTTAGTTGTTTATTGTTATAATATTTTCAGTCATACAACATCCACAAAACAAATTCCTTCTGTTAGTTACAGTTTAACTGCTCTAAAAAGGCCTTTAATAAAAAAATCAGCCTGTGTGACTTACAGCACATATAGATGAATGCAAGTTCAGTTCAAATGTTTTAATAAAAACAAAATCAACTAACAAATACATCAAGAAACAGGAAAATATACAGAAACTAGAATGACTGTTTGTAAGTACAGAATTGGAAAGGCAGTTTGCAAACATGGAAAGGCTCCATCAATTTTGGATGCTATATACAGGTTTAAAAGCAACAAATGCTTTCATATAGAAAATGAACTTTTAGGGCATATTTGAGCAAGACAATGTGAACTGCATGCTGTCTATCTATTATCATAACATGATTTTGGAGTAGAAGAGTCTAGGTGCTGAACTGGCCTGCCTGCAATCTAGACCTTTCAACATTTGTCATGAAACAAAACGAAAAATACAGCAAAGAACACCCAGAACCGCTGGACAGCTAGAATCCTGTATCAGACACTAATGGGACAACATTCCTCTCTCAAAATTTCACTAACTAGTCTCCTCAGTTTCCAGATGTAAACTGACAGAATATGTGATTCTACACAATGGTAAACATGGTCCTGTCGCAACTTTTTCGAAAACTGTTGCAGTCATCAAATTCAAAGTGACCATTTTTCCCTTAATATTTTGTATACTGTATTTGCAGTTAAAATATTTGATATGTTTTTTTGTTTGTTTTATTGTTTCAATTAAAATCTTATGACTGAGAGTAAGTGAACAGCCATGGATTCTAGGGAATGTAGTCTGAAGAAGCCATATTCGTAGTGTGTTCTGCAATTGGAGTATTGAGGTTCTGACAGCGTTGTCACCTTACAAATCACTCCAATTTCCTTGGTCCTGAATTGATCATATTGAACATTTTTACCTTTCACTGTTACAAAGTGCTGACACTGGAGAGTCATTTAAAAGTGTCTGGTCATGGTCCTTATATTTCTATTTTTATTTATTTTTATTTAGAAAGGTAATGGTGGCTGTCCTTGATGCAGAAGCACTATAATTAAGCAGCCATCATATGAACTTCGGACTGTATGTACTGGCTGGTCACATAATTAGGTCACCCAGTGCAACTGCTCATGCATGTAATAATCAATACTTTAATAATGTAAAATAGGCAGATTTAAATGAAATTGGTCAAACACATCTAAAGGTAATGGCTAGCAATCTGCAAACTAAGCAGGGCAAAGCCAAACAATTGTAAACAGAACAGGTCAAACCAGAGACTCAATCATAAACAAAGGTTTGGTTTAGTCAGATTTACAGGCACTAACCAAGTGTACTGTACACTTTGACCATTTGAGTGAATCAGGGTCTGTTTTAAAGAGTGTGACTTTGTGTGGTTTGTAGGATGTCTTCGGAAAATTTAAATTGTGGCATGTTGCAGCATAACACAGGCAGTGACTCGTAATGCAAAGTCATGCAGATTTACATCACACATTAGAATGGGGAAGAAAGTTGTGACATTAGTAGCTTTCACTGGGGCATGGTTGTGGTTGGCTTGTGTATTTCTGATTTCACAACAGTCTCTTTATAGAGTTTAGATAGAACAATGCAAAAACAAGCAGTACATCTGTGGGTGGAGGTGATGTGAAAGATGAGAAAGGGCAGAGGTATATAGCCAGACAAAATGACAGGATGGTTACACTAATGCAAATACCTTTTGACAGCTGTGTTGAGGATAAAAACATCTCTACCTTGACTACAAAGATACAAGAACACATTGGGCTCCTTTTAGCCAAGAACAGGAATGTGGACCTACAGTGCAGTTGTTTGCAAGGTTGTTCACCTCAACTGGAAAGTTGATGAAGTCCTTATTCTACCTTTTGATGTGTCCACTGCATGCAAGAGGCTTTGTCAGTTTGCATATAACTAAACCAATGTAAAAAGAATCAGAACATGGTAAGAGTGCCAAGGTCATGTTATCTGTCAACCCTTTTTTCTCTTAATAATAAAGAAGAGTGGGTGTTATTTGTGATGAAAACAGAAAGTATATACTGTATGTGCGCAGAGCAGAGAGGAATAGGAATTTAACAAAACAAAAAAAAAACTGACTTGAAATATTGCAATTTTTTTTAACCGAAATGAGAACATTCTGCACATTTGACATTGAGATCAGTTTACAAAGCTGAACACACACACACACACACACAGACACACAAACACAGTGTGCTGTTATAGTTAACATGAAGAACAAGTTTAGTGTTGCTTCATCAAGGGAAAAAATTATGATTTCAAGAAGCAAATCATTGCTATTGTCACATAAAGGGGGACTTGTGACAGACTTCATAATGCACAAAGGAACAAGAGATAATTAGTGACATACAGCAAGTTTGTTTGTGTTTGCATTGGGGTTGTGGGTCTTGGTTGTTCAAATGCATAAAAGAAAGGCATAGCATGTGTCAGAATAAATGTTTCATTTATTTTACATTTTGAATGACTGTTGCATCTTTGTCTATTATTTTTAAATAATAACATGCCCTATGTACTGGATTTATCTGGCAATTGTTCGTCAAACTGCTTCAACTGCATTTCAACCTCTTGTCTTTGACAGCAGCAAAAACAGTGCTGTATTATTGTGTATATTAGGAATCATCAACTGACAGACCACTGTGCAGGTACAAACCAAGTAAAGCTGGGTAAAAAAATGCATGTAAAACTATGTATGACAAAATTCAGCTGGTGTCTTATCTATTCAAAGTCCATGTCACAAGATATAAGTGGTGATGTGCTTGTGGATTGTGTAACATAAAGGCACTCACACCATTGTCAGCAAATCTGATTCTCAACAATTGCTTTTTAAATGGGAAGGGTGTTACGGTCACAGCAACATCTAGCTAGTCATGGGAAGAGAGCAGATGATGCGTTCCTGTGAGAAAGATGCAGTCGAGTGGTTTCACAAATCTATGAGGTAAGACATGTTAGCCTTCACCTTTTCTGATTAGTAGCTGCTTTGTAATGTGGGAGAGTTGGCTGATAGGTAGAAACTAATACAGTGAGAAATATATTACTGTAAGTTATCTTATTTATTGCAATAATGTCAAATTTATGGCTTACCATTTAAAAGTAACCATTTAAGTTTGCATTAGTAACATTGGTCGACTCAGCTCGAGAAATGTTTGAATGCTAAAAGAAAATTGCAGTTGGATCATACGGGATATAATGTAAAAACAGATGATCAAATTGACAAATAAATAAACAAACAGCTATTTTATATATTGATTTATAACTATTAAACCTGTATAACAAATGAAATGCTCTATTTCAAAGAGTAATTTTAAAATGTATTGTCAATTATTCTGCAATCATTTGATACATTCAATTCTTTTGCATTTTCTAAACAAGCAGCAACATTCATTTCTCAAATCACAAAGACACTGAGGTACTCAAAAATTAAATCGATTTGGAAAAAGGATGCTAAATATTAGTTTGTATAAATTTTTAATTGAGCTGTGTTTTTCTTTTAAAAGAGGGCACTTCTGTAAACACTGAGCAAGATCTAATAGGATTTTATGGGTATTTTTATTTAAAAATTGCATGAACAGAAAATCTACTTTCTCACAAAATAAGATTTAATATTAAAAAACAAATGCATTCCATATAGTCTATTTAAATTGCAGGTGGCCATGGTACTGTGAAAGCACTCAGCATAGAGAGCATAACTCCTGCTTTCTCTCTATTCATGCAGTATTTGGTGACATTCATTTCAGGAAAGAACCCTGCATGTGATAAATCAGAAACATAATATGAACATGGGAACATAATGTGCAGGCTGGACCATAATTCAGCTCTTTTGTGAGGTAATAATTTCATTTTTTGAGGGTAAAATTCTACATATTCCTAGAAAAAGTATTATTATTTTTTGCGATTTCATCACTTTCTTGGGTAATATTAAAATAGACAAATAATGTTCTTTTGTATTATGGCGAACGAATAAATATTTCTTTTTATATTTGCTATGTACATTTACATTTACATTTACATTTACATTTGCGGCATTTAGCAGACGCCCTTATCCAGAGCGACGTACAAAAGTGCTTTGAGTCTCTAGTAATGAATAAATCTACACTGGTAGACAAGATTACAAACTTAATATAAATACAACCCTAGAATTCCCCAAACTTAGAAAGTGAAGATAATCAGGGACGCCGCTGTACGGATATCTAGGGGAAGTTCATTCCACCACCTTGGTGCCAGAACAGAGAAGAGCCTTGAAGTGTACTTACCTCTCATTCTGATTGTACACCAACCAGGCATAACTTTATGGCCACTTTATGGTCTTAGTCACAGACATTCTACAAACATACTACAGTGAAAGTCATGGAAATCACACAATTGTGATATTTAATGTGATATTAGTGAACATTATATGGCTTTTTTTTATTGCCAGCATACGCCTATGATTTTTTTTTTTATAGCCAGCTGGCTGGATTCAAACATGAAGCTTATATATATTTTTTGAATTCTATATTTTACACTATGTTCCTGCCACGACTTAATTAGCTCATTCGCTATATGAGATATAATTACAGACAATGAATAATCAGCTATCATTTGCACATACAGTTTGACTCTGCAAAATTTGTCTGCTTGATTCTGTGATTACCTGCATTGTACCATGCATTGTTTTACATAATCATTTAATTGATCATTTTTATTTGTTCGACTTATAAATTAAACATACATTTTTCATGTTTTTGCTCAGAGCTTGCCCGCTCAAAGTAAAGTGGTATATTCAAGTCCACACTTATGATAAGCAGAGTAACACAAGTGGGCCACTCACTTTGTATTTCTACAAAGCTGACAGCTCTTGTCCTGTATGTCCTGTACAGTCATTCTGTATGGAGAAAATATCGTGTTTTATATTGATGCAATAGCAATACAACCTCCTCGACTATATATGAAACATGCCGGTTTGCTTCCATTATGTTAAAACACAGCAGCGCAGGCATCTGACAGAGGTCTGCTCTCTGCTCTCCAGTTTGGCTCCTGATGGTAGGATGTTAGAAACAGGGCTGTCACTGGAATGATTAATTAAATGGAAATGGCTTCCCATTATGCAGGAGCAGTGCACAGGATTAGACAAATGGATTGGCTGTTATTTGCATTATGGTAGTTGAACTTTTACAGAATGCAGCGTAGACATGACCCAAGCCCCCATCTTCCCACCCACCCCCTTTTCTCTCTCTCTCTCTCTCTCTCTCTCTCTCTCTCTCTCTCTCTCTCTCTTTCCTTCTCTCTCTCTCTCTCTCTCTCTCTCTCTTTCTCTCTCGCTCTTTCGTTTCTCCTGTTCTCTCATTCAGGAGCATGTTTTTATCTGCCTTCTCTGATCAATACCCATCCATTTCCCTTGCTCTCTCATGAAATGATAGAAACCAAGGCTGACCCTAACCTCCTCTGGGACATCAATTATAACAAAGACCCTGGCTGTTATAGAAAAAAAAAAAACTAGAAAACCTGGAGAGTATGACACCCAGCTCAAGAAAGGCTAGAAGAAATAGGAAAAAATCCTGCAATACTGTGTGTAAGTATGTATAGATGCTCCCCACTTTACGAACATTCACTTTACGAACTTTCGCAGATACGGACAAACCTGTCCTCAAAGTGAAATTTGTTTGGAGCCGGAAAAAAAAAACGAAGGAGAGCCACCACTAGCTAGTGGTCGACGGTAACGGGTCTACATGATGCGCACTGGAATGAATTTTTTTAAGTGAATTTTCTTTTTATACATTTTTATAATTTTTTTATTACTTAATACAAAATATTGTATACAGTATATATATTATTATAAATAATTAGGAGATATGCGTAGTCAATAATGGACACCTACCTTACGAACAAATTCATGGTCGTTCGTAACGTAACTTGTTCGTAAGGTGGGGAGCGTCTGTACTGTATATATTTTAACAATAAAACAGCCCTGACTGTTTGGGAAACATGCTCTCTTTTGATAGCATATCATGGTGTCAGGTTAGATTTTTTCAGTCTCCTGGACTTTTGAATTTTTAAATTTCATAAAAGAAGGGTCGCCATTTACCGAGCTGTGGACAAGTATCGCTGTTGGATCTGTTGGTGAAAGAATTAAAATATTTATTTTTTCTATTTCCACTTTAGTGACATATTTTGAATAAGGATCATTTTAACCAATGCTAATTTCAAACACTACAGTAGTTTGGGCTACAAAAAATTACTACATCAGGATCCAATACTTTCAGCACTAACAACAGCCACTATTGGGCACTAGGGCAGGCCCCTTAATGCCTCCTGCCACAGGGGTGTCATATTAAAGCTAATTCTGCACTCTGACCCCAGTTTCCTGACAAACAGGGATATGTGAAGTAAAAATTCCATCATAATGTACAGAATACATAAAGGAAAATCACTTTCTGGGTATGCATTATACAATGTTATTGCACAATATAGAAGCAAAGAATTGCCTAAAAAAATAACAGTTTAAAAATGAGAAATAAATGCATGATTTAAGAAAATACAGACTAGAAACAAGTCAAATGATCTGCCAGTAAATTAAATCACTTATTCCAAGCAGTAGATTTAGTCTAATTAAATTAAAACTTGCTTGTTATTTTTTTTTCTTCTGAAAAACCAGAGCTACTAAACAAGAGATCATTAAAATGAGACAAAGCATTTAAAAAAAAAAAAAAAAACAAGATTTCTTCAAGATCACGCATTCATGCGTATTTTTTACAGCTATTTATTTAAATAAAGACTGTCTTGTAACACAGTACTTTTTATGCAAAAACAAAGCAAAATGAAGTATTTTGAGAAGCAGCAGGTAAACATATTGCAACATAAAACATTATTGAATGTATTTTGTCATAACCGAACACTGCAAGATGTTAACATGAGAAACTATAACAAACTACAGAACTACTTAGTTAAGTACTTTGTAGAAAGAAGAAAGTTCCAAAAAATAATAACCGTATTGGATAATGTTTGGAAGGATTGTTGTACTGCAGAGTCTCATAATTTGTTATTGAAAATAAATGTGTTAGTGTTGACATAAAACAAGCATTTGGAAAAAATAAGGTTCATGAAAAAGTCCTAAGTGTGATTTTTGAGCATTTTTTAAGGGGTACCCTAATTAAAAAAAAACATAATTAAAACAATTTTGCAGATAAAATAACTAACTTTACTAGCATTAATAACTAAGTAATGAAAGAACAATCATAATACTCTTACATAATATGCTCTTGCATAGAATTTAATCTTAAGATAAAATTAATATGATTTTTATGGCTGGAAATAAGAATTTAAATCCTGATTAGATGAGACGTTTTTGCAGTATAAAACAGGGTGTGGTTGCGGCAGTGCATTAAAATCATGTTGTAACATTCCTTGGCTCATGGAAGAATGATGAGGCAGTAAACAGACTTGGGAAAAAGAATTTTCTTCCCTCCATGTTTTTGGAATGTTTTTTTTCACAATTGTATTTTGCACCACAAACACTCACACAGGGCTTCAAGCTCTCCAGATGTGGAATGCATACTGTACCACTCACCTTCCTCTCTACAGCTCTACCCTCAATTCACAAATCGGCACTTAACCCCACCCTCACATCCACACGTAATGCATGTCAAATCATGACTTATTCTGTGAAGATAATTGCAGATATACCATGGTCACTTGCCAGTTTTGAGTAAATAAATGTCATAGCTGTTTGCAAGGAAAAATTTTGTATTGTAAATTTTCATTAATTACATTTTTAACAAATTTACAATAGTTGTCTCAATGTGTATACAACTGTACCTGTGGTTGCATGGTTATTATTGCTTATAGGCAAAGTGAATTAAACTGACCACGATTACCTGTGCATTTAATGGGGGTACATACACCTTCCAATTAGGATCAAGTATTTAAGTATTAGTAAAAAATAAAGGCTTCTATTCCAAATGTAAAGCAATATACTGCATTTTGGAAAGTATTCATTAGATATTCATTGGAATATAGTACTGCAATTTCCTTCATTTTGCTCTCAATGCAAACATTCATATCAAAATGATGGAAAGAAATTATGCATTTATGTCATTCAAATCAGCTCTTGGCTGTTATCCAAGAGATAACAGTCCCATTTTACTTGTCTAAACATTCCAGTGAAGATATAAAGCTCATTAAAGGTGCTTTGATTTATTATAAAGCATGTGAAATCTAACACAATCCCTTAAAATGAGGCACAGTGTGATGCCAACATTTGATCCAGTCATGCTGGTCGCATGTTGCAGGCATTTTGCAAACTCTTGGAAGTTTCATTGCAATTCAGACTCTGTCACAATTAATGTCACGCATCAGTCCTGTGAATCATATCTAACCCATGAAGGCTGTGATTGACATTTCAATCTCAGACTGTGACTTTTAATCAAAAGAGAAATAGAATACACGATGCACAAAATTCAAAAGATCGAATTTAAACCACACAGAGTGGCTGTTTGACATGAACTTAAAAAGTGTTTTATTTCCTCTTATTTATATGATTTAGACAAGCGCCAAATCATATATATTCATGTACTGAGATCATTGGAATTGACAATGTACTTTAAATATCAATAAACATGCTTTCTTCTGCACTTTGAGAGTTTGTAAGGGTTTGGGTACATAGATGATTATAAGCTTCATTAATGATTTCCCAAAAAGTTCATTCATAATATAAAGAGGAGCATGTTCATACTTAGGTAGTTTTCTCCTGCAAATGGTTTACTGCAATGCATATGGGGACATTTTCACTAAATGACTACGACTTGCAGAAATTTAAAATGCTACAGTTTGATGTTTCAGGGTGCATGAATATATATTTAAGTGGCTTCTATCAAAATGCTAATATGAGTTTAAAGTATGTCATAAAGGCTGTTCAAGCCAATTGGTGAAATGACTACTACACAGATCAGGCATAATATTATGACATTATACCTTATTATCTCTGCATCATGTCACCTGGTATTGGGTGGGAGATATTAGGTAGCAAGTAAACATTTTGTCCTCAAAGTTAATTTGTTAAAAGAAGGAAAAATTAGCATGTGCTCAGGATTTGAGTGAGTTTGACAAGGGCCCAAATTGTGTTGGCTAGATGACTGGGTCAGAGCATCGCCAGAACTGCAGCTCTTGTTGGGGTGTACAGTGGTTGGTATATATCAAAAGTGAAGTGGTCCATGTAAGAAACTGGTGAAATAGTGACAAGGTCATGGGCAGCCAAGGCTCATTGATGCACATAGGGAGCAAAGGCTGGCCCGTGTGGTCCGATCCAACAGATGAGTGCCTGTATCTCAAATTGCTGATAAAGTTAATACTGTTCATTCTTGACAGGTCAGGACTGTTTTGGCAGCAAAAGGGAGACCAACACAATATTAGGCAGGTGGTCATGTTATGTCTGATCAGTGGCCATAAAAGCTATGCCTGATCGGTGTATATACATTAAGATCATATAGTAAGAAATGTTTTTGAATGAAACATCTTGAGTCTCAGCATAAGAATCATTTTATTGTCAAGTGACATAATGAGTATCACAGTTGGGAAATTCACTAAAGTGCTAGAGGTATGATGATTATTTTAAGGCACTATGCAGCAAGAAAACATTTTTTGAAAAATGTTAAGATGCTGAATGGTCAGGTTTGATTTTTGTCTATTTCAAGAGAAAAGAAGGTTTCTCTGCTGAGACAGTTTATGTAAGTCTGGTTTACTAAATTCAAGGGTTATTTTTTATAAATGCTTTTTTTTACTCAGTAACTGTGAAATGTGATGTGACAACAAAGCAAAGCTTGAAAAAGTTAACTCATCCTTCCTTTTGTTCTAGTTCAGGGTCTAAGCTTCTGTGAGTAAACTTTAGGCCTGGCTGTTTATGCCAAGAGACTTTCCAGACCTCTGTGTTCAAAGGATTGATCTAGCTGTCAGAGCTTAATCAAGCTCAGCCCCAGTGCTGTAAAAGTTCTTTGGACTGAATCTCAATTTCAGACAATATATGCATCACTTTTTCATGAACTTCCTTTATTATCACCGCTTACCAACTATGCATGTTAGGATCAGGTTGATAAACAAATGTATAGCATAATATTTTAAAATATAATAATGCAAATAAGGTATTAAATATCACTATTTTATCCAACAAATGATTAACCCATTAAAACCTACCATATAAATACAAGCTCATTAAACACATGAACACCTATAATACATACACACATTTTATTAGATGCTAAAAAAAATCATACTGTACAACAGTTTCATTAGAAAGCAATATAGAAGGTTTTATTTGTTTTTCATTGTCAAGCTAAACAATCAACAATCAGAATTAATGTTAATTTATACTACATGCCATCACACATACTGAGCACGTGCTCTCGTGCCATCATTAGGTTTAGTCTGCAGTAAAAACAGTTTTAGGTGATTCCTGATAAGATTTTTGCAGGTCAGCGTTTTTTCAGAGATAAACAGATATCCAATGACAGCAAATATTGATTACCTTTGGTAACAATTACATTTGACTGAACCTCTAAGCTTTGTTCAATGTCTGTTTTCCATGGAGACCATCATGATGCCATCTGCTTTGCTTTGCTGAGGCATTGGCAGGTAATGAATCCTAATAAGACAAGTTCTAATCTGTTTTAAATCGATGACTAGGAACGAATAACAGAAACTCAAGCATCAATAACAGAGTCTTCATTCAGTTGGGTCAATTTGAAGAAATTACCTGAAAGATTTAGCAGATAGAATGTAATTCAAGGTCCCTTTGTTATTCATCTATCCATCATCTGTACTGTTTATCCTGCTTATCTGACTCAGATAAGCATTGTCAGCCCCTCCTAGCCAGGGGACTCAGGTCAAAAGGTGGGGGACACCATGCTAAAACAACACACCCCAGGCAATTTGGAAATGCCACAACCAATCAGTCTACAACACATGTTTTTGTGCTGGGGGGAGACAACATCTCCAAATACAGTGTTGAAATGGAAATTGAACCTCGGTTCCTGAAGGTGTGATGCAAATATGTCAACCACTAAACTCCACACCACCATGTGCACTTCTTTATAATTGTATTAGTGAATTTGTTGCTTTGGTTTGCTGGTGATTTGACTTCAGCCTGGGTCTTTAAAGCCGTCTTTGGATTTGTTGGTAAAAAATAAATACTAAATTCTAAATACTAAGATCACAGAAGCATGTCTACTCATTCTAACTAAGTTTAGATTGAAAAATGAGAAGTATTATAGCTGGTTTTAAAATGTTCCTTCAAGTCTTTAATGTAATTAAAGCATTCTACCTTTCTATTCTTGTCTAAAGAAAAGACTAAAGACCTGAACAAGCATCATGACTGCCTGGCTTTCCTTTCTGTGTGTATTCCCTTCATGTACTCATAGTTCATAGGATAAGCTCCAAATTCACCTTGACTCTGACCCAATGATAAAGCAGTGATGTCATGTCTAGGTCAGAATCAGCAAGGACCCCTACTCCTAACTTCTGCCTGAAGTATATACATGGCTTACTCAAAGTCCAGTTCCTTAAACCTCAAATCCTATAAATTCCAGTTTACAATAAACACACAATACACATACCCAGGGGTGTAACTGCACATTTGCTGAAGGGGTATGCAAGATCATAGTTGACTAAGTGGTAAATACAAGAATATATACACTACCTGCAATGAGAGAAGTTAGATAGATTATTGAAATCGTCTCCTCTATTTTATTCTATAACATCATCGTTCCTACTTCATTGTTTTTTTTCTGAATTCTTTTATGACTCTGTGATTGCTTTTTCTCAGTAGTTTCGTGTAGCTGTATTTTACTAAAATATTTCCGTTCTGGGGAGACTTTAACTTCACTACATTTCAAAGTCAAATATCGTACTTTTTTATTTATGAGTGGACAAAAATGTTATTAATTGAATAGAATGAATGGCTATAATAAGACATCATAGCCATAATAAATCATAGTGGAACCCGGTTATGTCGATGTCCTAGGGGGTTGCCAAAAAGCATCGAGATAACCAATGATCAAGATAAACGAAAATCAAAATGGCGGCAATATATTAACGTGCTTGAAATTTCTTTATGTACATGATGTGCGTTAATAAATGAGAATGTGCATGCACGTGTTTTTGGAGGGGTTTTTTACACAACAGCGTTGCCGCGATTTGTTTGATGAATGCATGCTATAAAAAATGTACATACATGTTTGTTAACTGTCAGGAATCCACCTGCCACGCCCCCTTCGGCCCCCTTCAGCGTGTCAGGTGCTTTCTCGGCCGCTTTCTCTGAAGCTCCCGGCTTCAATCGCTCACATATGGTGCTCGTTTAGCATCATCACCAGCTCCTATTTAAACGTCCACACTCTCACCGTCCGTTATTGTTGGTATATGTTGGTTCAGGGCGGTTGTTGTTATCGCTCATGCGTATCCCGGTACGTGCCTTCCCACCGGCACTCTCTCAACGGCTGCGCTTTTCTTCCCAAAGCGCATTCGAGATAACTGACGTTAAATGGCAAATTTTTCCCCCCTTGTGCTCGAGATATTAGGGTTCGGTGACAGAAAAAAGTCGACATAACCGATTAAAAAATGCTTAGACAAAGCGAGAATTTGGCGGTTAACCGAGGTCGAGATAAGTGGGTTCCACTGTACTTAAGTACATTTGAAGGCAAAAAGTTTTGTACTTTTATTTAAGTGATTTGTGATAGAAGAGTATCTGTAAGAGTTAAAGAGAAAGTTTATAGGACTGTGGTAAACCTGTTATGTTGTATGGTTTAGATACAATGGCACTGAGTAAAAGACAGGAGGTGGAGCTGGAGGTAGCAGAGCTGAAGATGTTAAGGTTTTCGTTGGGAGTGATGAGGATGGACAGGATTAGAAATGAGTTCATTAGAGGGACAGCGTATGTAGGACGTTTTGGGGACAAAGTGAGAGAGGCCCGATTGAGATGGAGGATGAGGATGGAGGAAGGAGGAAAAGAGAAAGGACAAGGAGGAGGTTTATGGATGTGGTGAAGGAAGACATGCATGTAGTTGGTGTGAAAAAGGTAAATGTAAAGGACAGAGTAGTATGGAGACGGATAAAATAAGGCCACCGATTTTAAAATAGGTTTGGGTCGCTTTTTAAAAAAATTAGTTGCTGAATATTAATTCTGCATTATGTAAATATGTCATTTTCTAAACGCATGGAGAATTCTGAATATTGTTTTTGGTGTTTATATTATATATGACTTTTGTTTTGCTTCTCTGAGCAGCATCCGTGTAATACCACAAATTATCCTCAGAGGAGCTGATCAACTTCCAAAATTTTATCTAAAAATCACCTCCTACTTACGTATTTTCTTGCACATCATTTTCCTCTGCTTCATATTTTCCTTTAAATTACATTTGAATTGTATATATAATAGGGCTGTGATGGGTGTTCACATTTTGATGTGGTACAAACAGGTTGTTTGTGATACAATTTGAAATTGAAATGGACTTAATTAGATGTGCTTCTGCATCTAATGTCTGAAAATACAAAATAGTTTTAATGCAATGATGAATTATAATACACAAAAAAATCCCCCCCCAAAAAACAGCTTCTGGTTGCACCTCACGGTCAGGACTTGGTAGAACCCTCTTTTAGTTGCAGGTATTGCTGCGTGTTTTCAGATCTGTCTCTATCAGCTTTGTACCTTAGAATCCTGATAGTTGCCCAATTATGAACAGCCTAAATTTAATGAGAGTCTAGCTCTAATCTCTGTGTAGTTCCTGACCAAGAAATAAATCCTCAAACAATGATGTTACTACTATACTTCACTGTAAGGATGGTGCTCTCAGGATGAAGAACAGTCTTGGATTTTCAGCTAAAATCTTTAAACCATGGCCAAAATATTCTTCACAGAATTTTTGGATGGTCTCCCAATTTTTAGTCTATCGACTGATTCGAGTTCAAAGATTTTGTAACAAATTTGTGTAACATTCAAAAAATACATCATGGCATAAAAATGATTTCAATGAGGTGGATGAATCGGAGTCAGTGGAAAGAAAGGAAAGATACAGAAGTCCTAAAAGGCTATGCATTATTATATTTTTTTCATTTTTGTTTTCTCATGATCACGACTTAATTTTCTCGTGAGCTCAACATAACAAGTTGCTTTCTCCTGATTACAACATAATTTTTTTCGCCATAACAAAAGCTGTTTTCTCATCATCATGACTTGAGATCGTGATCTCAGCATAAATATGGTGTACATTCTCACGAAGGAATTGAATAGTCTAACGCCTTGTGAATGACTGTGTGTCAGACTGTCAGAAGTGTAAGTTGTCAATTACTAATAGACACAGAGTTATTTCAGTTTGAGTGAGTACCTGAACAAAGTAAAAGTGAATGTGATCATTCATGATGCTGCCTCTAGAATAAGCTTTTATGTTGAATACACACAAAGATTTAGTACTGATCACAAGGACATCACAAGAATATAAAGGAAAATGAAAGTATATATATATATATATATATATATATATATATATATATATATATATATATATATATATATATATATATATATACTTTCATTTTCCTTTATATTCTTGTGATTTTAATATATGTATTATACTACTTTAAAAAAATAGATATTATAATGCATGGTCTCTTAGGACTTGGTTATTTGAAAAGTATGATCTTAGAAATCAATGTGCATCTTGACTGATTTATTCCACATGGCCATTTCACAGTAAGTCATAATCAGAGGATAAACTGACATCGATTTTGAGTTTTTGGTCGAATGCTTTCCAGGCATGTCCTTGGCCACCAAACTCAGTGACAGACCAAGGTTACTTGAATTGTGTATCAAGATAACCTGAACAGAGGGAGATGTGAACCCTTTGGATAAGCTGGACTCAAATAGTTTGAGAAACAGATGTTTTGTCAGGAGACATAGGTTTCCAAATTTTCTGCTTGAGAAATGTCATCCATGCTCTTCCAAAGGAATGGATCCACGATACAGATTGAGAGCAAAAGTGTTTGCGTTGTTTGAGGTTCTCTGTTCCCTTTATGAATTCTGTAGAGAGCATTTATCTGTAAGTGAGCTTAAAGTATGATGAAAAGAGCCCACTGGGCTTGGCTGGGGTTCAGTTTCTTTGCTCTAAGTTTCTCTTATCAGTAAGAATAACGGGTGTTCAGAGCCCTCTAGCCAGTACCTCTTCCCAGTGCTTCTATAATAGAGCATCCAGTTCAATGACAAATAGCAAAGTTGTGTAAGGGGTGACAGAAAATTGGAGCACTGTGAATCACTCCTTAATGGTCTAAAAAGCCTTTGAGGCATTTCAAACATTTTGACTTATCTTTTAGGAGTGATATGAGATGAGCTTTCTATAAAGGATTGCAAATCCTAAAAATCTCTGTAACCCCTTGGTATTATAAGGGTTGAGGCATTGAAATGATAGTCCCAACCTTTGTATTGTCCATTTTCCACTCTCCTGATTGTCCAAAATATACCTCAGTAAGATGATGATGTGTTCATCAAAATCAAACTTCTCAAACATGGAGCTTGAATCGGTACAATGGGAGTTTTTTCAAAACACCTTATAGGTTTTACAGGTTCTTGCTTGAATGAGCAAATAATAAGTGTATTAGCTATATGTGCTATCACAAACAGGTCAAGAGGAATAATGGGACAGCAAATCCAGAACAGCTTTGCTTTGTATTTTATTGTATTTTGCAATTTTAAGCTTAGTTGTAACCTAACAAAATAAACAAAAAGTTTGTTTTACCTTATACCCTAATGAACCCAAAAGTAAGGGAAATTGTTAAACATAACTGGTGCCAACTCTCTACTATTCAACTATCCAAGTAAAAAAAACATACAACTTTTAATGTCCTAATGTTTACATTGATTGTTTCCTGGTTAGTTTATATTCAATTTAAAACTAAATATTCTTTATAGGCTTTAATTCTAGACCAGGCAAAACATGATCCTGATGGATTTTTGCTTAAACCACACTTTGCTGTTTTTTGTAGTGTGGGCAGGATCTTTGTTTTGTAACATTTGATTGTTCCTCTTTGTGGGAAGACTTTTAGCAATATTCTCATGTATTTCAAAGCATTAATTGACATTTCACAGTTCAACAGCTGAAAAGGCTTCCCACACCATGACACCTCTTTCTCCATGCTTAACTGTGGTAGAGATCTTCAAAAAACACCTCTCTGGAGCATCACCATGCAATTCAAATCATGATTCATCACTCCACACAACTCTGCTGTACCACTGTGAATCAGACTTTCCAAAATCTGCCAAAGGTTTTAAGAGTGCAAATGATTCTTGTACATTCTTTGACCGATGACTTGTTAACACCATTGAAAGCTTACAAATATGCTATATCGGCATTTATTTGTGAAAGAGTGTGTGTGTATACACACAGGACAAAGTAAAGGCAATGATTTTCATGGAGGTTTGGTTTTTGTCCATCACAAAGCAGATGGTAGGAACAAGTTCCGATTTTTTTATTTTCCAACGACAATCCAGATGCAAGAACATGAGCTTCAAGTCAGCTGGGCCTAAAAAAAAAGCAGACACTAAACAATAAACAGTAACGCATAGAAAAATATTGCATACAATAGCAACCAAAGATGTAATAAAAGGTTGAAGAAGTGAGGGTGCACTGACCAGTTCATAATTCAAAATAATGTATTCTTAGTGACTGCATATGGTTATGAATTCAGTCTTCTATTTGTCCTCGTCTGTCCAGAATATGAGTTGGAACAAAAAGAAATTCACGAGTCACACTTTGTAGTTTAAACTTTATAAACTACAAGCTGTTCCTGGATATATTGTACTAATTAGAAAATTTGGGTACTGGTAAAGTGTGTAGAAAATAATACAACTGGTATAAGTACATTGTGACAGCACTAAAGCTTCTAAAATCACTACCATCATTTTGTCACAAAGCACAACCATGGTGCAGCTGAAGAAATGGATAGACCTTAAATGACCTTAAGCTAGGGCCTCTCAGATGCAGTCCTCCGAGTCTCTTGTATCAGTGAGAGGTGGACGACTTACACATGGTAAGACATTTTTTACACAATGCCATGAGCAATGTTGAGGAAGGTTCTGATTCTTTACTTTTTTGTAACACCGTTGCTAGGTTTACAACATTTTATTGTAAAGAAATATACATTGTATCACAGTCTTTGTTAGCATTTAACATTAATCTAAGACCCAGACTGAAACATTCTAAAATGTAAAACAAAGGACAACAATATTAGTTAAAAGGATATAACTGTTTTTTTCCCAGAATAAAACTAGCTATTCTCAAATACACCCACAAATACTTAGGATCAACAGGGCTAGCTAGAGATATTATATATTTTTTTATTTCTTAGCATCAGCATGATGCTGACAGAAATACATTTTTCACTGAAGATGAATGAATGAATAAATTAATTGATAATTGTCATCTTTTGTGGCATCTTTTGTGGCATTTTTCCGTGATGAAAACACAGATTTAAACTTTTATTGACGTTTAAGAAATACATTTAATCAATTGTGAAATGTTTGAAGAAAAAGTATGGTAGATTTTTTTTCCCACTGTATACTCTGTGTGGCACTGTATACGGCTGTGTTTATGTTTGTATTGCATATGCTAATTTTTATCTTTTCATCAAGTTCCACAAGACAGCTCAACTCTTCCACCCAGTAAGACAATAAAACAAACTGAGGGCACATATAGCCCAGGAACACTGCTATATAATAGGTACTTTAATCTTGGTTTCTCTATTGTCCTCAGACAGACAGATAATTTACTTCAAAAGGTCAGTCCCACTACTGAACCGCATAGTTCAATACAGCACAACTGAGCATTGCTACGTACTTCAGAGGCCTTTTATAATTACCTCTTGGTGTTCTTCTCTTTCTTGTCCTATATGTTTTTGCTTTAGATACCTTTTTATACCACAGTGCTACTGAAGTCTCAAAGGTGATTGGTCAGAATTTTCTATCACATAAACTCCCAGTATTTGTGACCATCATGTAAATCAGTGGACTATATTAATGCTCGTGCAAAGTCATTTTCTTAGCATTTTTCTGCTAATAACTAATTTACAGGGACTTGTACTACATGAAATCTTGCAATGTTTCCATCATTTGCACTCATGTCTCAGTCCTGAGGATGATGTAAAAATAATGAAGGAATATAGATTGTAATACTTAAAATGATCTTTGTACTTTACTTATATAAAAAGTAAGCAGGTAAATTTTTGATTAAAAAAAATCTATTTTTTTTTTTTTATTCATCTTTTGGACAACTTTATATCTTTCAGGGTTACAGTAATGTTCGCTTTTATATTTGTAATAGAAAATCTTTAGGACCTGTTTCTAGTGTGTTCTTGGTAACGTGAGAAGCAGTATTTTCTGTTCTTCAGGAGAGAAAAAAAAGAGGAACTAATGAGGAAATGTATGTTTATAGCTATTATAATTAAGTAAAAACATAATGCAAGTATTAACTGTTAAAATGTCACCAAGTGACAAACAAAAGGGAAAATGCATTGGGTACGGTATACAAATAACTTTAGTAGCAACAAATAATGTTAGTATTAATAAAAAGATTTGTATGTGCTTTTTGGGCATCCAAATCAACATTTACTCCCCATTTGATGTTAATATATCCTTCTCTTATCTGGGAAAATGTTCTACTAGATTTTGGAGTGTAGTTGTGGAGATGTGTATTTATTCAGCCATAATGGTGTTAGTAATGTCAGATACTGATGTAGGTTGAGGAGGCCTGGAGTGGAATCAACGTTCAAATTTCTCTTAAAGGTGTTCAATAGGGTTGAGTTTAGAGCTTTATTGCAGTCCACTAAAGATCTTCTCTTACAACCCATGTAAACCATATATATGGAATAGGTTTGTGTCTTGTGAAGTAAAGTGAAGTGAAGTGAAGTGAAGTGAAGTGAAGTGAAGATGTAATGCCACTGCCAGAGGTGGGAAGTAACAAAGTACAAATACAGTACTTTGTTACTGTACTTAAATAGATTTTTATGATATCAGTACTTAACCTCACTATAAATTTTTTAGACAACTTTCTACTTTCACTTATTACATTTTCAACACAATTTTCTCTACTTTCTACTTCCAAAATTTTCAAACCAAGATCGTTACATTAGTTTTAATCTATTTGTTTAAATGTTACATTTTTTCTTATCTCTGTGCGCCATTTTCAGACCATTAACCAATTTCCTTTTATTGTGCGGCTTTATCGACCTATCACTGGAGAATCGTTTTTCTGGCTATCACGCACCACAGACGTAGGCTACTTTACGAAGCTAACAACATGCAAGGCAGAAGGCAACAAAAAGTATGGGGTTAACATGGATGAGACAGAGGGAGTCAGCGACTGAGAACAGAGACATTCATTGTTAACACGAATTTATTTTAATGGCACTAATTTTATTTTTGCGCACTTAACTTTGACCATTTTTATTTTAAAATTAAAACCTTTAACGTACGTTTATTCACGACATCCTTTTATTACTCAGATATAAAAACAAATAAATAAACTGCACCGAAAAATCATTTTTAATCAGCAAACGTTTGTTTTGCTGATGACCCAAGTCTCAAATCAGCACTAAAATCTGCAATGATGCACACAATTAATCCTCTGTGGTCGACAAACTTGCCAGCGCGTTTAACACCGAAACAAACTTTACTCTAAATTAAATTAAATTACTATTATTAGCAATACATATTGAGTATGGTTTCACTATTAATGAACATACATTTGCATAATGCATCCATATATGTGAATGCCCATGTTGATCAGAGTATAAAAATATGAAAAGTATTAATTTGAGGAACATTTAGAACAGATAAAAATGTGCGATCATGTCACGAATAATCGGGAGTTAACTCACGACAACCGTGCAATTAGTCGCGATTAAATATTTTAATAGATTGATAACCCTAACAATATGAAGTGAGGTCCAAATACCAGTGTGAAACCAAAACAGGTAGTAGTAATGGCTTTTTTTACTTAAGTACATGTCAGAGCCCAAACTTTTTCACTTTAACTTAACTTAACTTAAGGCCCTAGATGATGCTCTAAGCCCAAATCCAAGGGGTCGGCCAACCTGAGGGTGTTCCTCTCCTCGAACAAATGGGCAGTGGTGCAGCGGCCCTGACAATCAGAGCGCCCTATTTCGGGGAGGGTGGTTTACACCTCATTATACGGTGCCCGTACCTCCTCCTCCACCACCAGGAGGCCAGACTGTTATCTCTCCCACAAGACGTGCCTCAGAGCGCAGTCTACCCCCAAAACTAGATCTACATCAGTGGCATTACAAATTACAGATTTGTAAAGAGGATTAGCATAGGGTGGTCCTTGCAGGTGGTTCTTTTCTATACACATATATTTATGTTTATATAAATATACTGTATATACACAGTATATGTAACAGAGCTCATTTGCAACAAACACTTACAAAGAATTTCATTTATGTAGTCATGCAAGAACACCCAGAATTATGCTCACATACCCACCCATGACGGCCAACAAATTTTTTATTTGTTTCTGGCTTGCCCAATGCAACACATCTGAGCACAAAATGCAAAAGATCATCTATCTTAAAACTACTTCTGATGCGCATTGTGTCCAAAAGCAATTAAGAATTAACATCTGTTGTTTTGATTTCGGGGGACGAGTTAAAGTGACAGATGCACTACCATGTTCTCCCTCTCACATAGATCCAGTTGGCTAAATTTAGAAATCTGATGAAGGGGAGGATAGAAGAAGACTGCAGGAGAAGATGTGTTAGTTTTAAAGGATACAACCCCTTTGGAGTGTGTGATTGGTAAATATATTTAAAAAAAAAGGACAGACCACAGCCATAGATTCGCGCAAACCAACTGTACACAATTTTTTACTGAGGGAATAGAATGATGTAATCTGGTTTAAAAGCCAGCACAAGTATTCAGTGTACAATTAATAAATGTGTGAATATACACAGCACACCTTTCACAGAACTCATTAAACTCTTGATTGTGGTTTTCACAGTTTTTATCAGTTTCAATTGATTTAAGTGGTATTAAGTGGTTATGTGAATTTTTCTTTCCTTGTGCACACTTGTAATTAACATTTCCTGCACTTGCATCCACTCTTCTCTGTGACAATGATGATACATTTGCTCAACTTTAGAGACATTTATGAAAAACACTGCTCGCAGAAGGCAACAGGTATTATCAAGGACATCACAAATCCACTTCATTGACTGTTTGTATGTCTACCCTCAGGGAAATAATACAGAAACCTACACTGTCACATGAAATGGCTTGTGAACAGCATTTTCCTTCAGCATACTAATGATGCCATCTGATGCCAATGATGAACTGCCATCCTCCACGTATTAACTTATTGCAGAATTCTGTCATAACTACATCTGCAATTACTGTAATCTACTTTATGTAACTACTGCATCATATAGTATACAGCACTCTGTCACCTCTACATCACCCTACTGCCATTTGCACTACTCATATGCAGAATTTCATACTGTCTACCTTTAGATGTACAGTCTTATATTAACTAATATACCAGAACTGTAATATTTGATTTTGATTGATTGCTATTAAATCTACTGTGTACATGCTATCTGCATTTCTTTCAATCTCTACCTGACCATGACAATAAATTTGAATCCAACCTAACCTGGAAATATAACTCGTTTTATTCCGCTGTAAAGATGAGTAAATTTGTTATCAGTAATGCAGTGGGTAGCATTGGTAGGACATAAGATCGCATTGCCAGCTCATTGCTTCACATTCCTTAGTTTAATCCTATGTTACTCTCTGTGTGCCACCTCTAAGGGCTCCAGGTTCTCTGGTTCTCCCGAACACATGCTGGTCTTTGGACTAACAATCATTAATTACCTTTATCTGCAAATGGATGTTTGTACACATAGTGTCCAATCATGGTGTGGTGTCTCATGGGTATGTTCTTTTTTCATGCACAGTGTTTTAAAGATAAACTGTTCACCATGACCAGGATAAAGCAGTTACTGAAGATGAATAGAAGAAGGACTATATTGTGTTGAGTTGGCACATAGGACTGGGAGCAGCAAAAAATTATAATAATGCAGCTTTTATTTTCTGTTCCTGAAGAATACAGCAGGATGGTAAAACCCACACAAGCGCAAATCGCAAAGTGTACTGTATGTGTGCCTGTCTATCTATGCAGTGCTCATGGGTGAGAGGTGTCATTCAGTGATTTCATGAAGCTTCCTGTCAGTTCAGTACAAATGAACAAGACTGAAAGGGGAAGAAATAAATTTATGAAGAGATGCTGGAGCAGTGAAATAATGATGGGTGGGAAAAAAGGAAACATGAAAAGAATGAGCAGACATGGGGGTAAGACAAAGAAAGAACTGCAGTACAAGGAACAAAGATGAAAAGAAGTAAAAAAAATTAAAAAATAAATAAATAAAAAGAAGGTTCAGAGGCCAAATGGAAGAGGCTCATTTATATTTCATAATCCTAACACATAAGACTCTTTCAATCTTTTTTTGAATGATCAAATGTGTGTTGTTTGATGCTTTGGAAGTATTTCATTACTAGCAAACAGAAATGGAGAATAGATATTTATTAACATAGATGCCTTTCATAGCAATTGTAGAAACCTCATCAGTGACGGAGATTCTTAACATTTCAAATACCACATTGTAATCTGGTTTACACTAATTCCTGCTGCCAAGTCTAACAATTAAGAGATGATGGTCTAAATATTGCTGTATTGTAATATAATTCTTGTCCATATTAAAAGCCTGAGTATAGTCCAGTGTTGCACTTTTTTTTCTCTCATTTTTATGCTGTGCTGCAAAAGTATTCATTCCTGTTGCCATAAAACATTTTTTTTGTGATGCAACTAGTTGCCATTAGAAGGTACATAATTACTGTAATGTGTTACCCAAACATACTTTTAAAATATACCTAGGTTGGAAAGTATTACATTTGTGATATTTAACCTTGCTTGTTATTACTGCATTGTTAGATATTATATTAACAAAGGATCAATGGAAAAAAGGTTTAATTTGAAAATCAATTATTAAAGACATAAATAAAGGAAAACAGGACTAAATTCTATTTGCAGTTTGGTAAAAATCCATGCATAGAGACTCTGAGACTCAAAAAAAGTTATTTGTTCTGATGAGACTAAAACTGACCTGCAGCAACAGTTGGGAGCCTGGTCAGTTTTGAGGGCAAGATATTTGAAAATGTGGGTATTAGTTCACCTTTCAGAAAACTTTGTCTTGTGTGTTTGATTGCTGAGGGGTATATATGATATTACATGAGATGTTTATCAGCAAACTTCTCACATGCATGCTTTTTATAAAAAAAAAAGTGAATTACAATAGTGTCTAACAATAGACTTGTGGTACCGGGCCTCAGACCTAGGGGTATATCTGGTCTGGCTGCAAAGGACACAGGCAAGGATGCACTGTGCATATGTGAAATAATGGAAAAGACGGATGAATGTCATTCCCTTGGCACATCAGGAAACTTTTGAAATCATTCTATTTTTTCAAGAATTTGACCATTCCTTAAGATCCATATCAAACATTAAACAGTAAAACAAAGAACATAGAACATTAACAGTGCCTTTTTACTTGCTATCGTTTCTTAGCACATTTAGAAATAAGTTTAATTTGGAGACAAGGTGAGGGAGGCACGATTGAGATGGTTTGGACATGTGCAGAGGAGGGACATGGGGTATATCTGAAGAAGAATGCTGAGGATGGAGCCACCAGGAAGGAGGAAAAGAGGAAGGCCAAGGAGGAGGTTTATGGATGTGGTGAAGGAAGACATGCAGGTAGATAATTTGAAAGAGGCAAATGTAGAGTACAGAGTAGTATGGAGACGAATAATCCGCTGTGGTGACCCCTAATGGGAGCAGCCAAAAGATCGTTTCACAGCACTCCAAAATGGCGGCAGAAGAATTAATGCAACAGATACACAATTAGCTATCAAGCTAAGCATGAAAATAACAAGCAACCCACATGTGCAATGTTTTCAAACATTACTATAATGCTGAATTGCTTTGATACTCTTGAATGCATTTAATAAACAATTAATCATTAGCATAAACAGCAAAATTACTTAAACACTTTACAGTTACTTTTAGCCTTCCTAGTGTCATGTAAACAAACAACATGTTCAAAGTGTATATTTCTTTACCTCTGAAGAAGAATGTCATTCCCTTCAAAATTAATCTCTATATGTTTACCGGGAGCTTTCATGCGCCATCTACAGATACGGAGGAGAATTGACGTAATCCTATTATTTTGCTGTTCCTAATGTCTGTTTTGAATTTATCAAATAAGTGTTTTTTTATTTTTATTTTTTTACCCTTTACACTTGTTTAAGGGTCCAGCCATGTCGGCTCGGTGATGCCGAAATGTGAGCTCACGATTTTCTAATCAGTAAGCCAATGATACAGCTGAGGCACTACTGAATCCAAAAAATATCCCTACATGGTAGACACACACTCTATTTTTCTTTTCTGTGTGTTTACCGAATCAAAGCCTCATTGCCAAACTCAGCATCGTACTTTACTGCACCCTCCTGCTACAAATATTCTCTACATCAACAAACATGCCCCCCTCTTTGAATATCCTCACATCTTTATTTTTATCAGACCCCATACTTAAAAACTCTTTAAAATATTAACAAACAGACCTCCCATGAGGTTGCAACAATTTTTAATGCAGTGGTGGCTCAGCAGTCTTTTAATCATTCCATTAGTTGGTGTCCAAAACGGAAGCTCTCAGGACATTCACAGAAGTTATCGCATTTCTGATGGCATTTCGCTTTTTTAATGCTGTATAAGCAAACTCCTCTCTATGTCTCTAGATGTGGACTTTTTCTGAAGCACAGAGTCCTTCAAGGTTATTTGTAACAAGGACAGTACATGGTGCAGCTTTTCATTTTTCTTTTAAAGTACATGCCTCAGGCTTACTGCTGGAACTGGCCAATAACATTATTCTCCGGTGAGATTTGGGCCAAGTATGCTCAACTGCTTTGTTCACACCATTACTTCGGTTAAGATGCATAATGGCATTTTTTTTTTTATCTGCTCGAGGAAGATGCAGCGCACTGCTGACACGCTGCTCACAGTGTGACTGAGTACAGCAGACCAGAGGTATCACCAGAGCAAGTAAGTGCAATTAATCAATGAAATCATAAGACGGGGCAGAAAGAGCCACAATCAGCAGGATTTCAAAGACATATTCTGGTTCATTAGAACAAAAGTTGCCAAGAAATTTCCGAAATCAACCACAAGATGTTTAGACTAAAAACAGGCCCCTTTAAGGTCCTTTTCATGTTTACCAGTGTGACATATTAGAATGCATCTACCCAGTGTACGATAAAGGTACAGTCATGAAAGGGAGCCCATTAGCTGTTGAGGCATACTATCTACACTATATGGACAATAGTACTTGGATTTTTGTGTGCAATATGGATTCTTCTCCAAAACTGTTACCAAAGTTGCAGGCACACAATTGTATTAAATATCTTTGAATAGGGTAACATTCATTTTTCTCTTCACTTTGCAATGCCTCTGTGCACAAAGTGAGCTGATGAAGATATGGTTTACATATGTTGAAATAGAAGATCTTGAGTGGCCTGCTATATGAACACAATTGAGATGAATTGAATCACTGACTGCACCTCAGACCTCCTCACCCCACATCAGTAACTGACTTTACTAACACTATTGGGGCTGAACGAACACAAATCGCCACAAACACACTCCAAACTCTAGTGGAACATTTTCTAGGAATATATTCTAGGAAAATATTTCTTTATTTTTTCTTATATCTAAATATATATTTTTCTATTTCCTATTTATATCTAAATATACATTTTCACTACAATTCCTTTTTTTGTAGCTTTAGTCTTTTGAGGGTTTGTTCCTCAAACTGTCTTTAATGTTTCATAACTCATTAATGGTGTAACTCTGACATTATACATATCATGCATGTATTTTGTCTTTAATGGTCATTAGTGAATTTTGTAGCATCGAATTTTACATATTATCCATATCAGAATATGTATTTCCTGTTCAAAGGCTAAGGTTTTGAATCTAACTTTTAATAGGGTAACAACTGCTTAGATGGAAAATATCTGAGGATTGAGTGGCTGTTGTAGCTTAATGTCTGCTATAAAATGGTAATATAACAAATCTGTAATACATAATATGATGTTATATTTAAAAACAAATTCTGTAATATAACAGAACATATGATGGTGCACATATTCCAAAGAAACTTTAAATTCAGTTTTATTTCACCTTTAGTAAATTTACAGAAATAAATTATTCCAAATATACATTTTTAACTGTTGTATTAAATATTTCATGTATATAATTGTTCAAACATTTTTATTTTAACTATCCATAAACCCATTGTTTTTTGTGTACTGTATATCTTTTTTAAGTAATTAGACATTTTGGGGATCTATAAAGTTACTTTTTTGTTACTCCTTATTTATTTGTCTTTTGCTCTTTTGTTTTAATTCAAACTGAAAAGTCATCAGCTGCCAGTTTCAAGCAGGAGAAAGACTTGAGTCAAACTCAAGCCACAAGGTCGTCAGCATAAAACTCCACTGTAACCAAAGTCCCTAAGTTGAGTTCCTGCTGAAGTGTGCCTAAGACGGATTTTAGGGATTTTTTAACAGACCTAGGAATTTGTGACTATGTCACTGCTGAGATATCAACAACTGTCACCTCGGTGGGTGTCAGATTCATAGACAAGATAGTCTATTGCAAGGCAAATCGAGTCAAGTAGGCTTTTATTGTCGTTGCAAACACATGCATTTGGTACTGTATTGAGTTGAATGAAACAACTTTCCTTCAGGAACATGTTTCTACCTAAAAACACATGAATTAACACTAGAACACTAGATTACAAAACAAACTAGGAAAAAAACCCTATTAATAGAACTACATAAAGTGCACATGTGTGTAATCACGATTTAGTACAAACGTCATAACGCACTGCAATGAGACAATAGCACAGTTACAGTGTATTTGAATGATAATGAAATATAGAGAATATAAAATCATTAGCTTAATTACCTATATAGCAAATGAGCAATTCAACAGTGGACATACTCTATGTTCAAAATCTAACTACATAGATTTTTCTTCTTCCACTTCAATGTTCCTGATCTATAATTTCAATGAAATTAAAAAAAAAGGAAAATAAATAAATAAAAGTCAATGTGGTGAATACTTATGCCAGACACCATACTTACTTTTGGATTTAAAAAAATGACAGATTTGTTTTATTAGACTGGCTACTGGCTGCATATCACAGCTCTTGGTTAAGTTAATTGCAGGGTGCAATACACCCCACTTTTCCAGTGAAATGACTCAGCAGGATGCCCATTCAATGGTTGTGCAACTAAGTTGTGTGTCAGCCCGCTTGAGCACTTCAGGTATTACCGCCTCAACCACAGAGGAAACGCCCACTCCCAACCAGCTGCACGGATTTGGTGTATGATTTTCTGGCACTTATAAGGACGCCTGAATCCTCCAGTCAGTGCCAGATTGTCTTTAGGCTTGCCCTGAGCACTCTCCAGCGTATTCTGTTTTGTTTGTTTGTTCTTTTGTTTGTTTCGTTGTCTCTGACCTGAACATTCTGTCCTTCGGTTTCCGGCTCGCGCTGAACGCGCTCCGGTTTCCGGTTCGGCTCGGCTCTGCTCTGCTCTGCTCGCGCTGAACGCGCTTCGGTTCCCGGCTCGGCTCGGCTCGGCTCGGCTCTGCTCTGCTCTGCTCGCGCTGGACGTGTTCCGGTTTCCGGCTCGGCTCTGCTCTGCTCGCGCTGAACGCGCGTTTCGGTTTCCGGCTCGCGCTGAACGCGCTCTGGTTTCCGGCTCGGAATCCTCACCCCTTCGCGCACATCGGCTCTCTGAATCGGCTCTCTGAATCGGCTCTCTGAATCGGCTCCCGGAATCGGCTCCCGGAATCGACTCCCTGAATCGACTCCCTGAATCGGCTTCCCGATTCAGCTCTGCACAGCCTTTCTCCCCTGCTCCTTTTGCATCTGCCTTGGATCCTATAACCCTAACTTTCTGACAGAACAATCTGGCCAACATGGATCCCGTGGATGTACCTGCCTCTAGCGCCGCTTTAACGGCCTTGGCTCGCCAACAAGCGGCGCAGGAGCAACAAATCCAGAACCTCTCTACTGGCGTGCAGGAAATCATGGGATTTTTGCGCTGCGTTTTGGCGACCGGCTCACCACAGGTGCTTTGCCGCCATCATCATCTGCTGCTCCGGCCCGGCAGGCCCCTGCTCCTCCTATCGCCCCTTCAGCCATGCGTGAGCCTCAGCTCGCGCAGCCAGCCCGGTTTTCGGGCGACCCTGACTCCTGCCGTTCATTTATTATGCAGTGCGACCTGATTTTTAGCATGCAACCCTCTCAATTCGGTACAGAGCGCTCCAAGGTGGCCTACGTCATTTCCCTCCTGTCAGGCCGAGCCCTAAGGTGGGCCACTGCGGAGTGGGAAAGCCGATCACCCAACTGCGGATCGTTCGCGGCTTTTCTGCGGAACTCCGGAAGGTCTTCGCACGTCTACGCCACGCCAAGATGCCGCCCGCTCCCTGGTCTCGGCCGCACAGGGGCAACGCTCTGTTGCGGAGTACGCGGCTGAGTTCCGGACCCAGGCCACTGACAGCGGATGGGATCGCATCGCGCTTTATGACACTTTCCTCCAGGGCCTCTCCTCTGCTGTTAAGGACGAACTTGCCGCTCGTGATCCACCCCGGGATCTGGACTCGCTGATCTCCCTGGCTACACGCATCGATCGGGCGCATAAGGGAACGCCGCCGGGGCGTGGTTACCCAACTCAGAGCCTAGGTCCTCACAGTCCTTTAACTGCGAGCGGTTCCTCCTCGTGTTTCGGGTTCTGGCACCCGTTCTTTCTCTCCGCCACAGGCCATGGAGATAGGACGCCACCACCTGACCCCCGCTGAGAAGGAAAAACGTCGGTCTCTAGGTCTTTGCCTCTACTGCGGAGGTAAAGGGCACATGGCCGCATCCTGCCCAGTAAAAGGCAAGGCTCGTCGGTAATGGAGGGAGCACCCACGAGCCGCGCTTCCCCCGCTCCCTCCAAACCCACTATCTTGGTCCACCTCCAGGTTGGCCCCGATGGCACGGAGTTGGCTGCCTTCGTCGACTCCGGGGCTGATGCCGAGTTCATCGACCTCAAGCTTGCCCAGCAGCTGCTGGTTCCCATGGAGCCCCTGCCTGAAGCTCTGCTGATCAGAGCCCTGACGGCAGCCTTTTGGGCCGGGCCACGCACCGCACTAGGCCTCTGCTCATGTCAGTGGGGGAACAACATCGGGAGTGGCTTTCCTTCCTGGTCATCTCCTCTCCCAAGCCCCCATTATGCTCGGGTTCCCTTGGCTTCGGAAACACAACCCACGTGTTGATTGGATGACAGGGCGTATTCTTGATTGGGGTGTGCATTGCTTCGGCCACTGTCTTGCTCTTCCTCCACCCAAGCCACTGCCGGCTGTCACTCCCGAGCACTCCGATATGGCGTCGGTTCCTGAGGTCTATCATGGCCTTGCGCGTGTTCAGTAAGGCCTTGGCTACCTCCCTGCCTCCCCACCGGCACCGACTGTGCCATCGACCTGCATCCCGGAGCCAGTCCCCCTAGGGGGCGCCTGTATCAGTTATCGGCCCCGGAGAGGACTAGCATGAACCAGTATATCCAGGAGTCTCTGGCAGCAGGGATCATCCGACCATCCTCCTCCCCGGCTGGTGCGGGTTTCTTCTTTGTCGAAAAGAAGGATAAGTCCCTACGCCCATGTATTGACTACCGGGTCTTAATGCGATCACTATCCGGAACCGTTACCCTTGCCGCTTATGGCCTCGGCGTCGAACTCCTGCATGGTGCCACGATCTTCACTAAGCTGGATCTACGCAACGCATACCACCTGGTGCGTATCAGGAGGGGATGAATGGAAGACCGCCTTCAATACCCCAGCTGGTCATTACGAGTACCTCGTCATGCCGCTCGCCTAACCAACGCTCCGGCCGTCTTTCAGGCTCTGGTCAACGAGGTCCTCCGTGACATGCTTAATACGCTTTGTGTTTGTCTACCTGGATGATATCCTGATCTTCTCCCGTTCCATGGACGAACACATCCGGCAGGTGCGTCAGGTCTTGGAGAGACTTCTCAAGAACGGGCTTTATGTTAAACCTGAGAAATGTGAGTTCCACACCTCACAAACCTCGTTCCTGGGATACCTGCTTTCCGCCGGTAATATCCGGATGGACCCTGCCAGGGTCCAGGCTATCCGGGACTGGCCGACCCCCACCTCCCGCCGCCATTTACAAAGGTTCTTGGCTTCGCCAATTTTATCGCCGCTTCGTAAAGGGCTATAGTTCGGTGGCGGCGCCCCTCCACCTCCTGACGTCTTCCCTCCGCTCGTTCTTCTGGGGCCCTGAGGCTGAGGAGGCTTTTCTGGAGCTTAAGCGGCGATTCACGGAGGCGCCCATCCTCATCTTTCCTGACCCGCTCGGCAGTTCGTGGTTGAAGTTGACGCCCGGTGTGGGGGTGGGGGCAGTGCTCTCCCAGGTCTGCCCTGAGGATAACCGCCTGCATCCTTGCGCTTTTTTTTCCAGGCGCCTTAGCTCCTCTGAACGTAACTACCCGGTGGGTGAGAGGGAGCTCCTGGCTGTCAAACTGGCCTTGGAGGAATGGCGCCATTGGTTGGAGGGTGCGGAGGTCCCCTTTCTGGTCTGGACGGATCATCGCAACCTTGAGTACCTCCAATCGGCTAAACGACTCAACCCCCGACAGGCTAGATGGGGCCTTTTCTTTGGCCGCTTCCGGTTCTCTCTTTCGTACCGGCCTGGGAGCCGGAATGTCAAGCCTGATGCGCCTCTAGGGTTCATGCCCTGGAGGAGGAGGAGCCATGCCCAGAGACCATCCTTGCCAAGTCTGTGTCGGTCCACACCCTTAGTCTCGCTTTGGAGGAGCGGGTCAAGAATGCCCAAGACAGGGGCCCTGTCCCTGAGGGTTGCCCTACTGGTCTCCTGTTCGTCCCCGAGGGTCTCCGCCCTGGAGTTCTTCAGTGGTGTCACAACTCCCTGTTCTTCTGTCACCCCGGTCAGCCTCGCACCTTGTCTCTGGTCAAGGCACGCTTCTGGTGGCCTTCTGTAGTAAAGGACACCCGGGACTTTGTCGCGGCCTGCCCCGACTGTGCCCAACACAAGAACCCTCGTGGCCGCCCCCATGGTCTTCTTCGGCCCCTTCCTATCCCGAAACGCCCGTGGTCGCACATCGCCATGGACTTCGTTACCGGGCTGCCCATTTCCAGTGGCAACACGGTTGTCATGACGGTCATTGATCGATTTTCTAAGATGGGCCACTTCATCGCTCTGCCCAAGCTGCCGTCTGCCAAGGAAACCGCCAAGCTGGCCCTCCAGCACATATTCCGCCTCCATGGTTTCCCCAGAGATATCGTCTCGGACCGCGGACCCCAATTCTCGGCGCAGTTTTGGAGGGAGTTCTGCCGCCTCCTGGGCATCTCGACCAGCCTCTCATCTGGGTTTCACCCCCAGACGAACGGACAGACCGAGAGGCTCAACCAGGATCTTGAGACCGGTCTCCGTCTCCTTTGCAGTCGGGAACCCTCCTCCTGGTCGGACAAACTTTTATGGATTGAGTATGCCCATAACACTCTTCCCACTGCTGCCACAGGACTTGCGCCTTCCAGGTGGTCCACGGTTTTCTGCCGCCGATTTTCTCCAACCAGGAACCCCGGTCCGCCGTTCCTTCTGCCGCCCTTTTCTTTCGTCGCTGCCGTCGAGGCTGGAGGACGGCCCGAGCAGCCCTGCTCAAGAATGGCATAAGGCTTTGCCAGGGGCCAACCGTGGCGGTGCCTAGCCCCGCTACCGTGCCGGGCAACGTGTGTGGCTCTCTACCGGGACCTTCCCTTAAGGCCACCTGTCGGAAGCTCGCCCGCTTTATCGGCCCCTTCCCCATTTCCAAGGTTATTAATCCCGTGGCCCTCCGGCTCAGGCTCCCAGGGCGCCCGGGTCCACCCTACGTTTCATGTGTCTAGGGTTCGACCCGTTCAGGCCTGCTCCTGGTGCCCTCCGCCAGGCCCCTCCGCCCGCCGGGTCATTGCTGGGGTCCTGCCTACACCGTGCGCCGCCTGCTCCGCTCCGTCGTCGTGGCGGGGCCTTCAGTACCTTGTGGATTGGGAGGCTATGGTCCTGAGGAGCGCTCCTGGGTCCCCTCCGCTTTATCCTGGACCCTGACCTGATTGCTGGCTTTCATCGGGCCCACCTGGGCAGCCTGTTGGGCGTCCGGGCCGCCCTGGGCGGGGGTACTGTCAGCCCGCTTGAGCACTTCAGGTATTACCGCCTCAACCACAGAGGAAACGCCACTCCCAACCAGCTGCACGGATTTGGTGTATGATTTTCTGGCACTTATAAGGACGCCTGAATCCTCCAGTCAGTGCCAGATTGTCTTTAGGCTTGCCCTGAGCACTCTCCAGCGTATTCTGTTTTGTTTGTTTGTTCTTTTGTTTGTTTCGTTGTCTCTGACCTGAACATTCTGTCCTTCGGTTTCGGCTCGCGCTGAACGCGCTCCGGTTTCCGGTTCGCTCGGCTCTGCTCTGCTCTGCTCGCGCTGAACGCGCTCTGGTTTCCGGCTCGGCTCGGCTCGCTCGGCTCTGCTCTGCTCTGCTCGCGCTGGACGTGTTCCGGTTTCGGCTCGGCTCTGCTCTGCTCGCGCTGAACGCGCTCTGGTTTCCGGCTCGCGCTGAACGCGCTCTGGTTTCGGCTCGAATCCTCACCCCTTCGCGCACATCGGCTCTCTGAATCGGCTCTCTGAATCGGCTCTCTGAATCGGCTCTGAATCGGCTCCGGAATCGACTCCTGAATCGACTCCTGAATCGGCTTCCGATTCAGCTCTGCACAGCCTTTCTCCCCTGCTCCTTTTGCATCTGCCTTGGATCCTATAACCCTAACTTTCTGACAGTTGTGTGCTTAGTATACAGGCTAATTTTCTTTGGCGATGCCAGTGTATTTGTATTCAATTAAGCATATGAAATTCTATTTTCCAGAAACAAGATGCAAGCTATTTGCATGCTTTTAAATCCCAAATTAATATTATATACAGTTGAAATGCCGTAAATAGCCCATATGGTAATATAACTGTAATATGCTAAAAAATGTGTATGGTATGCTAATGAGATGCTATATCTATGATAATTATATCTCTTTCAGAATTTCAATTTCTCAAATAAACATGTGAATGCTGTATTCATAAACTGGATGACTTTATTAAGATATCAAAAAAGACAACAAGGTGACTATAGATAGCTGATAATCTCATAGTATGAACAAATCCTAGATGCCAGATCATAGATGGCATCTAGATGCCATTTCTAAAACTAAATATTTAGAGCAAATAGTTTGCTTGCCTAGGCTTCCTGGACTCAGCAAAATTTGTAGCCCAACAGCATTAACACACACACACACACACACACACACACACACACACACACACACACACACACCTGAAACTAGCACAGTGAATTCGGCCATTGGAAAAAGGCATACAGATTTGTCTTGCATTTCTTAATCTTGGGAAAAAAAATTAAAAAAATGACACAGAAATGAAAGGTGGGTATGGCTCAAAATATAGCCAAGATAATGAGACATTTGGTAAAATGGCATTTCTCTTATTTTCTTTATCCAGCAATATAATATATATACACACAACGTATTTCATTATTATCTTAGCTTATCTTATCTAAGCGTGTGACCATCGCTTGACAACCATCCTTTGAATAATATTTAAGAATTTAGAAGAAGTGGTCCATCAGAGGAACTTATCGATTTATTTGCAAGACAATTTTGCAAGATTTGCCTGTAATGCTAAAGAAAGCTAATTTCTTCTTACTGAAGACCTCTTAACGCTATGCTTTTTCAGTAGCAACAAAGTAGTAATGTTGATCAATCTTGTTTCTTGAAATATACTGTATAGTACTTCTGTTCATGCTTATAACCACATTTTGCTCAAATTTTTTTAATACAAAATGACAGCAGGTGTGTACATTTGCAGTGGATTTTTGCACTGGAAATATACTAAATGACAAAAACATGTTTCCCGACTAGTAGATAATGTGTTTTCACATTGCTGGAGAGAGAAAATAAGAGAGATGCCATTTTACCAAATGTCTCAATATCTTGGCTCTATTTTGAGCCCTACCCACCTTTCATTTCTGTGTCATTAAACCTCAGAATAAATTTACGGCTGACAGTGCCTAATTGCTGGAATAGGCTTTTCACTGAAACATAAATCACATGTCATTAGGTGCTTATTTTCCACTGTTTTCCCACCTCAAATTTTTCCTAGTGTTTCTTTTCTTTTTTCCCAGATTGAAGTCTTTTCTTCCATTTACAGACACAGCGATTTCTCCTCTTATACTGCAAACCCTTTTTTTGTCATCAAGCTTCTCCTCGATTGTGTTCAGACTAATTTTCTGGCTTGTTCATGCGGTTTTACGTCCCGCTCCAGTCTTATCTGCCCACTTAGGTGCAGTGGGAAAGAAAGAAAGCAGAGATGAATAGGACCAAGACGAGAAGTGAACGTTAGCGAATGGAGTGCAGATGGAAGAGCACAAGCGGAAGTTCAGATTGGAAAAAGTGGATAAGGAGTGGATCAGGAGTGGGAAGGAAAGAGGTACCTTACATAAATCATGTTGTCATTTCCTCATGCCTGTAGATTACTGATTAAATCATTTATGTAATCACAGCAATGCAGCCCTCTGCATGTAACACACACACACACACACACACACACACACACACACACACACACACAGTAGACCAACAATGTTGAGGTCTGTAGCCGCAGTGGTTCGTGAAGGAAACTTAATGCAGCGGATGAAAGACACATTATGCTTATTTCCCTTTTGAAAGATGTCCAGCAATGGCATCAGCAAAGAACTGGCAAAACCAGTGGGACCCAGATATTCCCATTTATTGTGTGGAGACTCTGGCCAGAATTAGTCTTCATGGAAGAATTGTTGTCAAAAAAGCTATACCTCTAACATAGAAACAAGGCAAAGTGTTAATGTTAATTCAGTAATTATATATATATATATATATATATATATATATATATATATAGTACTTATATATAAAGTAGCTTTTAACAATGAATATTATCTCAAAGCAGCTTTATACAGATAATGTGGTGATTAAAAGTGAATAAGTTCTTTATAAGTAAGTTTGTCCCTGATGAGTGAGCCGGTGGCGACTGTGGCAAGGAAAAACTCCCCGGGATGGCATAAGGAAGAAACCTTGAGAGGAACCAGACTCAAGAGGGAACCCATCCTCATCTGGGTTGCACCGAATGTCCATTTATAGCAGATATACGATGTTGCAGGGTACAGTGATGATGATCAGAAGCGAAAGGTAGTCCTGAGTCAGTGTAGGAGACTGTTGACATGAACTACAGTTCAATCCATCCTCAAAGCGCCCGTTCTTACTCTGTAATTTCATGGAACCACCCAAGGCGTTGATGAGAAACCGTCCCAAGCTGCACAGAGTGGCCTCCAATTGAAGAGAACACTATCCAGAGGCAGGCCTGGACGAAGTGGGAAGATCCACGGAGGGGAGAGGGGCAGGAACAGTCGTCACTGGAGCCTCAGGAGCATGTTTAACTCGACAGAGAGAGAGAGAGAGAGAGAGAGAGAGAGAGAGAGAGGGTGACAGGAAGAGAAGGATATGGATTATTAAGACTTGCTATGGCAGCATAACTAAAAGGGAGAACCAGAAGGTAACACCAACATGTGGGATCTCTGGGATAAGAGAAGACCCACCACACCATCGTCAACAAACCTGAGTGAACGTGTGAATGTGAGGGGACGACAGCATACAAATATCCCAGTTCCAGCACATTAAAGCAGTTCTTTCTTGAACATATTGATATTGATATTTTAGTTTCTAGAAGTTTCTATGTTTCAAAGCTTAAAATTACAATGTAATGTTATTTGCAGATCACACCCTTGAGTATTACAGTGCCTAAACAGGGCAAATGGATCCATCTCCGCTCTACAGATTTCTATTATCTTTAGCATCAGTTCACAAACAAAAATACACACAAAACCCTCATCACGGATGCTTATTTCAAGGAACATTACCCATGTCATCACCTATTTGAGCAAGGGTGACATGTTCTATATTTAAGTTTCTTGAATGATGATTTTTGTACAAAACATGGAATTTGCAAGCTATGACGTGCAGGCTTTTGACAATGTATTTAGCTTTTACCAGTGCACCTATTTACTTTGTTTGGATCAGGGATAACATTGATATTATAACATTATGACTGGTGAAGTGAATAACTGATTATCTATTCATTATGACACATGTTATTGTGTGGGATGTATTAGGCAGCAAGTAAACAATTTGTTCTCAAAGTTGACGTGTTGAAAGCAGGAAAAATGGTTGAGCGGAAGGATTTGAGCGAGTTTGACAAGGGACAAATTGTAATGGCTAGACGACTGGGTCAGAGCATCTCCAAAACTGCAGCTCTTGTGGGACGTTCTCAGTCTGCAGTAGTCAGTATCTATTAAAAGTGGTCAAAGGATAGAACAGGGTCATGGAAATCCAAGGCTTATTGATGCAGGAGGGGAGCTGTCAGAAATCTCGGGACACAATACACAGCAAGTTTATTCTGTCAGTAACTCTCTTGCAGGTGACTAGGTGAGTAAGGACCCAAATGCAGGATGCACACAGGGAGTAAGGAAAATACAGGCTTTAATTAAATAAGGTAACTGAGCAATGGGGCAAAGGCAAAATCACAGTCCAAAAACAGTCCAAAGTCAAAAACACAGGCAAAACAGGGCGATGCAACGAAGACAAAAACAATACGGAAAACACAGTCCAAAAAATCCAAAAGCCAGCAAACTGAGCAATAAGGTGCAGATCAAAACACAAACCAAAAAGCAGTCCAGAGTTTAAAACCAGAAACAGAGCAGAACAGGGGTCAGGAACAGGATCAGGAACAGGAATCCGGAGCAGACAGGGTGGCAATATTAATCCCAAGGACTATAGGAAGCCGGTCAGATAATCTAACCCAGAGCTAAAATTTTGGTTTTCCTTAAATACCGGGAGGAGCGGGAAAAACGGCAAGATGGCCACCGACCGGGTAGTGCACGCCGCGGAACCGGAAGTGTGCTCTGTGTGCCCGGAAGATCCCAACAGGAGCAAAGGCTGGCACATGTGGTCCGATCCAACAGCAGATCTACTGTAGCTCAAATTGCTAAAGAGGGTAATGCTGTTAATGCTAAACGGGTCAGACAAACACATTATTAGGCCGGTGGTCATAATCCTATTCCTGATTGGTGGCCATAAATTTATGCCTGGTCAGTGTATAAAAAAGTGTTTTAGAATGCAAGTACAGGTTTAATTCCGAGGCTAGGGAAGTTTTTAGGTTTGTTAAAAGCCTCAACGAGAATCACCATTAACATTGAGCAAGTTCTTAAAACAATGTAGACACAGTGTTTACACAATTCTTACTGGTTAGTTTGTTTTTTATGTGGTAAATGTTTTGTTTGGTTTAATTGGACAGCGCAGCGCAATTTTATTTTCATTTTGTAGGTATTGGGATTTTCATTGGGAGATTAATTTCGGTTTCAGGTCCCTGCTGAGACCTATGTGATTAGCATGGTAATTAACTCTTTGATGCTGCTTTTGCCATGAGCTAGGAGTGGCATATGGCTAATGCAGTTTGCCAATTAAGTTATCTGGATTTTGTGATAGCAGGCATAACTATAATCTTTTAATCCATAAATTATGTATGCTTTTCCTAATTACATCCTAATATTTGTTTTCATGCTGTTCTGTGTGGAGTGGAGTGAACATGTGGGCAAGGAAAACACTTGCTCATAAGTAATAGTAATAAAAAAATAATATGAATAAAAAATGTAATAAAAAAGTTTTTGGTGTAGGTTATATGCCATTTTTCTTATAGGTTAATATTTCCTTTTCAGTAAATATTTTATTCTGGTCAGAATCATGGTGGATTCAGGATGAAGCAGGGGTCTTCAACTTTGTTCAGGTCAAGGACCGCTTAGGCGATAGAGAGATGGGGCAGGGACCCCCTGATATAAAATGTGTCAAATATAACCACTGATATTAATAGAAACCGTTCATATTACGCTCGTTATTTTATGTTAAGACAATTAGAACTATGGTGTTGTTGTACATACATAAGTCTTTCAAAAAGATTTATGTATCATAAACATATTTGCAATTAAAATCACAATTTATTAAGTTGTTCACAGTTGTCTTTCATTCTAATAGATTTGCAGTTTTAAACATTTTCCCTTTTACTATCAGGTCAACAATTATACATTTACAAAAATGTCAGCTTCAAGTTTAATAAAACTTGAATGTAAAATGTAAAATTTTATCTCTGATCTTTTTTTCCCCGTGTTTATTTTTTTAACAAAAAATAATTTGTGATTTAACATTAATTAGCAGTACCGCAGTGGACCCCTTTAGGGGTCACGGACCCCCGGTTGAAGACACATGGGACAAAGTATTTAGATGGGAAGTCAGTGGAAGGGCATCATACACACACCTTTTTACTCAACCATTTAAATCTAGGACCAATTTATTGTAACTTCCAAACAGCAGGTTTTGGGGTAGTTAAAGAAACCAGAAAACCATGAGGAACAAACGGAGATACGGGGATATCTGAAGAATATTCCACACAGACAAGCAATCAAATTGTTCTGTTCATTTGAGGAAAAAGAAAAAAATAATACACACTTACAATCCACTTTATTAGACACAAATAAACATTAATGTGTGTATGCAGTCATGTGCAGTAGTGCCTAGATGCACACAATAATGCAGATAAAGTTCAAGAGATACAGGCATGAGAATAGGGAAATGTCTCTGACTTTTTAACTTTGTACCATGTGGACTGATTTGAGCATTGCAAAAAATGTTTATCTGGATCTTTTTTTACATGCAACATTTTCCAGAGTTTATTTCAAAAGAAGATTATTAATTGGTAGCTCTGCATGTGGAGCTGAACACCTTGTTCTTGAAAGTTCAGGGTAGAATCTTTAAAGCTGTTTTTCAGATGACAGGAAATGTGTATTAGTTCAAATAACCACCTTATACATCTATGTTTTGAAAAAAATACACATTACTGTAATCATATCTACTAGGGACATGCATCTTCATAACAGAGGCCGATGCGATTTGCATTTGGAAGCATAGCCAATGATAAGATACATTAAAAATACATATGATTACGATAACCTATTAAATTGCCACTTTCTAAATAATAAAAGTGTAGCGCATCAACTAATCTTTCTTTCGGCTTCTCCCATTAGGGGTCGCCACAGCGGACCATCCGCACGTTTGATTTGGCACATGTTTTTATGCTGGATGCCCTTCCTAACACAACCCTCCCCATTTATCCAGGCTTGGGACTGGCACTAAGGCTTGTGCAACCCTAATGGCTGGGGTTGGTTCCCTGACCGGGGATCGAAACCGGGCCACAGCGGTGAGAGCGCCGCATCCTAACCACTAGACCACCAGGGACCTTCTATTCACCTAAACTAAGAGATCCAAAACTTTTTCCAGAATGACAATACCATGTTCACAAACCTAGTTCGATAAAGATATGGTTTTCATGAGTTAAAGTGAAAGATTTTCAATGGCTTCTACAACCCTCTGACCTCAACCCTATTTGGATGGAGTGGAACGTTGACTTCACCCCAGGCCTCCTAATCCGACAACAGCACCTGACTTTACTAAAATGCTTGAAGATGAATGAGCACAGATCTTAATGAGCACACTTCTAGAGAAATCTAGAGGAACATCTGAAGAATGGAGGTTATTGTAATAGCACTTAATGTTTGGACTTGATGTGGAATGGAATAATAAAAGCACATGATAGTGTTTGCCCTTATTTAAGTAGCCATTAAATGTATATTATAAGCATAAAGTAACTTGCGCATGTAAAATTAGCAAACATTATACAGTGTTTGTAAAGATACAGTGGGTAGAATAGGTAGACATACACATTTGAAATATAATGTTTGTCACGCAGTTCTATTTTGGAGTCTATACGCCTGCTTAGGACTACTAACAGCAAAGCATTTTCAAAATACTACTTTACAACTTAGTTTGCTGTGTAAAGCCTAATGCTTAGTTTATATACTGTATAGTTTAAAGTTTGTTGTTTAGTCTATTTTTGTATTTATTGCTAAATTTACTCACACTATCTGTTTCGTTAATTTTTTCTAAGACTGCAGATCTTTTTCTTTTCTTTTCACTTTTTCTTTTTTTGTATTTCACACTCTCTGAGTTACCCAAGTAAGTTGGCAGACTTCACAAATTAGTTCCTGCTTTCCCAGAAAATGTGATTTGGGTTTTGCATCAGTTGGAAAGTGCAGTGAGTGACTCAGTCTTGGAGAAAAAAAAAGGCTGAATTAAATTTCTCTGAATATTCTCCCCTTTGTCACTGTATATTCCAGAAATGTTATTTTAAAAAGCCAGTCTTTGAAGAGACTTTATTAAAATTGCGGTGTACTCTTTTATCGGAAAAAAATCATAAGCTGGAAAGTTTACTGGTGACTACACCGAGGACAGCATTGCCACCTCAGAGCTACAGTGCCCTAGGTTCAATATTGAGTTTGAGTATCTCACCTTTATGGGTTATTATGCTGTTTCTCGGTTTCCTCCCACCTATAAACATACCTATAGGTCAACTGTCAGCTTTAAATTGCAAGTACATGCCGAATGAGTGTTTGTTTCAGAAGAACATTTAATGCTACTACATTTTTGTACTCTCCGCAGTCTCCAGTTTACCAGATTTTTTATACTTATCAGGGTGACCTATTAGTATATCAGGTAGGAGGTGGAGGCATATAATTCCAAGGTTTGATTATTACTTTCTGTGTGGATCTTTATACTGTACAATCTATCTATATTTTATTTCAACTCCCAGAAACTTTCCAGCATGAGTGCTGCCCTGGTATGATGTCAGTCGTCTCAGCATCCACATCAATGTATGATTTTTTAAATGTATGTACCAATGTACATCATATATGTATGCCACTCTATATGTATGGCAAAAGTTTTCATAAGTAAGAAATGTGCTTTTTTCAGCATGGCAATTCAAACGAAGTCCCAGTTTGCTTTTATAATTCCCTCCACTCTTCCTGGGAAGATGTTTCACTAGATTTTGGCATGTGCTTGTGGACATTTGTGTTCATCAGCCACAAGAGTGTTAATAAACTCAGGTACTGATTTAGGGTGAGGAGGCCTAGGGTGCTGTCAGTGTTCTAATTCATCCCAAATGTGTTCAGTAGATTTGAGTTCAGAGCTCTATAGAGGCCACTTATGATCTTCCTCTCCAAACCATATCTTTAAGGAGCTCGCTTTGTGCACAGGGGAATTGCCATGCTGGAACAGGTTTGGAACAAGTTATTTTTCCTCATTGTACCAAGAGTAATGTAAAGGCAAAAATAAATGAGACTCCTTTCTTAAATGCAAACAGAAAAATAGATGATTCAATCAACACATTTGTTGAATTTTTATTTATTTTTAATTTTGTTATTTTCACTTTTGTACGTCGCTCTGGATAAGGGCGTCTGCTAAATGCCGCAAATGTAAATGTAAATGCACATCAAGCAACAACAAAGCATAACCATGAAAACCATCTGAAGAAACCCAACAACCTCCATGGATAAAATCAATGAGACAATGAGTGCTGGGAAGCCTAAAACTATATACAAATCCTAATCAAGGTGACAAGTAACAGGTGGGGGTGATTAGAGACATGTGACCAAGTCATTTTAGTATGCAATGGCTAATAAAGGTCCAGGGCTAGAATCTTCCAGCTATAATAATCTACAGAAAATATAGCAGGTACCTTTAAGATACCACAATTATTTAACTTTCATTATTTTAAATGTAGACTATATTCACCTTCGGTGTGTTCTGGTATTAGATGTTAGAAATTCTGAGAAACCAATTTGTCAACAGCATCACTATGAAAAAAATATATAACAAACTACACTTGACAGATGCAGCTTCAGCAGTAACACAATAGCAGGTAAAAAAGGTCAACAAACCAAATTAGTAAAAAATTATCAGGGCCAAAGCAGCAAATAATAGGACAAGGCTTGGATATGACAGACTAGAGCAACTGAATGTATACTTTACATTGTTCACAAAGAACAATGTTCACAAAATTCCTTTAAATATTGGCTGTGCTAGGTTGTTTGTATGTGTTTGAAACAGTTGTGGCTAATAAATATGATGGTGATTTTGTAGTGAGTGTGAATTATGGTAGTTGAAGTCTATGGCAGCCATGTTTGAAGGCCATGGTGTGTGCTGGGAAATGGAGTCAAGCTGGATGGATGGATGGATGGATGGATGGATGGATGGATGGATGGATGGATAATTTGTCAAAGTACAAATGACAAAAATACAGCAGATGACAGATATGTAAGTATAATTTTTTTTTAATGTTAATTCAAGTTTATTTCTATAGCGCTTTTTACCACAGACATTGTCTCAAAGCAGCTTTACAGAATTTAACAGTTAAGGTGAACAATGTGTATTTGTCCCTGATGAGCAAGCCTGTGTTATGGGCTTTTTTTTTAATTATAATTGTTATAATTATATATGGGGTAGGCATAGTCATTTAGTTATTAAATTAGTAATATTAGAGCTGCCATCTAATAAAATCACACACAAACATTATGCACAAATGTAAAATTGGAGGTTATTTATTGTGGGAAAATACAGTTATTCTAATGAAGAAAAAACATTCTAAATTAAAAGTGCCATATAAAATGGGGAACACACCACATAAATTTAATTCGCAGCTTGGTCCCTTAGGACTCACCCATTTATACTCCACAGAATAGTCCACACCCTGCAGAGATAGCCCTCCAAAAACCTAATTACTAAATAATTATGCTTTGCCTTACTATAGCAGTATTAATTGCAGAGGCAACAAGAGCCAGGCTGGTGTAAGGCACTGATTAAAGACTGGATAAATAATTGAAAGATTTCATGCAACATTAACAAATGTGATTAAATATTTACCACCTAGAGTCCAACAAAATGGAGTGGAACTTTCAGGCTATTTACATTTTTGCCTCTGCTGTGCTGCTATTTTCTCTCAAAAGTCCTCAAAATGCGAGTTAAATATTGATGTGGTTGTGCAAACAAAACAAATAGCTTACAGCTCATCCTAATAGACCAGGGGTCGCTTTGATAAGCTTCTCTTTACGTACAGACAGACCTAGAATTTGTGTTTATATTATTCTTAAGCATATATTTATATTGTGGAAATGCAGATGCCTTCACTCGTGCTCTCTTGAACTAATATATATATATATATATATATATATATATATATATATATATATATATATATATATACACTTTCAGATACCTCCCAGGTATTGGTGTTAATCTGGCACCTGGTGCTAATTTTCTTGATTATCCTGAAAATCCTTGGCGACAAAGTTATGGCCAAGAAACCCACTACAGTCACCGAACTGTGCACCAGAGCAGTGTGAGAGACTAGTGCTGTCCTGTGGCCACAGATGTGCTGAAGTCATTCAGAGCAGAGGCCTGTACACTTCCTACTAATTGCTGACTGTTGTAACCTTCAGAAAATTTTGTTGTAATCTTTTTCCATGCTACAGTCATTGTTGTTCTCTAATTTTGATCAATGTGTTTTATGCAAAATAATGTATTTTTTTTTTTAAATGCCTTAGTTATTTTGTGGAAAAAGTGTTATGGTAGCATGGTATAGACAGGACAAATACTCCTTCAATTGTTGAGCAGTGAAGATGACATTATTTCGGAATTGTTCAATTGGTTATAAATTGTTCTCTAATTTTGATCTCCAGTGTGTGTGTGTGTGTGTGTGTGTGTGTGTGTGTGTGTGTGTGTGTGTGTGAGTGTGTGTATATGTGTGTGTATATATGTGTGTGTGTGTGTGTGTGTGTGTGTGTGTGTGTGTGTGTGTGTGTGTGTGTGTGTGTATATATATATATATATATATATATATATATATATATATATATATATATATATATATATATATATATATATATATATATATATATATAATATAGTGAGATATATATCACTAGAAATCACTAGTCACCAGTAAAATACAGTTCTTTAGAGAAGGATGTACCCTTTTTTCACTTTTTTTAACTGTCAAGACTTATCATTTGATTTGCATAATATGGATCTGATCTTTTTTTTACCTATTCATCTTGGCAAAATAGTTCACGCTCTATCAGATTGGATAGAGACAGTCATTTTCAAGTCTTGCCAAAGATTTTCAATCAGACTGAAGTCTGGGCTTTGACTGATCCATTCAAACAGAGTGCTTGATTTCAAGCCAGCACAGCATGGCTTTTGGTAATTGTGCTATCCCAAGTCTTTTGCAGACCAGAAAAGCTTGTCTTCTCCGTTAATATTGTCCTTAACCTAAGACATTTCCCAGTCACTGCTCATAAAAAATTATGATGACCCCATAACACAATGCTACTACTACCATGTTTCACTGTGTGTTTTTGGCATGATGAGTAGTGACCAATTATTTTAGTCTCCTTCAATTTGAGAACCCTTTTTTTTTTAGTTTTTCAAATTAAAGTAAATTTCCAAGTCTTTTATAGAGGTCAAATGCCATTTTTCTCTCTTTTTAACATGTTTCCATTAAAGCTAGAACTGTGGGCTATGGTTGTCATGTGAACCGCTTTAGTGTTTGACTTCTTGGTTTCCTCACTGACTAATGCTTTTTATATTGGGTCACTGCTGGACAGCATATTCTAATTAACTTATTGGTGCTCTAAATGCATTAAAAAAAGAGTTTTTTTTATAACTTTCTCCTAGACTTGTTTAGAAGGATTCTTGGCCTTTTTCATGGGGTTTAGTTATATCATCAAAGACTCTTTGGGGGCTTCCAGAGACAGGTATATGTGGTCATGTGATACTTAATTGCACACAGATACAACAAATTATGTGTCAATTGATGAGGAATAGTTGCTCCCGTCATTGGTGTCATAGCAACAGTATAAATACTACTGCAAACGCAATGAATTCTTTGTAAATAAAAATGCCTTTATTTCATCAAAACTGTTTCAATTACAGGTTATAACATTAGTCAAGTCAAGAAGCTTTTATTGTCATTTTTAACATACAGTGAGGAAAATAAGTATTTGAACACCCTGCTATTTTGGAAGTTCTCCCACTTAGAAATCATGGAGGGGTCTGAAATTGTCATCGTAGATGTCCACTGTGAGAGACATAATCTAAAAAGGCCAGAAACCTGACTGATCTAGAGAAGATCTGTGTGGAGGAGTGGGCCAAAATCCCTCCTGCAGTGTGTGCAAACCTGGTGAAAAACTACAGGAAACGTTTGACCTCTGTAATTGCAAACAAAGGCTACTGTAACAAATATTAACATTGACTTTCTCAGGTGTTCAAATACTTATTTGCAGCTGTATCATACAAATAAATAGTTAAAAAAATCATACATTGTGATTTCTGGATTTTTTTTTTTTAGATTATGTCTCTCACAGTGGACATGCACCTACGATGACAATTTCAGACCCCTCCATGATTTCTAAGTGGTCTCCCTAGGATCCATCCAGTGGAGAATGGCCACATGTGCAGGGTGTCTTCGCTTTCATGGAAGTGGCTGTAAATTCTCTCTCTTGTCATGTATGCGCTTCACCTCTCTGGTGGCCCTTGCTGTTCTTAAAGCCGTCTTGTCCCCTGCTCTGAAAGCAGAGTCTCTAGACTTAGCGCACCTTTGTGGTCATCCACGGCTTCTGGTTGAAGCGTGTAGTTATGGTCTTGGAGATCATTGGCGGTCATCAACGCACTTGGTTATTAGAATAGCAGAGGTGTGTTCTGAGTAGCCGAGGTACCAGGGATGTTTCTGTAAACAAGATGCAGAGTGTTTGCCCAGCTCGTTGCAAAGTCCACATGCTGATGGAATTTAGGTAGCACTGATTTTCGATTTGCATGTTTGTAATCTCCGGCAATAGTGAATAGTCCGTCGGGGGGAGCGTTCTGCAATTTGCTAATAGCCCCACAGAGTTTACAGAGTGCTTCCTTTGCATTAGCACTGGGGAAATGTACACTCTGACAATAAAAGCAGTGGTGTATTCCCAAGGTAAATAAAATGCATCTTACAGTCACAAACTCCATTAGCGATGAGCAGTATCTGGAGATGCGCACAAAGTTCTTGCACCATTTTGTGTTGATACCAAACACACATGCCAAACACAAGTCTTACTGCACAGAGCAAATATACAATGTAAAGAAGTTCAAGGGCGTAAATATTTGAATGCACCTGTACGTGTAACGCTTGACTATGTAAAGTATTATGCACCCTAGTGGGCAAAAAATATTGTGTTGCTCAATGGCAATGAACAAGTCTGACTTTTTTGATCATGTTGTTGATGGAATGCTTAAAAAAGCTGTGCTTTCATGGACTTAAAAAATGTGACTAGATTACAAGTTATTTTTTTATGTGATAGATTGTTTGTCACAAACAAATCAACCCTTTATTGTGCAGCTAAGTGGCTTTGAATTAAAATTATACCTTGTTGTCCACATTAACTTGTTGAAAGTATAGTTTATTGCCAGACCTACAGTGTTGCTGACCAGACTGGTATTTCTGCCTCTCTATTCAATATTCAATTAGGGGATAAAGGGAAAAACATCAGGACACTTTTCTGCATATAAAACTGAGCCAATTACATCTAGTATGTAGCTGATGTAATCATGAGAAAGGCACTGTTATCTTGAATTATTATTATTTTAAATCTTCAAGCAGACAGACTTTTATCATTAAGTAAAATGTCAGATAAATTGGCTGCTTACATACTTTATATGAACAAAATTATTAGGACACCTGACTTGTCCAGCCATATATGGCTCTGACCCATGCTGTTGTCACGAAGCTAAAGTTGCACAATTCTATAGGATGTCTTTGAATGCTGTATTCCCTCGTTTGAATTAGGAGACTCAAAACTGTACTAGCCTGACAATGCATAAAGCAAACTCCATGAAGATATGGTTTACATGGGATGGAGTGGAACACCTTGAATGGCCTGCTATAGGATGTTTTAGAATGCTGACTGCACCCCAGGCCTCCTCACCTTACACCAGTACTTAGCCTGACCTACTGATGCCCTTGCAGCTAAGGCTAACACAAATCTTTTCAACCATTCTACAAAAACTAGTAAGCATCTTCCTAATTGAGTGTAAAAGAGGATTACATTTTGAATGGGATGTTCAAAAGCAAATAGAAATCTCAAAATCAGGTATAGCATTGTTATTGCAAGCAGATAGTCAAATTAATGTTAAAATATAACTTTAAGAAAAAACATTTCCACATTTTGGAGATATACAGTATGTTTAATTAAATTGCCATGTCTAGATTGTTATAAGTAGAAACCTGTATTAAAAGTAATTTTGCTATAATAATAAATGTTTGTTGTCAATAAAATACTTACATCTGATACTGTAGGTTATCCAACTGTTTATAAAAATACAGTATATGCACTCAATTTAAAATAAACCAGCACCTGGTTTAGAAAGAGTTTCATGCATTTTGCATGACTGCAGTCCGACATTTGAGCAGACTAATGCAAATGCCAGTTACATCAGTTTGCATCATGTGTGAGTCAGACAGACACTGAGTGGTTCATTTTGGGGTTTTTGAAATCTGCGAACAATTCAGGGGCACCAGCTTAAAACTCTTCCACACTGTCACAATGCTTTACTCATGATGTGAAGCATCCATTATTTCTCGGAGCGCAGCGTTTGACTTGGATGAACTTTTACAGAAATTGCAGGTTTTAGGTTAATTAATGCCTTAGAGTGATTACGAAAAAAGACAGAGAGAATGAAGCAGAGTGATGAATCTTAATTTGAATTGCACCCATTTATTGGCCCCTATGAACACACATACATCTGCACACACATGCCCCTATCATCATCAAGCACTTATGACCCCAATGCACATCTGCTAGCTATTTTATTGTCCGAATAATATGAGATTAATAAGACAAACTAGTGAAAAAGTTCAGAATTATTAAGTAAGTATTAGCATGAAAAGTTGCAGCACCGAATGGGTTCATCTTTGTTCATGGAGCAAAGATAAGATTTTACGACCAAAAAAATGCTTTAAGACCAAGCTGCTCTCAGGAGTATGGATTATCTATGCATTTTGATAATCAAATAAGAAGAATTTATTTATTTTTTTACAAAAATAATGGCAAGTACACAGATTATGTCATACATAGACACATGATTGTGAGCATGCACAGAAAAACCCAGTCATATAACACATTATAGCAACAGCGTGTTAAAAGCACTAGGCCGTTTGCAGTTTCAGGCAGATTTTAAGAAACTCAATGGCAAAATAAGTGTCAGAATCAGGGACAGGCAAAATGGAAAGATGATTACAAACACAATATCACAGAACTGGCTAGAATCAAAAACAGGTTAAGATGGTATCAAAGCTCAAAGATTGTAACCTTGACAAAGTTCATCAAAATTCAGAAAAATTGGTGTGTAATTAGAAAGGTGTGTTTGGTGACCTTGCGCACTGTAATGTGTGTTTTGTGAGAGTTGGCTTTTGTGGCAGCCATGTTTGTTTCACTTCTGGAAAACAACAAAATATCAGGTTTAATTTTTCTCTGCCAATAATATACTCAGACAATTCTAACATGAATTAAGTTTACAAAGCAGTGGTAGTCCAGTGGTTAAGGCTCTGGGTTACTGATCACAAGGTCAGCGGTTCGAACCCCAGCACAGCCAAGCTACCACTGTTGAGCCCTTGAGCAAGGCACTTAACCCTATCAGCTCCAGGGGCGCCGTACCATGGCTGATCCTGCGCTCTGACCCCAGCTTCCAGATGATTTGGGATATGTGAAAAAACTAGAAATTTCCCCACTGTGGGACGAATAAAGGTTAAATTATTATTATTATTATTAAATTTGCAAGTGTTTAAAGTGGTTTATCATGCTTTGGGTTTCTGCCTGCAAATATCATGTTGGAAAAGTAGCTGGTTTAACAAATAAAGCAGTCTGAAACTGTTTGTCTGCCTAAATATAAACCTGCCAGCTAATATAAAAAAAATGTTCCTGTTCATTGAAACAAGTGAAATAAATATCCATTTAAATGTCAGGTAAATAAATAGCATTACATTCATTCAAATAACATTACATATATTAGACCAAGGCATTTTGAATATTTGTCCATTGTCAATGTTTTAGTGTCATCTGAGGTTTAGGCATTAACTCTAAACTATAATGTGAGTGTGTAATTATAGGCCAACATATGTATCACCACATACATGCACACTTTAACCACACAGTGCAGTAATACAAGATTTGTTTAATGCTCACTGATATTATATACAGCTTCAATTTTCAACACAATAAGCAGAGGTTAGAAACAGCACATGGGTGGAGAGCCGAAGAGCCCCTCTATTAACTATTATAATAACTTCCATGTGGAGTGTATTTGTGGAGATTTGTGCTTATTCAGCCACAACAGCGTTAGTAAAGTCAGGTACTGATGTAGGGTAAAGAGGCCTTGGGTGCATTCAGCATTCAAATTATTTCAAAGGTGTTAAATAAGGTTTAGGTCAGACTTCCAAGATCTCTAACTCATGTAAACCATATTTTCATAAAGACGTCCTATGCAATTGTATGCCTTCGATTTTGCTGTGATAGTTATAATAGAGACACCATATATGGTTCGAAAATGTCAGGCGTCCCAATACTTTTGTTCATATTTTGTGTACACAAACTCATACCCAACCAAAATGCCCACATTCTAAGCTGGGGTTGCAAACTTTGATGGATCTTTAACCTTACGGCGCAGCGCTCGCAGATATTTTTCTTTTTTATGAACTACGTTCTTTTATTGATCTTTATTTTTTAAAATGAGGTTATAGAGGGCATGGGCAATATGAAGGTGCAGGACGTACAATATAAATACACTCAATAAACACAAACACAAAGGTCAGATTATAAACAATGCATGGCATGGGTGGAGAACCAATGAGCCCAGTGATGCTTATTATGAATTTGGTAGTTTTGTGCTTTCGGTAAAACACACACTTGCACACATACACATACACACAATAGACTGTCTATAAATCGCTTGTCACAGTGATCTGATTTCCTCTCCTATACATGTATACATACACTATGTAAGCCAAAGTATTGGGACACATGACCTTTCAATTTTCTTTCACTTTCACATATTTTTTTATTTATGTGATGGATGTTCTAATAAACATGTATATATCTATTTCTGTCTGTGTTCAAGTATCTTTAAATGGTCCTCATTGTCTAGTTACAGCCATTGTGCATAAAGAACAAAAGCAAAGATAAGAACATCTAGAAACTGATTGCGTTAGTAAAAGTCAGGTATTTAATTTAGATAACCAACAAATGTGACCTACAATTATTTATTTTCTGGTAAACTGTATATTATATTAAAAATTTCAAACAATCTCTCCAATGAGTTATATTGACAGAAGAGTCTTACAGGGCATATACTTCATACATGTCTCACTAGATGCCTGAAAATCTGAATGAGAAACCCAAAGGTGGTGTCTATTATAGGCTATGACTAGCAGCTTGTAATAAGGCAATTGCCTCTGTCATCCAGTGTTGGACCTGAAAAACACCTGCTGATTTTGACCACTCTCATAAGGTTTTCAGAATCCAGCCTTCCCACTTTGCACCTGGTAGGACTTTAGAAGGTTCTTTTATTGTCTTGCCAGCTTCTTTCATTCTGCCAAAACTGTAGGGAAATGCATGAAAATTTGCTTTTGTGGACTTTGAATGCAGCACTTTACCGACTTCTATGTTTCTGCCAGCATCTCTTTTTTATTTTTCTCTGAATGCACTGCCAGTTGGGAGAGATGATTGAGGTGAACACGCTCCAGCCATGTGTTCTTTGGGTTTCTCGACCGTGATTGTATGGTGTTATTGTTTGCAGACTGTTGATGTAAGCTGTTTTGATTGCATTGCTTGTAGGGTGCTGGTACCTCAAAAGATACCTGGCTACAACAAACATGTTATAACATTAATGGCAATAATAGCAGAACGACATTGTGCTGGTATTTCCCCATAGAAAAGAAACTTGCTCTTTCTCAAGGCTTTGATGAAGCAGAAGGTCTGTTATATTGGAAAATAGTACATGCTCCTTCTCGGTTCTTAACAACTTCTTCTTCTTCTTCTTCTTCTTATTGTCTCAACCCACATAGGACTTCAAGTTTCATTCTGTATTTGGAAGTTTTCGATCAATAATGCTTATTATGCACCTTGACATTGAAAACTGTTTCTTTGTCCTCTTTGCATGAATGTAACAACGGTTCCATATTAATCAGCTGCCTTGAACTGAATGTTTAGTGCAGGTGTTAAACACTACAGCAGGGTTCTTAAAGGCAGTCTCTTGTGGATTTCTTTCTGGAGTGCTCGAGATAATGGCTTTATAAGACAGGCCAGACAGGCCATTGATTTTTGAATATAAATTAAGCTTGTATGGTAATATGACATCGAGCCACACAGGAAATTAAACCGTGTTGTCTTCCGTGCTATTTTTGGGACTATTGTTTAGTCTCTTAAGAGACTGACTGACTGATGGATGTAGAAATACGCACTGCAAAGTTTATTGCAGGGCATCATGTATATAATAATAGTAATAAGAATGATTTACTATCTGTATAGTGTTTTTTATTTATTTTGCTTGTATTTAAAGTTTAGAATTTTGGAAGAAAGTTTGTACATAACCTTAGAAACTGTCCAAAAAAACAACCATTCACCTAACAGCAGTCATGTCACAAACTGACACACATCAGCATCAGTTTCTCAACCCTGAAGTGACAATGAGGAAAAAATACTGTAGTATATGACACACTGTTACCAGCACAACATAAACTAACATGCCACTACCCTGTAACTGTCACTGCTGTGATGAGAGTGATAAAAGTGGTCAACCTCCTGAATAACATCAGGTAATTGCTGGTTCTATAGTCGTGGGCTGTAGGCAGCAAAAAAAAAATTAATGGTACCTGGTCTACCCGACAAAATGGGCAGTGAGTGTAGATACAAGGTTGGTATGCATAATAAAGTGTCTATTAAAATTGGACAACTTGTACCACACCTCCACACTTCCACACACTACTCTCTATATTTAAATGGTGGAGAATTGGTCTTGAAAATAGAATGCAGTACAATTCATTAGTACATTATCTGTCAGGTTAAAGCAGTCTGGTAGGATTTTAGCCTCCTACTCCAACTCTGATTACCCAGTGAGCCACACACACACACACACACACACACACACACACACACATACATTCCCTTTAGGAAGATTTCCTGCTCTTAAAACTCCTATTACTTTTCAATTGAGTGCACCATTTTGTTAAGAAATGTCAGTCATAGCATTTGAAGAGCCTCTTCTTCTACTCTTGAATCGACTCATCGGTGTGCACTGGGGGAAAAAAAATCATTATTTCAGCGAGATTTGTTTCATTGGCTAAATTTTCCTTTACGTCTGAACAGTGCGTAGATTCGGCAGGTTCAAATGTATATGTTGCTTTTACCAATCAGGCTGCGATTTGGTCACCCCGAGGCCCCTATAGCAGGCCCCCAATTACGTCAGGTCAGCATTTTTAAGTCCTGTGATTAGCTGGTCAGAAAGCGTGCCAGTCAGAGTGTGGAGTGTGAATTAAATAGCCGATTTTAAATTTCACAATAGCTGACAGAGGAAAAAAAATTATTTTGTTACATATATATGTACTTACAAGGTCATTTTCAAGATGGACATTTTAATCAAAACTGGATTTTGTGGACATCCAAAACAGTTCAATGGTTCCTTCACAAATAATTTGCACAAAAACACATAATTGGTCTTCATTTTAAATCCCTGTAATTCATGGAAAAAGGGACAAAAATGTACGGAAAACCCAGGGTTGTTTATTGGGGCTAATATTGATGCTTCTGGTAGAGATGATGTATATGGTGGCGCAGCTGTGGCTACAATGAAAGGAGACTTGTTGAATTGTGTTCATTGGGTTTCTTGCTTTAGAAATGGCATTTATTCTCACTGCATTAGATACCTGTCTTTGATGCAGCACTCTGTTATACTGTGTTTCTTTATGATGATTTCTATAGCTGTGGTGTCATAATGATGGTATTAAGGGGTGGATTGAGGTCTAAGTGTGAAATGCATGGCCTGCCACTGCCTTTGCTCATTCTCTGAACAGAAGCTGGTAATTTCTGTAAAAATTTCTGGTGACCAATGACTAATGACTAATGACTAGACTAATGTGGCTAATGTGTGGAGATGACTTGCTATATCATTAAGGAAAGGGAATGTTAACATCATTTATATATAAATGTAGCCTTTTTTTTATACACTATTTGCATATAACAATTTGGGCACAATACAATGATCAATCTTGTCACAATGACCACTGACTGGTTTGGGAAATGCACCGTCTCAACTGGTAAGACAATACAAAGGATAAAAAGGACAGCTGAAAAGATCATCATGGTCCCTCTTTCCTCGATCATGAACATTTACACAGCAGCTGCATCCATAAAGACACAAGAATCGTGGCTGTCCACACACGCCCCTCACACCCACACTTCACCCTCCTGCTGTCTGGAAAATAGAACTGAAGCATTACACAGTTTCTTAACACAAGCCAACAAACTCCATTATAAAAGAGTAGACTGATCACAGACACTTTCACTGCAATTATTTGCACAATTTTTTGCTGTAAATTCCTGCATTTAAATAAACAGTATTTATTAATATCTATTTGCAAAGGCTCCATCAATGCTGAACGGTAAATAAAGTTTTAGTGCAACAAATGCTTCCATCCAGAAAACGTTTTTTTTTAGGAAAGACCTTGCATATTCGATCAAGACAATGCTAACTAAATACTGCATTCATTATTAAAGGATTCCTTTGTTGTATAAGAGTCCAGGTGTTGAACTGTCCTGCTTGCAGTCCAGAAATGTTACCATTTAATAACATTTGGCGTATCATGAAAAGAAAAATACAACAAAGGACACCCAGAACTGCCCAGAACTTGTGCAATTCATGTAATGGCCTGCATATACGTCTGAATAATTTTTTCTAATTGTTCTCTGTTATCTTGTGTTTATTCATGTTTTTTTACTGTGTACTGTGTTGCATATAGTTGAAATGACAAATTTACTTGACCTGACTTTATTAACAGGCAACCATTCAATCCCTTGTGTGAAGCTGTGCCTTAAATTGTGGCAATGCATTATGATATAAATTTTTTACAGAAGAACATGAAAAGAAGCTGGAAATACATTTGTTTATTAAAATAAAGAAATAAATAAAACCCTTACATAACTATCTGAATGCCATTCCAAGATCGCAAATAAAACGCTTGTGTGCACTCTAGATTCTCTGAGCAGCATATTGTGAGTGACACACAGTCCCAGTCACGCCGTCCACGTCATTTCTCTTATTCGAAGAGCATTACTGGGTGTAAATGGATGTCTGACTCCATGCTGTGCTAATGTGTAAATTGGGTAAAAGCACTTCTGGCCTGGCCGCATTGCGAGATAGCTCTGAAAGCAATTCAGTGCATGTTTCTATTCCCAGAGCTTTAAAATACAAAATGAGTGAATATAATAGCCCACAAAAGAGCTAACGATCCATCCCAGATTAACCAAGAGTGTCTGATAAGGTTAACACATACACTGGTACGCACAAGCGCACATGCACACACACAGATATATCACAATTGGATATTGCCAATAAAGTCTAACATTTACATTACTAGTTTACTGTAAATAATTTTGACCTTTGTATAAATAATGTTCTAAGCATTCTTCAGCGTATTCATCAGTGTATTTACAGCTTCTGTAAAATGATAGAGATAAATAGAAGGTTTATAATACTAGGATAATTGTATTAATGACTGACCAAATTGCCAAGGTGTTTAGACTTAAATGAGTTCTGGGTTTGGAGTACAGCATTGTACATGTTCTATCTGTTTATAAGACTGGGACTGGATCAATGTTCCTTTTCTGCATGAGAATGCCAAATGCAGCACTGATTAAATAGACAATGCTGTAATCAGAGCTAGCGCTAATAACTTGTACAAATGTTGGATTCTGATCAACATGTCTGGCTTGCTTATATTACTTAATATAAAGTTCATATAAAATTGAAAGAAATCATGATTGTTTGATATGAATCGTGTTAAAAGGCAGCTGGACTAATTGTTGCAAGACACCATGTGTGACTATGGTAGTTACAAACATAAAACGTTAAAATCATGTACCTGTACAGTGACAAGCCAGTCATTACATATTGACCTGCATGCTAAATACTGTGTTGGTCCCCCTTTTGCTGCCAAAACAGTCCTGAATTTCAAGCATTAACAGCATTAACTTATTCACCAATTTGAGCTCCAGAAGCTTGTCTGTTGGATCGGACCACATGGGCCAACCTTCGCTCCACACGGCATGAATGAGCCTCAGCCGCCCATGACCCTGTCACCGGTTTACCACTGTTCCTGCCTTGGACCACTTTTGATAGATACTGACCACTGCAGATCAGGAACAACCCACAAGACCTGCAGTTTTGGAGATGCTCATCACAATTTGCGTTTGTCGAACTTGCTCAAATCCTTACACTTGCCCTTTTTCCTGCTTACAACTAAGGCTGCAACAACTAATTGATACTAATCGATAATGAAATTCGTTACAGCCTCTTTGGAAAATGGCAGACAGTACAGGGTCAACCAGCAGCAAGAACAAGTATGCGTCCCAAGTCATCCAAGGCGTGGAAGCATTTTATATTAAACGCAACAATGAAAACCTTTAAGTGATGCAAAGCAAAGCTTGTGTGGCATGGAAATACCACACTGATGCACAAGCATGTGAAAAGAAAACACACTGGTGTCACGGATGAAGGCAAACATCAGTCAAAAACTGTATTTCCTCACCATGTGAAAATGGTGTAGTTTAATGGAGTGCTTTTGTGTATACAAGCTTCACTTCTTGTATTGTATTACTAAAATAAATAAGCTTTTCAATGATATTCTAATGTATTGAGATGCACCTGTGTGTGTGTGTGTGTATATATACATGTATGTATGTGTATATATATATATATATATATATATATATATATATATATATATATACATACACACAAACAAAATCATAATGTATTCAATTGCATCTGCATTGTATCTTTTCAAAATACTGCCTTTTGGACTTTCTGGGAGTTTTATTTTAGAATAATCAAAAACATGCACTTTTTTGTAGGAAGTCTATATGTTCAACATTAGAAATACTTGCACACCACTGAGAATGGAGAAAAAAAAAGAGAGAAAAAGAACAATGCATCTCCATTACTATAAAAGACAATGTGCAATTATTTGCAAGCTGCAAAACGTTCAAGCTGAAAGCAAGGAAAAGTTCATTCCACAAACTGGGTGTTCAGAAAAATGTCTTGATTAATGCTTTTCCTGAATTTTCAGCGATTGACGAATAGAACATGGTACAAAGCAAGGCTTAATGAGGTCTGTGTTTAAAAATTGAGATTAAAACTTCTAATTTAAGTTGTTAAACTATGAGAAGACGATACAGAAAATGGCATGATGTATCTAAATGAAATCTTTTTTTTTTTTTTAAGTTTTATACATGCTGGGTTGGGTCTAGTGTGTCCAGTTAACTAATTATCTATTAAAAACTAGTAAAGTCACAGAGCATATATAATGAATTCATATGACTGCAAATGTATTTTTCTATGTTTAGAGTTAAACTCAAAAACTTTATGCACTTCTGTCTTTCATGTTACATGACTATTTGCACCTGTATCATGTTTTTAGTGCGCATGTGTAAGTCTTGCATATTTCAGCTTGTCTTGTGTTTCCCATTCATGGTCTTTACTGTTCATGTGTCAGATTATAGTTCTTGCCTTTCATCTAATTATTTAGTGTTTTGTTTGTTTGTATGTTTGTCTTTAAAATTATCTGCAAAATAATTATCTAAAATTATAAAGTTCTACCCTGAAAGCCTCCTCACCAGAAACACTGAGAGGCAAAATCATGCCTTTATTAGAGTCAAGAAAGTGAGAAATTTTAATCAGGCTGTTTTTTTCTCTGCTATCACAACTGTAACTTAAGATCCAAGCAATGACCAGTTTGCAATATTAAAAAGAAAAGTTTTTACCAAAAATTATTTCAATCCCCTTGCTCACGTTCTTATTAAACTGGAATGTGTAGAGGACAATTCTGTCCTCTACATCTGCCTCTTTTAAAGCAACTACCTGTATGTCTTACCTCACTATATCCATAAACCCTTTCTTGGCCTTACACTTCTCTTCCTGCTTAGAGGCTCCATCCTCAGCATTCTCCTACAAATATACCCCATGTCCCTCCTCTGCACATGTCCTAATCATCTCAATCTAGCCTCCCTCACCTTGTCTCCAAAACGTCCTACATGCCCTTTAATAAACTTGTTCCTAATCCTGTCCAACCCCATCATTTCCAATAAAAAGCTTTCAACTCTGCTACCTGCAGCTCCACCTCCTGTCTTTTACTCAATGCCACTGTCTCTAAACCATACAACATAGCAGGTTTTACCACAGTCCTATACATTTTTCCCTTTACTCTTACTTATAACACACTCTCCATTACTTTGCACTGTTGACCCCAGGTACCTGAACTTCTCCACCTTCTCCACCTCTTCTCCCTGCAGCTGCACCACTCCGTTTCCCTTCCTCACATTTACACACATGTACTCCACTCTTACTCCTACTGACTTTCATTCTCCTTCTCTCCAGTTCATACCTCAACCTGCTCCCGTCTCTCACCACAAATCACAGAATCATCTGCAAACATCATAGTCCATGGAGACTCCTGCCTTACCTCGTCGGTGAACCTGTCCATCACTACTGCAAACAAAAAAGGGCTCAGAACCGATCCTTGATGCAGTCCAACCTTCACCTTGAACCAGTCTGTCATTCTTGCTGCACACTTCACTGCAGTCACACTGTCCTCATACATGTCTTGCACCACCCTCATATACTTTTCTGCCACACCATACTTTCTCATACAATACCACAACTCCTCTCTTGGCACCCTGTCATACGCTTTCTCTAAATCCACAAACACACAATGCAACTCCTTCTGTCCTTCTCTATACTTCTCCATTAACATTCTCAAAGCAAATAATGCATCTGTGGTGCTCTTCCTCGGCATGAAACCATACTTTTGCTTACAGATGGTCACTTCTTCTCTCAGCCTGGCTTCCACTACTCTTTCCCATAACTTAATGGTGTGACTGATCAACTTAATTCCCCTGTAGTTACTGCAGGTCTGCACATCTCCCTTATTCTTAAAGATCGGTACCAGCACACTCCTTCTCCTTTTCTCAGGCATCTTCTTCTTTTTTAGTGTACAACTTCTCATACAGCTCCTCATATGCCTTTTTCTTTGCTTTTGCCACATCCCTCTTCACCTGCTGCCGCATTTCCTTGTACTCCTGCCTACTTTTCTTATCTCTCTGCCGATCCCAATTTTGTTTCACCAACCTCTTATGGTTTCTCTTTGTCTTCTTTCTCTTCCAATTTCTTTCCATGGGTAAGAAAAGAGAAAATGACGACAGATGAAATATAATAATACCAAAATATTATTATAATTATTTGTAGGGTAAAAATTCAATGATTCAGTGATTTGGAAGAGCCGTCTCGAGGCTGTCCGCCAGAGAATAATCGATAGTGCTTTCTGCAAAAAGACGTCTTGCTCATCATATCACATTATTCACAAGTATTAGGCGAGAGATCGATATGCTGAATAGCAGGTATAGATTTTCACTAATGTGTAAAAATGTACTTTGATTGCCTGAATATCCTGAAGAAAGGAGGTAATTGTAGGCTAAACAGAATAGTACATTTTATTTGAAGATGCAAAATTAAGCATGACCAACACATACGCTAATGTCTTTGGAACGTGGCAAAAAAGTAAAGTGAGTGAACTGTTTAAAAAAAAAAGGGGATATTGGACTGTAACAGGAAACAGGTAATAGTGATTAATGTAAGTTATGGAATGAAGCAGGACATGGAGTGAAAACTCAATCATGGTTTGGATGGAAAATTACATCTTTTTTTTTTTTAAGTGAATCAAAAGACACACTACAAATTGTTAGTTTTTTACTACTTACAAGGGTAAATAGATTATGGACTAAATTATTGAGACACTAAACTTTTGCGGTTCTTGAGGCTCACAATTGTATAGAATGATGTATCGAATGTTGTAGCATGAAATTTTCCCTTCACTTCAACTAGGAGACATGACAATGCCCCATGTATAAAGTGAGCTCAATGAAGATATGATTTGAGTGGCCTGCTATAGAGCTCTGGTCTCAACCCTATTAAACACCTTTGGCATGAATTGGACCAAGGCCTCCTCACCCTACATTAATACATGAATTCGCTTACACCCTTGTAATTAAATGAGCACAAATCTCCAAAAGTCTAGTTTAATCTGCTTAGAGGAATGACCATATTACTACAGTAAAATATTGAATAAAAGTGAAAACGGGTGTTCAAAAAGCACATACCGTATTTTTCGGACTATAAGCCGCTACTTTTTTCCCACGTTTTGAACCCCGCGGTTTAAACAACGAAGCGGCTTATTTATTAATTTTTCCTGGGTTTTTCCCGTTTCACAAACTTCAAGCCAAAAAACTGAGACCCATAACATTAGACCAATGAAATTTCCAAACGGAAATGAAAAAACGCACCTCACCTGTGTTCTGAGAAAAAAGGGTTTTTTTATACGCACGACGAGGCCAAAAGATAAACTCCCGAGAGAAATAGTTGTGAAAGGAAGGAGGAAGAGAGTGAACAATGACTTTCTTGGTAGGCTACTGTTTAGATACAAGCCGTTGTAGTGCGTTGAGTCTGGGTGAAGGGAGAGCTTGCTAACTCCAGTTGTAACAGAAATCATATAAGCACAGACAGGTTTCCAAAACTCGTGCTTTTTTATTTTTCTTGGCAACAGCGTTACGGGTTAGTCAAAGAAACTTAGAAATGAGCATCAAAAAATAATAAGGACATATTCCTCGGTCTTGCACACATGCAGTAATAGTGGAAAAATGCGGTGGCAGGCTATTCCCAAAATACCGCTCTGCTCTTAAAGGAGCCACAACATATTTCACCCAATACACCGTGTTACAAACACTGTCTTTCGTTAAAGCCTGTGTAAAGTTCATTAGTTTTTCATTCGTTTATACACAGGTGCGGCTTAATTTATGTTTAAAATAAAAATTTGTTGCGGTTTATATATGGGTGCGCTTTATAGTCCGGAAATTATGGTACAAATCTCATAGTGAAGTTTCTACAAACCTTTGCCAATATAATGTGCATACTGTATATAAAATCTTGCACTAGTGAAAAGCAAGGAAACACTTTTCTGAAATTGGACTTCAATTAATTTGTGCTAAAGACTTTGTCTCAAAGCAGCTTTACAGAGATAAAGAGGTTATAAAGTTGTATAAAACAAGTTTGTTCCTCATAATTTTAAGTTTATCCCTAATAAACAAGCAAGTGGCAATTGTAGAAGAAACATTGAGAGGAACCAGAGGGAACCCATCCTTATGTGGTTGGCACTCAAGACAACACTCAAGTGGATTTGATCTGCTTATCAATAACTTTTTTTTTTTTTTTAATGCAGACATTTGCAGCCATTGTACACTTTTTATAGCTTTTTCCCTTTTTTTGTCAGCAGAACATTCACTGTGCAGCATGGTGCCAATAGAAAATATGGCATCAGTACGAAGTGGATGTGCCAGAAGTTAAATAGTTTTTTCAAGCAAAGAAGAGCAGTGCATGGAAATCAAATAATATGCCAAAACTGGGTTATTTGTCTCCAAACCATAATCAGGCAGACCAAATGTGATTATGCCAACACAAAAGTAGATGAATACATGAAGTTTGGAGCATGAAAAATTTACAAAATCTAGAGTGACTGGCTATGGGTCTCATAGGACAAAGTAACAGTCTCTAAACGACTTTATAGAAAGGTAATTGCGGCAAAATGCTTGGCATGGGTTCAAAAATACAAAAGTTTCACAGTAGATGACTGGAATACAGTACTATTTATTGCAAAATCCAAGTTTCTGTGTTATGGCATTATTAGAAGGGGTGTAAGTGACTGATACTACAAAGTATCAAAAGAACATTGAACCATAGTGGTGGGAATAATTGAATCTGGGGGTGTTTTTGCCTACGCTGACAAAAGACAAGCACCACTCCATTCTTCAAAGACACTATATCCCCTCTGGTTTGGATCTTTGCACAGGGGGAATCAAAGTGCAGCAGGATAATGGCCCAAAACACACCTCAAAACCATTTCACCAACTATTTAAGACCAAAGTAGATTATGGAATGCTGACTGTCATGCATGGAGACATTCAGGAGCATTAGCGGATGCTCTCAAGAATTGTGAACTCATTTGATTGTTGGATTTCATGCAAGCTTGAACGTACAAAATGTCTTTACACTAAAATGGGAAATTACAAAATACTAATAGATTTTTAAGTTATTATTTTTTTATTATTATTATTTCTTAAATGAACATTTAATTTGGATTATGTTGATAATATTATTAAAGGGAAAAAAAATTAATTCCTCAAAGATTGTGAAATTGTGTACAGCCCTGAGAATATTTTTTCCCTTAATTAAATGCCCTCATCTTTAAAGATAATTAACTCCCACCAGTCTCCATGCAAGCTCAAATTTTATTACGCTTGGTTTGGTGGTACGGTGCAGCACGATCATCTCTCCCTTTCCTTCATGCCTTCTCTTTCTTTCCCTGAAGAAGACATTAATCTTCTGCTGCCAGTGGGTGTGTTGGGTTTTGACACACCTCTCAGAGCCGAGAGGGAAAGGCCCCGCAAATATTGAGTTAGTTCCCATGACACACTCTTGACACCTATATACACTCCTGTGGCTTCTCGACTATTTCTGAATTGCTTCTGTCTGACAGTTTTACGCAGGCATGTGCAGTCATATAACTTCTCTGGAGATGGCGTAATGCTGGGTTTGCTTAAAAAACAAATTAAGGTACAGATGCATACTTGCAGAGGTAAACGTTCATCACAATGAAATTTGTAAGTAGGTGAAACTACATATATGTCTGAAACCATTGGAATCATTCACTTGCTTTAAATACTTAGTCAAGATGGCATTCATTTAAGCACCTAATAAATGACTGAACACTTTTGTGCAGCTTGTCTCAGCGAAAGACTAAGTTCCCTTTCAGGAACTTGAGCTCCGTTGAAAACGCTTTGGGAATGCCTCGCGTTGTTCACGCTCTGAATCATGCGTAAAATCTGGCCAATAGGCAGCTGTGACGTCACTGGAAACCAGGAATGTCGTGCAAACCAGGAAGCTACAAAATAGGAGCGTGATGGCAGCTACATCCGCTTTAGTTGTTCAGGTAAGCGCTTTGTATGTGAAACTGTGCAGCCATGAGCTTTAAATTTAAGCAGAATTCCAACTGCATGTTCTTTCTTGCCCCGCTTCATTCAAGGGGGGGATATTTGCAGCCAATGTGTTGTTTGCTTAGCTTAGGAGCATGCTTAGTCGGCTCTCGAGGGAGTCAACTGTTAGCATTTTTAGCCGTGTGGCTATGCACTTCCGGAGAGCGCTCTGAATGAAGCTGAATGAGATTTTCCTGTGTCCTGCAACACAGCTTCCACCCTGGGGCCTATCGTTCTTTCCCGACCTACACACCAAAGTGTCTTCTTTCTGGGAGACCCCATATGCAGCCCATACCTTTGCCCCGCATTCGCTATAAGCAAATATAGTAGGGTTCAGGGAGTGCGGCTATGGGCAGATGCCCAGGGTTGAATAGACGCTAGCTGGCTATCTCTCCCCAGGTGATGCATCGCTGAAGGCTCCGGGATCGCCTACAAAAGCCACTTCGGCTCTAGTAGGTAGGGCTTACACGGCAGTAAGTCAGACCGGGGGTTGCCTCCACACGATGAGTGTGTTGCAGGTATACCAGGCTGACCTGCTATGAGAGATGGACGAGGGATTCAGCTCTGGGGCTGACGATTTAGGAGTTACTAACCCTCAGGGCCACTAAGTATGGCGCGGGCCGTATACCTCATTATACGGCCTTCCGAGGCTGGTTTTCCTAAGAGATTTCCTGGCAGCTTGGGAAGGCCTGCAAGACGTATCTCGGTGGGTCCAGCACACAGTAGAGAAGGGCTACACGATTCAGTTCGGATCCCCTCCTCCCCAGTTCAACGGGTTGTGTCCTACCGTGGTGAGACACAAGCAGGCTCTGGTCCTGGAACAGAAAATGCGCACCCTCCTAAGAAAAGGGGCCATCGAGGTGGTTCCTCCCTTAGTCAGAGAGTCAGGCTACTACAGCCAGTACTTCGTTGTTCTGAAGAAGGATGGCGGAATGCGGCCGATCCTAGATCTGCGCTCCTTGAACGGTTCACTCAGGAGGCTCAGGTTCAGGATGTTTACTCTCAGATTGTGTCTCAGATCAAGTCTGAGGACTGGTTTGTCACGATAGATCTAAGGGACGCCTATTTCCACATAGCCGTCCTTCCTCCTTACAGGAGGTTCCTGAGGTTTGCTTTAGGGGCGAAGCTTTCCAATATCGAGACTGCCCCGCTGCAGCTTCAGGGCATCTGCATTCTATATTATATCGACGATTGGTTGGTATTAGCTCGATGATCGAGCTTCAGGTGGTCCAGCATTGAGATGTCGTTCTCTCCCACATGAAGGAATTGGGGTTAAGACTAAACACAAAGAATAGTGTGCTTTCTCCAGTACAGAGAACCACCTTCTTGGGCGTACTGTGGGATTTGACCGTCAAGAGAGTAAAATTCTATTAATTTATTCCCATCAGTCTATTCGCTTAATTTCATTGTGTTTCTCTTAGCTGCACTGCTTCCAGTATGTGTATGTGGATGTTCGATTTTTTTGTCCAATCATATTTTAGCCTCTATGTGCTGCCATGTCAATCTAATCTGCCCAGGGCCTGCAAAGTCTATTCTACTGGCTCTTTGACCATTGAGAATATTACCAACGGGTCTGTTTCTTTAAGCAATCAGATTTCATATTCGCCTTCCAGCTAGCTAGCTGGCCCAGAATAGCATCAACATTTTTCCATCTTCTGATTGGTTGGTCAAAAGGAAACTGTTACAGCCAAGTTTGACTGGCAAAACACGCGTGTAGCGCTCTGCACACATGAATACATCTGAGTTCGACTTTTTTTCAAGCAGGATGGTCAGGATGGTCAATTCCACAGGCAGAAACAGCTCATATTGCACTTGCATCAATTTCAAGCTTAGAAGGCTTAGGAAAACCTGGAGCTGTAAGTACAGGTGCATCACATAAAATAGCCTTCACACTGTCAAAAGCATGTTGGCAATCTGAAGTCCAAACAAAGAGTTTGGAAGTACTAAGCAAAGATGTAAGGGAAGAAACAACATTAGAATTTTTCTTTTACAAAAACAACGATTGTAGCCTGCCATACCATGAAATCTTTATGACTTGAAATTGCAGAAACATTTTTAATGGCAGTCACTTTAGCATCTACTGGATTTAATTGTACATGACCTACTTGCTTGCCAAGGTAAGTAATAGTTGCTTGGGCAAACTCACATTTTGCCAAATGCTTGTTCTAATCATTTAAAAACCATCTCTAGCACATCTAAATGAGTGGGCCAGTCAATAGTATAAAAAACAAGGTCATCTGGATAAGCTGAGCACATAAGGAACATCTGCCAACACAACAATATTAACAAGATGCTGAAACTTAGCTGGAGCATTTTAATGTCTAAATGGCATAACTGTATACTACAGGAAACTGCCAGGTGTGACTAAAGCAGAGATTTTTGAGGCACGAGTAAGTCAGTGAGTGGTACCTGCCATTAACCCTTAAGCAAGTCCAGTTTTGACACAAAACAAGCTGAACCTACATCGTCAATACTGTCGTCTATCATTGGCAAGGGATAAGAATCAGGGTCTGTAACAACATTAACATTTACACAGCCGATATGAATGATCAGGTTTAGGGATTAGTATGCAAGGTGACCTCCAAGGGCTACAACTAGGCTTCGCCAACTCATGTTCTAATAAGTATTTAACTTCATAGTCAGTGTCACTAAGTTTTTCTTTAACTGAGTATGGGCCAGAAAACTTGGCAGACAGGGATGAACCAAGAATAGGAAGTAAAACCATTACTTTGTCACCAGGTTGAAACTTCCTGGAAACTGCCTTCTTTTCATGCCTGAGTGACCAAAAACAAGGTCTGCAGGACTAAATCTAAGAGACTTTTGAACAGCTTCTCTTACTGCAAACAGCACAAGGGGCACTGTTCATCCCAGGCTTTCTCACTGTCTAAACAGTATTTCCTTAACATAGACTTTATGGACTTGTTAAATCTCTCTACCACCTTGAGACTTAGAGTGATAAGGACTGGACACGTGATGTTTAGCTTTTTTATAACCTCTAAATATAGCTTGGATAAGAAGTTAATTACTTGATCCATTTAAACTACCTTGGGCAGCCCAAAAGTGGTGAAAAATGTTATGTGTTTTTACCACTACTGAAGAAGTAATTCTACGTAAGGGAATCGCTTCTGGAAACCGAGTAACAGCACACAATATTGTCAGTAAATACTGATTCCCGGACATAGTTCTAGGCAGAGGACCAATGCAATCAGGTGGGGGAAAAACAGGACAGAAACGTAACTATATATATTTATATATTATATAGGTTTGTTCGTTTCTCGAACATCCATTCCAGTCCCCTGTTGCTGTTATATAACCTTTAGTCTTCAGGGAAGGTGTTTCTAGATTTTGGAGTGTGCTTGTAGAGGTTTGTGTTCTTTGTGTGTGTGTGTGTGTGTGTGTGTGTGTGTGTGTGTGTGTGTGTGTGTGTGTGTGCACTGTCTATCTGTCCATGATTGTCCCACTCGATTTACAGTTACAAGCAGGGTGAAGCTGTCCCAGCTGTTGACAGGTCTGCTAGTAATTTTATAAACAGCTGTTGTAAATGTGGGGTTGCCTCAAAGTTAATGCACACACACACACACACACACACACACACACCAGCACAGACAGTATCTACTGCAGAGTACTAAATGACAGGTCCCAAGCTCTCATCTCTTTTCTTCATCAATATTCTTGCATTCATTACAGAAATCACTGAAGACAAGTTAAACTCTTCCACACCATATTTCAGCTTTCAGCCTGAGATATAATACAGATTATTTCAGTAATCGCCATGATCCTACTGTAACTCTAGAGCTTTTTATTAACTGTCAAAAAATTTATAATAATAATAATAATCTCACTATAGATGCAGAGTAATTTAAGCATTTGCACAGCAGATGCAACTGATATTCATATTATTCATATGTTGTTTAATGTGAAAATTTCCTTTCCTTTATTCTTAGAACAATATTGAAATATTTGCTTGTACATCCAGATAAATGCGTATATTGGGGGGATTTAGAGAGAATAATAGCATAATAGAACTGGAACATAGCGTTTGCGGTGCTGCAATTTGACAATGTACAGAAGAAGCAGTGACATAATTTCACATTGATTTATACCAGCACATTTACTTTCTGCCTAGGCTTTAACAGCTATAAATACTCATGCGACTCATTTTCTGAGACGTAAATAGGCTGCTTTAAAACATTGTTCTGTACTACTGTGATCTGTATTATTAAGATTTAACTACACTATATAGACCAAAATGAGGACACCTGACCGTAAGATTTGTATGTGCTTTTGGAAAATGCCATTCCACATTTAGTCCCTAATTATAATAAACTCCTGTTTTAGGAGTTACATGTTTTAATGAAGATAATATTTTTAAATAGTGTCATAGTCTGTCTAACTTTACCACAGTCTCTTCTTGTTTTGATTACAAATTCCAGTAGTAGTCTGGTAAGAGGTATCACTCCGATAGCCAGAGGCTACATCCACATCAATCTGGATACATTTACATTTATAAAGTTCTAAAATGTACGAATATGCTCTCATCCCTATATACTGCTTATCAAAAATGCGGAAAGCTTAAGTGTGCATTATTTCCGTCAACCATTTATTTGTTGTCTCTTTAATTTAATCCATTAGCGGTCAACAGTCCATCCCCTTAAAAACAATCAATCAATCTGAAAATTGTACAAAGTGAAATTAATCCCTAAGAACAGTAAACAAACGAGTACAGTAACTACAGGTGCAGTACAACATGATCCACTATCTTGTTTTTGTTTTAGATGAATGTTTCAGATGGCTGCATTGTAAATTTCCTGGCTGCAGTACATCGCAAAAAAATTGGCACAGGGCAACAAAAGACTGGAAAAATAAATTTTCAAAAAATAAACAGCATCTTGCAACTAGGTTAATTGGCAACAGGTCTGTACAATAATTGGACATAAAAGAGCAAAGTAAATATAGACTCACCAGTCTGTGAAAAACTTTATCCATTTCCATCCAGATGATGTCTTTTGCATGGAATGTCTTGCATATTTAAAAAAAAAAAATGATTGGCTACTGCATCCATTACAACAATCTAATATGGCTTTTGTAGTAGAAGACTCTGAGTGCTTCCTGTTGTCCAGACCTTTCACCAATTGAAAACATTAGGCACATCATAAACTGAAAAATATGACAAAGAAGACCGAGGACTGTTGTGGATGGATTGGACTGTAGTTCATGTCAACAGTCTCCTACACTCACTCAGGACTACTTTTCGCTTCTGATCATCTTCACTGTACCCCGCAACATCCTATATCTGCTACAAATGGACATTCGGTGCGACCCAGATGAGGATGGGTTCCCTCTTGAGTCTGGTTCCTCTCAAGGTTTCTTCCTTATGCCATCTCAGGGAGTTTTTCTTTCCACAGTCGCCACCGGCTCGCTCATCAGGGACAAACTTACTTATAAAGAACATATTCACTTTTAATCACCACATTATCTGTGTAAAGCTGCTTTGAGACAATATTCATTGTTAAAAGCGCTATACAAATAAAAATGAATTGAATTGAATTGAATAAAATTGAGCAGCTAAAATCCTATATTGGACATGAATGGAACAACATTTATTCCAGCAAACTAATTTCCTCATTTCCCGGATGTATACAAACTGCTGTTAAAAGAATAGTGAATGCTACAGTGTCCCTGTCCCTTTTTTTAAATATTTTAACTTTTTAAAAACATGTTGCAGCCATCAAATTCAAAATTGCTTCATATATTCCTTAAAATGGTAAATTTCCTTAGTTAAACGTTTGATTTGATCTCTGTGTTGTTTTTTTAATAAGATACCGGTTTATGAGATTTGCATGTCATTGTTTTTATTTAAATTTGATATTTTTACCTACTTTCTGGAATTGGGGTTGTATATCATAAGGTTGTACTAGCTTTTTATGTTCTTTTTGCATGCATTCAATGTCCCTTTTTTTTTGCCTGTATTTATTGTGAGAATTATTTATATAGCTAACATATACTGGAACTACACATAATTGCAACATCAAATTACGTGTAAGGTGGGATATGAACAGTAGCAATGTAGAGATAGGTGCAGTTAAGTTATTTTGGTGCAAAACCAAAGTCTTACTGAACATTCAAAAGAAAGTTTGATATGTTGATATTCATTATGTGCTTATGACAGAACATCAATAATCATCTTTTATAGGCTGCTGCAAATTGGTTTGTGATTATGTGATTTATCATACTTCTGTCTTTTTTTCTGGAGCTGGCAGAAACCACAAGAGATGGTGAGCTACATGGGTAGCAACATGTACCTTTTTATACCTCTCTCACTAACATTTCTGATTACAACAGACCCAGGGCACATCATTTGCTGTTATGATGACCTCCAATTTCCTGGTATGGCTTTCCACTGGATTTTAAAACATGACTATCTAGGCAAGACAGTTATTGAGGCCAGTCACTTGGGTTTTGCAAGGAAGCCTGGTACATGACCAGAGTTTCAGTTTAAGCCAAAGGTGTGAGCTGAGATCAGGGCTTTTTTGCACACCACTACTCCGACCTTGGAAAAGTTGAGGCAGTGTCATTCTGCAGAATATGTTTGGACCCCTTAGTTTCTGTGTGCATACATTGGTGTGATGGCCAAATGTGTGCATACTTTTGACCACACAAAAATATGTGTATGTGTTTCACGTGTAATTAAACATTTCTTATCAATTAAAAAAAAAACAATTTACTCACAGAAGGTGTCACACATAGAGCAGATAGGCACCTAATTGGATTTTAGCATGTCATGTGTAGTTGATACTGCTATCACTTTGTTGTATATCTTTGTTGCTTGCTTGAGTAGACACTGATGTGAGTACTGCAATTATTACATTATTTATTCATGAATACTATTAAATTATGTTAAGAGAGTATCATTTTACCCATTAGAATAAAGCATTTTTTGATAATGTCTAGCATGCTCAAATCAGCATGCTTTTACAACCTATTATTCACAGTCAATTAAATTATAATCGATTAGCACACTGAATAAGTGATCTTTCTGTTTTCTGAACAAACTAAAAGAATAATAGCATATATATGAAACCTTTTTTTGTGTATATTCTAATATCAACTCTAACCCTACTCAGGTACCAGGTTCCTTGACTGCTGGCTACACAGCTTGCGCATGCATATTGCCAGACAAGTGCACAGCTAGAGACTACAAATAAAGCTACTAACAATCAGTCCTATAGCGCACAGCTCTTCAGAAGAAGGACAACAAGGTTGGACTGCATGCAGAGAAAAAGCTGGTTGTTGCCCTGCCCTAATGGTCCTCTTTTTTTCCATGCAGACTCATCTAAGAAAAGGTTTTTCTTCAGCATGAGGCTAAAGCTGGCCTATATATGCGTGTAATAGTCACAGGCCCCCTGTGGTGGCCCTGAAGGGCAAAGCATCTAAAAAATGGTCTTTGTATAACTGTGAATAAAAAGAGTTTGCTTTAAATAAGTATAGTTTAAATGAACTAAAATAAAAGAAAGTTGAAACCTGAATTCAAACTTTAAATGGAATTAGCATTTAAAAAAAAAAAGTAAACTTTAAATAAAAAGGTTAATTATGAAAACTACATTGAAAAAGGGGGGAAAAATATTTTTAAAAAATGTTTATTATTTGATTTTAAAAAACTTTAAATCAAAGCAATCAAAATGAAAACAAAAAAAATAAAAGAGTACATTTTTTGGAAAAGTAAAATGCCAAATAGACATAGTGAGGCACTATGAGAGTGGAGCTTGGAAACTTTCTGGGACACCTTGCAAGCTAAATGCTAAATCTGCTTTACAAAGCACTATGGGGCTGAAGCTAATAAAAAGCAAATGACACAACAAGCATAGCTACCACTAACCATAGGCTTAGTGTGGAATCTACTATAAATCACAATATTATTTCCACCAGACACATACATTATAGTTATATATTTGATACATATGATACAGTAACAGTAAATTATATACATATAAATACAAAATACATATATAAATAATATATAATCATATATAAATTATATACACACTATTTGAGTGTATATGGAAAAAACTCAAATATCAATAGCAGGCAATAGAGACTAAATTTGGACTATGTAAACACCCACAAAGATACCATGGAGCTGTGACTTACTCAGTTTTTCACATCACTCAAACCTTGAGCCTTGCGATCAGTGATGGTGCAGATGCTAAACCAGACCGTAATGCAGTAATGCAGTGTTAGAAATTTGCAAAAACGTTACAAGGCAGACTGAGTTTCTTGAGCCTACTTGGTTAGAGTGAAGAGTCCAAGACAGGCTTTTACTTATGTGTTTACTGATACCTACTGTAGTAAGTTGAAGTTTGTACATGAACTCTGTACATAATAGTACCATCAATGAATCAAGGAGCATGCCGTCTCTTTCATCTTCCTTCATGATCACTGTTTTAGTTTTGCTGACATTGAGCTTACTGTCACAGCACTCTGATCTCATCCCTGTAGGCTGTCTCCTCCCCTTTGGCAGTGAGGCCTAGGATGGTAGTGTCATCTGGCTGATCTCCTGATGGTGTTTGAACTGTGCTTGGCGACACAGTCATGCATGAAAAAAGTACTGAAGACACATCCTTGTGCAGCTTTCCTCTCTGAACTACCACTGTTCACAAACTTGTGGTAACCATGGACAATAAACTGTCTTTTTCCTCACATGTTGTTAATCTGACACAATCTTGTCGGTTCCTTCTATACAACATCAGGCGGGTTTGACTATTTTTATTCACACAGGCTGCTCAGGTGTTTGTTCAGTCCCTTGTCATTTAGAGACTGGACTACTGCAAATCTCTGCTGGCAGAATAGCTGAGTCAATGCCTATCTTCAAAGGATGGGTGAGGATCTACCTTGAAATCCTGAAATACTTAAGCTGGTACTGTTTGCTTTATGTCTTTGTTTAAACAACTTAATGTGCTATAATGCCTCTCAACAGGGTTAAGGCTGATGGTGTCCTACTGTAATTCTGCAACCTAGTGAACCAGTGTTGATTTATTGATAGAGACTCAAAGCTCTTTTGTACGTCGCTCTGGATAAGGGCATCTGATAAATGCTGTAAATGTAAATGTTTCTTTAGTCAGCATGGAGGACATGGAGTTGCCAATTGTTACTTTCTGAGGTTTGCCAGTCAAACAGTATCCAATTTTCCCAGTTTCTAAATTAGTCTTGGTAAGTGCATGTGAGCATTGTTTTAGAGCAATTTTCATTATTTATAAATCTTTATAAATAAAGGACTGGGTGTGGCAGGAAGTACTAAACAAATAAGTTCAAAGGCAAATTGTTCAGAGCACTTCATGATGATTGAAATCAATCCAACGGGCTAGTAATCATTGTAGCATGTGACTGCTGTCCTCTGGTGAACCCCTTATTAGCAAGTGGCCTCATTAACATTAACAGCTTTAGGGAGTGTTCAAAGATGTCTGTAGAACCCTTTGCCATCTGGAAAGTGCAATCTTGGATGTCACGCCCATGGATTCCATCAGGTCCTCATGTTCTTCACAACATGTCAGCAGATTTAGCCGGCATGTTAATGGTAAGTGTAGGATGGTGCATCTGGTTATAAAACTCGTCTCAAGTTAATGTCTTGGGGGTCCCTGATCAGCTGGCTGACCACACATCAGTGCGCTTGAGACATTCAGGTACATTTGGGATTTTTATATCCCTGTGTTGAGGTACCAACATGGGAATTTGAAATACAATACAACTGTGCAAAATAATGTATGGTCTTGGTCAATGCTTATACACTTTATAGGATACTTCAGTTGTTCTGGAGGGTGAACCTGCTCTGGTCATCTTGACTTGCAGTTTCCATTACTGCATAAGCAATTTTATAAAAGATTTATGGAAACATTTTGGTCTGGTGGATCTTCAGAATACCCAGATTCCTAGTCATGTTGCATGCATTTTATTCAAAGTTTGGTTTCCTCAGGTTTATGCAGAGTCCTAAAATCATTTCCCACCCAAACTTTGTTGTGGAATTTTTCTTGTTCTGAATAACTTGCCCAGGAGTCTTAGAGTTTTTGAATCCCAAAGGCTTTATTAACAAGGTAACAAAGCAGAGTTACGTTTGCAAACACAACTCCAGAATCGAGTTTTGCACTCGCATATGCACCAACCAGGTACAGTGGTACCCCGCTTATCGACCGGCTCGGGCATCGACCTTTTCGCTTAGCGAACAGTTTTTCGACCAACATTTGCGCCCGCTGAAGGACCAAATGCCCGGATTAAGGTCGATAAGCAGGGTACCACTGTATAACAATATGACCTTATAATCTTATGACTGGTAAATGTAAAAAACTGATTATCTCATTTCATGCCACCTGTTAGTGGGTGGGATATATTAAGCAGCAAGTGAACATTTTGTCCTCAAAGTTGATGTGTTGGAAGAAGGAAAAATGGGCAAGCGTAAGGATTTGAGCGAGATAGACAAGGGCAAAATTGTGATGCTAGATGACTAGGTCAAAGCATCTCCAAAGCTGCAGCTATTATGGGCTGTTTCCATTCTGCAGTGGTCAGTATCTATCAAAAGTAGTCCAAGACAGAAATGGGGTCATGGGCAACTGAGCCGGACTGATGCATGTGAGGAGGGAAGGCTGTCCTGTGTGGTCCAATCCAACAGATGAGCTTGAGCTACAGGAGCTGAAAAAGTTAATACTGTTGATGCTCGACAGGTCAGGACTGATTTTGCAGCAAAAGGGGGACCAACACAATTGTAGGCAATAATATGCCTTGTCAGTGTATACCTCTTGAAGCTGTTCATTAGATATTTTTTGTATTTTTAGACAAGGTATCATTACCATGTGTGAGCTCCTGAAAGGTGATCAATAACTTGTCACATATGTATTTCTAGCTCCTGTACAAAGGAACAAGGTCCTTTCATTTTATGAGTGTTTTCAATGCTTTAAATAGTTTACTCTGCACTACACCCTCTGGAATCCTCCACAGTCAATACATAATAGTAGAATAATCTACTATTATGAATGGGCATAAGTCTATGTATTAGATTGAATCAAGATCCGTGAATATATTCCACACCTTCTTGTCTGGTCTTGTCTCTTTATGAGTACATCTGTAGCACATTGTGTGTTAGTTCCTGTCCTGTTGCTTACCCAGTTTGCCCCAGTTGCTGTCTCTCTATGCTGACACAGGGTATCAACAAGTATTTTCCTGGCTCTTATTGTACTGGCTGCTGAGGTACCTTGATGCACCTCACCCCTTTAAAGATTTGTTCTTCACTAAATATTCTGTTTGGATAATTATAGAAAACTGGACACATTTGTTTAGACTGTTGGATGAAACAAGGTGTTTTTTCCCTTGTATTTATAAATAGAGGTTGCACATTGCATCTAGACTCGCATCTCAGCCAGGGTAAATTTGCCTGTTTCACACCAAATGTTCCCAGGACAGGCTCTGGAAACTACTGCATCTTGATCAGGATGAAATATTAACCAAATATGAATGAATTAAGCACAAAAATAAAGCCATAGCAGTTCTGCTGGTGGTCCAGCAGCAAAGGTTCTGGGCTTTAACTGATGGAGTCAGGTTTGATGCCTGGGCAAGGTACCAATCCAGCCACTTTGGATTGCACTTGCCAGAGTAAAATGTCTTGATTAAATGAACAGGTTGTCTCAGGAAGAGCATCCGGCCTTCCTGAATATGCAGATTTTATGGATAATCTGCTGTGTCAACCCCTAATAGGATCAGCTGAAGGAAGAGTACACTAAAACCTTGAAGTGTCATGAATGAATGTGTAAACAACAAGGTCAAGCTCAATTGTTGGTACAGCATTATGTTTTATTATATACCAATCATAGTTACCATTATTCATGGTAATATACTGTACATGGCTAACAGTTTCATATCAAAAATAAAGAGTAAGATGCCACCAGAGTAAAAATTTGTGTGCATTGTTTCAGAAGCCAAATGGATTGTTATACATTGATCCAAAAAAAACACTGATGCCAAATTTTTGCACTGTAACAATTCGAAGCAGCACTACCCAACAATTTGTTCTTTTTTGCAGTAAACAATTTTCTGAAGTAGCCATTAGTGAAAAAAATGACAAGGCCCTTTTACTGATCTGTACAACCCGGAGTCAACACACACTCATACTCACTTCACACATCCATGTCTTCAGTACCACCCATATTATATTACTTTATTATTCCAAACTTTACATGCTGTTTACATGCTGTTTTTGCACATCATTTTAACTGCTGCTATTGCTGTTTTGCACAAACCATTTTGTTTATATTTTGTTTACAATCCTGTACTTAGTTCTTTCTGCACACTGTACAGTAGGTTTACTATTTTGTGTTTTGTGTATTTGTCCTACACTGTCTTGTGTTGTCTTTGCACTGTCTGTCTTGCACTGTTTGCACCAGGTTGCACACAATGCACTTTTGTGGTGAGGAAACTTACTAGTCCGTAGCTCTGTGTTTTCTGTAGCTTTATGTTGTTTTGTGTAGCACCAGAGTTCTAGGAGAACATTGTCTCATTTCGCTGTGTACTGTATCAGCTATATGTGGTTGAATAAACGCTTCTTGGTTTGACTTGACTTGTACAAAGAGGGTGCACTGTGAATGACTTAAGTTCTGGAAAAAAAAAAAGACATACCATTTATGATACAGTTTGCTCAATATACAGGATAAAAGCAAGAAGTGGAAAACAGCAAAGGAGCTACAAGTTACAGAGTGGATAAACTCGTAGTGCAAGATAAGAAGCAAGAATCTCTTTAAACACTCCGAGGCCAAAAGAACAATGTTGACTTAGATGATAAGCTTTACATGGCAAATCCTTCGTACAAGGCCAAAGAAACATTGTAAATGACGGAGAGCGACGTCTGATATTTGTAACGTTGAGTGTTATGATAAACACTGAGTATCGGTACAGGTTACACTGTGTTAGAGAACCCCCTAGTGGATGAGAGAGTAAAAGGTGGGGGTGGGGGTTTGGGGGAGGGCAATGCTCTCAGCAGGCAACTTGTTTGAGATGCATTCTATGGGTTTTACTGTAGATAATGGTTAAACAAGTATATATAAAGCTCCATTGAAAAGATCCAATTATCGAAAATACGAGAAGGATTTGAAATATCTAGACCATCTTGCCTTTTTGCGTTTTATACAAATCCAGTAAACTCAGAATTGAATATGTTTGGGTTTCTTATATTTTTCTGTAGAAACACCATGATGCCATGCACTGTATGACATTTATATAATATTTACTTTTAGCTTGTATTTTATGTCACACAGTTTTCAAAAAATCTTGTGCATAATTTTCAGAAATAACTATGGATTATTAAGTAAGTGAGTCAAGTCAAGAAGCTTTTATTGTAATTTCAATCATATATAACTGACGCAGTACACAGTGAACTTTGGTGTACAAAGTGAAACTTCTGGTTTCTCCAGAACTTTGGTGTACATGACAGAACACAGGGCTAAGGACTAAAGTGATTGGATCTTTTCGATGATTGGATCTTTTCAATGGAGCTATATATATATACTTGTTTAACCATTATCTACAGTAAAACCCATAGAATGCATCTCAAACAAGTTGCCTGCTGAGAGCATTGTGTGCAACCTAGTGCAATCAGACAATACAAGACAGAGTGGAAGAGATATCCACAAAACACAAAACACTGCCGACCAGTAAACCTACTGTATAATGTTATACAGTACAATGTGCAAAAGAGAACTATAAACAATAGTGTACTTTAAACATGAACGCTTCGGAACCTCTTTTAAAGTAGAATTAATTATTAAGAATATGAATTATTTATGTAATGAATTACAGTCAGGATAATTGGAAGATTATGTAGCAACAACAGTGATGGTTTTCCAGCTTGGCATGTATTCCTTTACAGTATATAATACGTTCATGTGAGTTGCTTCCAGTATAGTATTATATACTAGTTGGTATATCACAGAAATGCCAATAACAACTTCTTCACAATGAATAGACAGATTTTTTGCCCAAAAAAAAAACAGCTGATTAAGTTACTGCTAAAACTGCTAAAGATCATTGGGGTCTCTCTTGCCTTTATCATGGAATTCTACACTACCTGCTGCATTGTGGCTGACCACACACACACACACACACACACACACACACACACACACACACACACACACACACCTCACACACGCTGTACTTTGTTTTTTGCACTAAATGTTGCGCATAAGATAAGATGTAATTTTTTGAGTTTTGTGTAGTTCCATGTTCGTTTTTGTTTATTTATGTTGTCTGATGTACAGAGATGGGAAGTAGTTAGGAAGATTTTTTTTTTTGTATCAGTACTTTCTTTACTTTTTATTTTTCGGACAACATTTTTACTTTTACTCATTACATTTTTTACACAAATACTGTACTTTCCAGACTCGTTACTTTCATTTTAATCTATTTCAATACTTTTTTATTCTTATTTCGCACCGTTTTCAGCCCGTCAACCTATTTCTTGTCATTGCACTGCTTTTTTTAACCTACCACTGGTGTATCATTTCCTGGCTATCAAAGACGTAGGCTAGATTATAAAGATAAAAACAACAAGGCAGAAAGCAACAAGAAGTATGACTAATGTGGATGACACAGAGGGAGTCAGTAATGTAAACATGACTGAGAATACATTCCTGATCATCATCATCTTTCTCTGCTTTGGTTCTATATGGTGGTTTTTCAGCCTGGACATATTCATTAGAAAACAAAATTTGAAATCCTTCTGTATCAATATATTAATATGACGGGAGATCCAGTTACCAGCGTGACACTAAAACAGGTAGTAATGGCTACTTTTTATTTAAGTACATGTCAGAGCACAAACTCCTTTACTTTAACTAGAGTGAAAAAATGTAGTTAGTACTTCAACTTTTACCAGAATCTTTTAAAACACGAGTATCTGTACTTCTACTTGAGTGAAGGGTGTGTGTACTTTTGCCATCTTTGTTGAAGTTGCACCTTGGTCCTGGGTGAATGTTGTTTGGTTTCACCGTGTACTGCACTGTATATGGTTGGAATAAAAATAAAAGCCTTTTTGACTTGACTTTTCATGTGTACTGCCTTTGCATTTTATTCCAAATTACTTAACTGTACTTGTATTGGTCGGTTCTGCACTGTAATTCACTGTGCTATTGGTCAATTGATTCACTGTGCTATTGGTCAATTTGTTTTTTTTTTCTGTTCTGTGTTGTTTGCACATGTTATCTTTTGTAACTCTATGTAATTTTATGCAGAACAGTGGTCCTAGACTCTATTGTCTAGCTCCATGGTCCCCAGCTCCTGTTGATGAGGAACATTGTTTCAATTGACTGTGTACTATACCAACTGTATATGATTAAAATGCTAATAAAGTCACTTGAACAAATATTTATGCAACTACAGAACTAAACTTTATTTTCTTTTGCCAGAAATAAATTATGGGCTGCATCTATTTTTTCTGTTGTTTTTCTATTGTTCTGTTGTTACATTATTCATTGTGTTGTATTGCTACATTCGATTGTCCTTTTTTTGTATGTGATACCAAATATAATATTCTGCATATTCAGTCCAGTGGTGTTTTTTTTTTGAGAAACCACCACCACTACCACCCGAACACACACAAATGTTTACCCTAAAGTTTAAACCCTATCTTTGTGCATACCAGGGTTATGTATGTTTAATCTGGTTTTGAAATGAAATTAAACAAAAATGAGAGGAAAGAAATATTTTTTGTTAAATGTCTTCCCAAAGAGACCATTACATGGCTTCCTATGGAGACCATTACAAATGCGCCTACTGTGCTAATCAGCAACAGTAAAGTACTCACAGGTATTGCATTCTAATAGTCCTAATTTCACTCAGTGTGTGGTCTCCATTCTAACAGAGCAGATCTAATCTGAAATCAGACATCTTCATTTATAGGCTTTTTACCTTCTCATGTCATATTATTAAATGATTGTACAGCCTCGTATTAAGTGCCAACTGCCACTCTGAAAAAGACTGAAAGCATAATCATTTGCATGCTTAAGAAATAAAACCAATGCATTGTCTCAAAGCAAGGAATTTACAAATAAGGTGATGATTTTTTTTATTTTTATCTTTTTACATTCCAATGTTACGGTTCAAGTTTTGTATCGTCTTGTGCATAACTTTTAGAAATGACAATAGATGGATGACTAAGTACAGTAAATTATTAAGTAAATAAGGACTCATCATGTAAAGACTTATAGTGAGGATAACAGGAATAATATATACAGTGGGGCAAAAAAGTATTTAGTCAGCCACCTATTCCCCCATGCAGATCTCCTCTAGAGCAGTGATGTTTCGGGGCTGTCGCCGGGCAACACGGATTTTCAACTCTCTCCTAAGATTTTCTATGGGGTTGAGATCTGAAGACTGGCTAGGCCACTCCAGGACCTTGAAATGCTTCTTACGAAGCCACTCCTTCATTGCCCAGGCAGTGTGTTTGGGATTATTGTCATGCTGAAAGACCCAGCCACGTTTCATCTTCAATGCCCTTGCTGATGGAAGTAGGTTTTCACTCAAAATCTCACGATACATGGCCCCATTCATTCTTTCCTTTACACGGATAAGTCGTCCGGGTCCCTTGGCAGAAAAACAGACCCAACCGAGATGTTTTCACCCCCGTGCATCACAGTAGGTATGGTGTTCTTTGAATGCAACTCAGCATTCTTTCTCCTCCAAACATGACAAGTTGAGTTTTTACCAAAAACTCTTCTGGATCATCCAAATGCTCTCTAGCAAACTTCAGACGGGCCCGGACATGTACTGGCTTAAGCAGGGGGACACATCTGGCACTGCAGGATTTGAGTCCCTGGTGGCGTAGTGTGTTATGCTACTGATGGTAGCATTTGTTACTTTGGTCCCAGCTCTCTGCAGGTCATTCACTAGGTCCCCGCCATGTGGGTCTGGGATTTTTGCTCACCATTCTTGTAAACATTTTGACCCCACAGGGTGAGATCATGCGTGAAGCCCCAGATCGAGGGAGATTATCAGTGGTCTTGTATGTCTTCCATTTCCTAATAATTGCTCCCACAGTTGATTTCTTCATGCCAAGCTGCTTACCTATTGCAAATTCAGTCTTCCCAGCCTGGTGCAGGTCTACAATTTTGTTTCTGATATCCTTTGACAGCTCTTTACTCTTGGACATAATAAAGTTTGGAGTCTGACCGTTTGAGGTTGTGGACAGGTGTCTTTTATACTGATAACGAGTTCAAACAGGTGCCATTAATACAGGTAACAAGTGGAAGACAGAGGAGCCTCTTAAATAAGAAGTAACAGGTCTGTGAGAGCCAGAAATCTGGCTTTTTTGTAGGTGACCAGAAACTTATTTTCCACCATAATTTGCAAATAAATTCTTTAAAAATCACCTATGATGACATCATCTTTTTAAGTGGGAGAACTTGCACAATTGGTGGTTGACTAAATACTTTTTTGCCCCACTGTAGTGACAACAGTGATGGTTTTCCAGCTTGGCTAGAAAGTGATTTTATATGCATTTGTTTGTGTTTATGTGACTTACTTTCGGTTGTTTTGCTACATGTTTCTAATTCTGGTCCCTGTTTCATAGTTAGTTGGTTACTCTGGTACTTCTTCCAAGTGGTTTGTCTGAAAAACAAATAAAGAACATATTCTGTAGCTCTAGTTAAGTTTATAACACATCTAATGAAAATGTGTCATTTAAAATTCACCATCTATTCCAATGTTGGTTTTAGAAATACATTGCCTTGCAATATCAACCATATAAAATGTCATATTGTTATCATTGGATGGAAAATGCCAGGTCTCCAGTTTCTTTTTGAAATGTATTTGTGACTGAAAACTCTTGAATACAGATAAACAAAAATTGTGCTGAGAAAAAGAAGTCGACTGCTGAACCTCTCACCACTCTCAGCATAGATTTTCCTGTGCTCTTTAGCAACACATTCATTTCACAGATCAAACCTGTATGAAAAAAAATATTTGCAATGAAAAGAAATGAATCATCCAATCAATATTTTAAGGTGCCTTTTTTAACGGTTTTATTGTTATTTTTTGCTTATAGGCTCCTTGATGTGTGAATGTTTTCTAGGTTCAGACTTCTATTCATTTGGCTTTTTATATATTGTTGTTTGTGGCCTTCCTTGTTTGCCCTTCTTTTATGCGTTCATTTAATAATATTCCAAGTATGATACTGCCTGCATCTCTATGATTGTAATAATACATAATAATAATAATAATAATAATAATAATAAAGAGACACATTGTCCCAGAAATCAAACAAATGTTGCTACAAGTGCAGATCCTATTTATTAAAATGTGGAAAAGTACAAACAAAAGACATAAACGCAAAAATACATATACCAAGAAGTCACCAAGTGGTGTTCTCTTGTCTAAGTTAAGGTCTTTTTCAAATCAAATCAAATCAAATTTTATTTGTCACATACACATGCGTTATTACATGCATCCGTATGGCATGGGTGTTTCATTTCTTGATTATTCCTCTTTGTAATAATGATAAGTGTCAACTATTCTCCTCATATACTCTTCTGTTATTTTTTTTTTCATCTCCTCTCTCATCCAAATTGGTTGGAGTGCAGCCTGGGCTGGTGTGCATCTCTTGCACTCTGAGTGTGTCATAAAGTCATACTTTGTTAAACACTACTACACAGCTAGTGTTAAGAGGTTTTTTTATATAAGGGTCAATGTGCTTCTAGTTCTTGTACTCTTAGAGTTCCGATTAGCATTACTAGTGTTTTATTAACAGAAATGACAACCTCGGGTTTTCTATTAAAAGGTGGTGTTGACAAGTGAGAAAAATCCATCAGGTTGCCTTTTAGTATTAACTAATAACCAGAGAACGCTGATTCATATTTCTATTCATGTGCTACACAGTAACAGCCATAACTAATTACGTTTTCAGAGAATTGGTGAGAAACTTTTTATTTATTTATTTATTTATTTATTTATTTATTTATTTATTTTTAGTTGTTTTAATGCTGATGACCAAAACCTGGTGTTTTTGCTGGTGGATTTATGTTTTCTATATACATATTGTATGTAAATGGTTCCATTTGTCCTAATATAAATATTTAAAAGATCATGTTTCAAAAATATTTAAAATCAAATATAAAATTAGCCTAATCCCAGCTCAGCAAGAATATCCCAGTAACAACTGTCAGTCTACATAGGTTTGGCTTTTCTACCATTCCCATTCAGAAGTGGGTGTGGATAAGCAGTAATGTGTATCAACATAAATAAAACTTTATTCTTTATATTTCATAACAAAAAACATTCCCCCAGACTTCTTGCCACCTCATTGAATTTGAAGAAATCTTGCCATATTTCCACGTGCACGATATGTAGTCCCTACATGTGTTTTGCATCATCTAGTGTTCACTATGTACTGTCTTTCTTAACTTAACTATCTTTCGACTTCTTCTATTAGGGGTTGCCACAGCGGATCAATCGTATGTTTGATTTGGCACATGTTTTTATGCTGGATGCCCTTCCTAAAGCAACCCTCCCCATTTATCCGGGCTTGGGACCAGCACTAAGAGTGGCTGGGGTTGGTTCCCTGACTGGGGATCGAACCCTAGCCGCAGCGGTGAGAGCGCCGCATCCTAACCACTAGACCACCAGGGAACCTATGTACTGTCTTTCTATGGTTGAAAATACAATAAAAGTTACTTGGCTTGACTTGATTTGACAAGAATATTATGCAGAACATTTGGATAATCTATGACTTGTATTGCATTGTGACCTCTAAATGTAATATTTATCATGTGTTGGAATGGAAACCATGCAAGGTTGGACCTGATTGATCTAAACATGAGGAGTCTGTAGCACAAAACAGTTTTTTTATGACTTTGGTAGAAGTCAGGGGATGGAGAATGCAGAGCTTTATTATAATTATCATTATTAATGTGTGCTTTTAAGCACTATGCCTTTCTGCACACTTATGCACCCACACAGACTTTAAAATGACTTAGTTGCAGTTTCTATTTCAGGTCGCCCTGGATCTGGTTCGGTCAGGGCAGACTTGGTCAACTTCATCTCACACCTTGGCAGCTTATTGAGAAGAAAAAGATGCAGATACTGTAAATAGGCTACCAACTACCAAACTACAAAATGGTGTTGTCTATGATTCATTACTCCCTTATTCTCCAGGACCTCTGATGGCGACAACATGAGAAACAATTTATCAAACTCTGCATAGAACCTGTTCCAGTCAAATAAAACATTCTAGTAAATTGCTACTGGTTTTAGGTTGGGTTAAACGGGGACAACCAATCCAGCTTGAGCAAAATTGACAATGACGAAACCTTTTTATCATTAATGTATCACAATAGTGAAACATTCTAATGTTTCTGAAGTGAAGAAATACTCCCAGGTAAAATACAACAGGAAATCACTCACCATGGGAACTAATGGCTTTACATGGATGTCCTACTTTTTCATCTGCTATTAGTAGGAGTAATTTAGTTAAATATTCAAATTATAAGATGAACCTTTTCTAATTTCAGATGGAATTTACTTGCCATACAGTAAATGACTTCCAGATTTTGGAATTTGGTACATTTTTGGCATTATGTTTAGCGCCATTGTCCTATTGTACCCCACACCTGCCTTAAGTCTTTACCTAGAAGTTTTCTAGGTTCCACTAGATGTTCCAATAGATTTTAAAGAATGCTTGTGGAGATTTGTGCTCATTTAGCCCCAGTGAGCCATGTCCTGATGTAGGGACAGTAGTCCAATTCATCCCATAGGTGTTCAATAGGGTCAGAGCTTACTACTCCACAACCCATTTAAGCCATATTTTCATCAAGCTTGCTTTTGGCACAGGGGCATTATCTTTTTGGAACAGGTTTGGGACTGCTAGATAAGTGAAGGGAAAATGCAATGCTACAGCATCTAGAGACATTGTATATAATTGGGTTCCTCCAACTATGTGGTTTTAGAAAGAACCACATATAGGCTGGAGAAGTCTGGTGTCTTAATACTTTTGTTCATATTGTGTATGTTGTATGCAGCATTATTACCTGCAAGCCATAGTAATTTTTTTTATAACAGGTTCATTTCGAGTGCTTTCTCAAACAAGGGGCAGTGTCTTAAATGCAGGGTCTCACTGGGATCAGGTTTTCTTGATGAAAATAGTGAGTTAATGCTGTTAAAGTTCATCCGAGACAAAAGAAGGGGCTACAGTGGTTTATGGGAAGATAAGGTCAAAAACGTGATGACAAAGAAGTATTCAGTCCAGGCTTCAACACAGACCTATTATAGGAGCTGAGAATTGCAGGAGCTGAGGATGTGATTAAATTGCACAGTGGTGTTACAGGAACAATTGCAGTCAAACAGCTCAAAAGTTCGGTGTATGTATCGTAAGTTTTGGTTACTGCATATGTTGAGTTCCTTTCAGGTGTTTGTTCACATTCTGTTTGAATGGGTTTTGTGTTGCTTCTAGGTTTTCCAATTTTCACATTCCAGTTGGTAAATGTATATTTTACTTTTACTTACAGTTGTCTTATTGACTGATTAAGAGCTTTGCTCAAGGGCCCAGAAGCAGCCACTTGGAAGTGCTGGGGTTTAAACTTACAAACTTTCGATCTTGTTCAGTGTCTCAACCATTAAGCTACCACTTCCCTTATCCGAAATTTTCCCCTAGGTATAAATGCATGAGTAAATAGGTATGCTACATGTGTAGTGCCCTGCAATTGACTATCATTTAGAAGGTGTCCCCTGATGCCTGCCCATTGTTCTGCATATCTATTGTTAACCTGTCTGGAATAAAGCGGTTACTAAAGCGGAAGATACACCTTGCATCTGAAAAGCCACCAGCATTGTGTATGATCACACATACACACTCTTCACTCTCCTGCCATCTGGGAAAAAATATTGAACCATTTGAGCATTCACATGCAGACTGTATAACAGTTTCTCAATACTCAATAAAAAGGACTGGACTGACACACACGCACACACAAATGAACAAACTCATTAACTGTTTGCACAAAAAAAGCTGTTTTGCACAATATTTATTATATATACAGTATTTATTATCATACAGACAATTAATTTGCACTAACACATCTTCTGTACTGGTTGGTGCTACAGTTTCAATGGGTCCACTGTCTCGTTGTGTTATGTTGTTTTTTTCCCTAAATGTCACAGACATGCATTTTATTTAAAGCCATTAGTTTTGTGTAGTTCTGTGTTGTGTGTTACATGTTGCTCATTTATTTTGTCATATGTGGCACCTGGTCCTGGGGGAACGTTGTTTCATTTGACTGTGACCTGTACTATATATGCTTGGAATGACAATAAAGCCTGCTTAATTTGACTTAAAAAAAGAAAGATGACTATATAAATGAAAATCTCTGACTGTATTTTTACAAAAAAGAGAGCTTAAAACCTCGAAATCTCACATCTTGAGAGGAGTTAGCCAAATCCTATATCTTCAGATTTGCCAGTTATTATAAAAGCAGAGTATAGCTAATAGAAAAACTTAGTTAAAAACTGGCTTCCAATTTAATGGTACTTTCAAGAAATTGTAACATCTTTTATAACAAAACTACACAAACCTAAGCATGTTTTGCTGTAGATTGCAGCTATGAAATATTTTTAATAAAACTTATTATCATCCATTGTTTAGTATTGCCTTACCTTAGCTAGTGGTGCTGCTAACTGTAATGTTTTCGGCAAGATAATATGCAATTGACAGCCATAGCATCATAATATGCAAATGCTTTGGGTAAAAATCAAAGTATAATTAGAATATTTGGTTATCTATGTATCTAATAGAATGATTATGCAGCATATTTTCTACCAATATGTTTACCTGATAACCTCAGAGACATTCTAAGAGGGGCCGAAGGCAAGACTGACAGATCTGGAGAGCCACACCTAAAATATGGAAGCTTTACACTGAATAACCTTAGTCAAAGTAGACATATACTTTTCGGGTGTGTCAAAAGATATTTTGATGATTTAGCTAAAGTTTTGGCTTTGCACAAAGCACTCAGTTTGATGTAAACCTAACACTGCTCATCGTGCTGAGAATACCATCCAAAATGTGTAGCATGGTGGTGGTTGCCTCATTTGTTGGGAATACTTGTCATCAGCAAGGAGACTAAACAAGGGAGGAGTACAAGTCTGTGGTGATGGCAACATTTATTGAGCTGGAGAAGGTGGTTGTGGAGCAGAATAGGACAATGGCGCTAAACCTACTGCCAAAGATTTATTGGAGTGGTTCAAACCCTGAAGTTTGAAAGTGATAGAATAGCAAAATCAAAATCTAGACCTGCAAAGACCTGTTTATTAAATCTGACACACCTTGTACAAAATCTAATTGTGTAAAAAAATATACCTGAAGGCTTTTTGATTTTTTTTCATGTGACTTTTTCTCTATAGAACTCTATTCAAAGGAGATTTTAATCCACTGATTAAATGTTTGTTTTTTCCAATTCAATAAAATGTTTCTCAGAACAATAATAATAAGTTACAGTAAATTAGCAAAAATAGAGCATTAATGGAGATAATGGTATGGCGATAATTTACAAGCCAAAAGGTCTGATAGTCTGTTCATCACTGGTGTTAAAACTAAACTAGAAGACCCATACCTTTTCCAGCATGACAATGTGAGCTTTGTAAAGATATGGTTGGCGTGGAAGATCTTGAGTGGCCTGCTATAAAGTTCTGTTCACACACCAGTTCTCCTCACAGTTATTGATTTGACTAACATCCTTATGGCTGAATGAGCACAAATCTCTACAATTACAATCCAAAATCTAGTGGGACATCTACCCAGAAGATCGGAAGTTATTATAACAGCAAATAGGGTCTAATTGTGAATGGCATGTTCATACACATAAAAAAGTACAAACACATCTTATAAACAAGTGTCCGCAAACTTTTGTCCATACAGTGTGGCAGTAATATACTTGAAAGTTTAACAATTTCCTTATTCAGTCATGTCTCTTAAAGCTTGTTTTATAGAAGATAGAAATAAATCACTTGGCTGACCATGTCAAGCATGAAATTCACTGGTCTTGAGCAATGTGTCTGGTTTTAAAAGAGTCTGTGTGTGCAGTCTGTGTGTGCGTGTGGATCTCTGAGCAAGAAATGAAAAGATTAGTCTCTTCCACCTGGCCTCTCTATTTCAGAAGTAATTTCAGTTCAAGGGAACTTCATACAGTCAGGCCTTTAGTCTGGCCACTGGAATGGAGATCAAAGAAGGACTCGATCAAGCTTTTCCACACACCATCATGCTGATTCAAGTATATTCCTGTTATGGATAGTGAATAAACTGCTTATATAAACCATAAATATGCAGCTCTATTGAAATTATGTTTGCTTGCACATTAAATATAATCGTATTCAAAATAATGAACAAGCAAGCGAAAGCATTTACAGTCCACATAAGCAAATCTAGACAGTCACAGAGTTCCACATTGGTATGTGTTCATTCATTTAGTGTTAAATTATAGCGAGCTCGGCAAAACATCATCTAAATGCACGCACAAGCACAAGTGTTTGTGTTCTACAACATTTTAAATAAATATTAGTCACATGGCATATGCTACATATTCTCGATGTAAATGGATACAAATGTTTACTTGGTCATTATTCTTCTACATCCCACATTGGATCAGAAAAACTCATAGATTGTCATCAATGGGTTTTTTTACTCTCCACAAAATGAATACATAAATAAAATATAATATATAAATATAATATAAATATAATATATAAATATAATATAAATATAAAAAAAAAATAATAATAATAATAATATAAAATATTTTTTTTCTCTTTTTCAGAAATATCCATATTAGTTGTTTACATATTAAGACATTCCAAATACATACCTTTACCAATAATATTCATCTTTTTTTTTTAGATTACTTAAGCAATATACTTCTCCACTTAAATTTAAATTTATTCTTTCAGATATTTACTTTATTTTGCAAATGATTGTTTGCTTTTAAATGTGCCACATGTGACTTCAGATTTTTCAATTTTTGACAACTCGAGTCTTGTACATTTCCAAGACAAATGTAGAATTACCCTCCTCATCAGGCTGTTCTCCATTTCCCAATGATCTACTCACTGATCAGGTAGTTTTAAAACTAAAATCATAATTAGAATATTTGATGCAATTATCACTGTCCTTTCAGACTATATTCTATTATCAAAAAATACTTTTGTATTCAATAATAATCAAAAGAACCTTGAACCCATGAATTTTACAAGTGATCAATATAATGGGATAAATGACTGACAATTGTTTCTTGGCCAGGTGTGAGATAAGATCGATTGTTTAAAATATTCATAGTTGTCAATGTCAACATATGTATTGAGCTCTAGGTTTATCTGTGAAGACTTCATTAGATTTTAGAATGGATAAACCAACAAAAAGACCAAAAAGAAAATTGTGTGACAAACTACATGAGAAAGAACTGTGACGAAACATTGAGACTTGCACCAAGGAAAACATCAGCATTTGATGACAGAAAAAAATAAGAGAGCTGTGGAAAAATAAACAATCACATCACCAACAAAAAAAAATCACCAACAACCTCCACAGAAAATGGGGTGGAAGTAATACAATCCATCTTGTAGGATTAAATGCCAAAGTGTAGAGAAAGAAAGGATCTGCTTATGATACAAAGCATTCAAGCTGTTTATCATCCAAGCACAGTGGAGGTAATAGTATAGCATATCTGCTTCTGGAATAGATTTACTAATTGTTATTGGTAATGTAGCTAAGGGTGGTAGGAGCAGAATGAATTCAGTCGTCTATGGAAACATTCTGTCTGCCAATTTACAGAGAAATGCATCTAATCTAATTAGGAGAAACTCCATCATGCACCAAGCCAATGAGCCAAAATACACTCAACAAAGCACTTCATCAGTGGGGAAAAGTAAGAGACTGGCCAAAACCAAAAACACAATGACTATGTATTTCACCCAGTAAAAAAGGGACTGAAAGGAGTACACCACCACCAATAGCATCACAACTACAAAATATTAAACAACAGCTGAAAGAGACTATGGTACAATCCTTTTAAATGCATCACAAGTAGAATCAAACAGCTTGGTGAATTCATTCGTTTGCAGTTATTTGTCATTTATGTCCAACCAAATTGGACTGCCATGTCTTCAGTTCTTTAACCTATGTAGATGTGCAAATTGGGATATGAAAGCTGAAATTCTAATCTAACATCTGATTTTGATCTCAAACTCAAATGTCTGTAATGTTAAGCAAAAACAAATAAATCAGCCTTGTCGTGTTAATCCTTCCAAGAGGATTGTATATACACAATGTAGCTGTATAAACATATTTCACCAGACAACCGTTTATAAATCATTAGACCACTAGCAATTTCCTGAGGCTCTTCTGTGAATGCCTTTATGCAGTTTCAGTGGTTGTATCACCCTACTTCCGCTAACGGGAGAGTGGTAGCTCAGTGGTTAAGGTGCTGGGTTACTGATCGGAAGGTCGGGGGTTCAAGCCCCGGTATCGCCAAGCTGACACTCTTGGGCCCTTAAGCAAGGCCCTTAACCCTCTGTGCTACAGGGGCGCTGTATCATGGACGATCCTGTGCTCTGATCCCAGCTTCTGAGCAAGCTATGCAAAGAACAAATTTTGCTGTAATGTATATGTGACAAATAAAGGCTATTCTATTCTTCTAATTGACAAACCAATAAAATATTACAAAAACGAGGAAGTAAAAAGCTTCTGGGCCTGAGATTTGCATAACTTGAATAGCCCCAAGTTAGTTATAAAAGCTTCTTGATCATTATATAGAGTTGTTTAATACCGGCATTACCACAAAGGTTAAGGCGTTGGACTCTGGCTCAGAAGGTTCAAAATTAAAATCCCAGCACCTTGACTGCTGGGCCCTTAAACAAGGACCTTAACCCTAAACTGCTTAGTTGTAAGTCACTCTGTATAAGGGCAAAATGATAAAGTTATACCTTCAGATGCACTAGGCAGAAACAGGGCTCCAGACAGCGACAAAAATGGTCGCATATGCGAGTAATATTTTAGCCTAGATTGCCACCTGCGACCATATAAATGTACACGTTATGACCGTATAATCTGCATGTTATGACTTTTTATGTGCGTGTTCTATCACATAAATTGTTGATGTAATAAACGGAGACGCATGCGCCGCCTATGCTTGAGTTAAAGCGTCAAAATAACCGGACAGTTAAATCAAAACTCACCTTTCCTCATCAGAAAAAAAACATTTCCAATCTAAAAATATCAGACTTTTTTCAAAACAGTCTCCATCTCTGTCCAGCTCTTCCGCTGATGACACACCTGTAGTATAAAGGCAGGCTGCAGTTGTTCCAGCGTTGGAGAGAGGAAGAACGACAGACACACTGAGGACCATCTTTCTATGCCAGTGAAAACATAAATAAAAAGTGCCAAAAGACATTTGAAAACCTTTTTGGATTGAAAAGTTTTCATGGCTGAGGTACGATCACGAGACACAGAAAATGTTTTGCGACTTCTGCTCTAAAGCGAGCAGAGAAATTGCGGAGAAAACTGATTTCATTTCCCGAACAGTGTGACTATTGATAAAGTTACAGTACAACTGCTTCTCCAAAGCTCCCGGTAATCTTGACCTCTTCTATATTTCGGATCTGCCAGATTCACACTAATGCCCTACTTCTGGTTGAAGTTCTCATCATATGAAAACAATTTGCTGCTGCTGAGCATGGTTGTACATCAACAGTCTAAAGATACTTGAGACAACAGTGGATGGCATCACTCAGTAACCATAAAGATGGCTTTGGGCTGCAATTAAACAAACAGTTTTAAAACAGCTATACGGTTTGGGACTGTAGCCGAATCAACAAACACAGCTATAGCACTCGTTTCCATCAGTGAACAGATTAATGACGTCAGTAATAAAGACTTCATGATGAAACTGTAGTGAATTTTGTAGTTACACAATTTAAACACAGTGTACACATTTCCAGAAGGGAATTCTGGATATCTAGCATCCAAATGAGAATGGGTTCACTTTTAAGTCTCGTTTTTCTCAAGGTTTATTATGTCTTAGGGTGTAACGGTTCTGCCTTACGTTGCCTCTGGCTTGTTTCTTGAGGTAAAATTTCAGGATAAATGTTAAATCTCATATCATTAATTTGTTTACTTGTGTAAATCTGCATTATGACTGCCCAAAGTGCTATACAAATTTAATTTAATTAAATACCATTGAGCTGTGAACACAGATGAGCAGAGTGTCCAACAGACTAACTCATGGAACACAATTATCCATCTAAATTATTGGATTTGGACCTAGCTGTTAAATAAATTGTATATTTAATATGGATGGTATGATGCATTAGCATAAAAGTTGGCATTTGTATTAACATATTTACATCAGTAAAAAATTATTTATTTATATATAATTATAAGTAAATGTGCTATACTTGTATTATTTCAAAAGGGAGCAATAATGTGTGACCAATAATAATGTGTAAACGTATCTTTTTAGCAAAGCCTACACATAACATACATCTCACATCATAACCTAGCTACGCTAATTCCTCTCCACTGCTTCTCTTTCTCTCCCCATCCCGAGGCATCCTGAGGTTTGTCCAGCTCTAGTCACGTCCCACCTCATGAAGATTATGGACCATTGAAGAAGTAGATGCCGAATCAGCAAACATCCCGTACCCTCTAGGGACGTACCAGTGCCAGTTGGATCCCACTACATGTATGGAGTTTTGACATTGGACCTCCTGGAGTGTTTAAAGGCTTTAGCATGGAGAAGCTGGTGCTGGATCTGTGATTATCACAAATGTTGAGCTCAGTAGCTTCTAGTTTTATAACCATAATGACTGTATAAGACTGTAGAAAGAACATTACTTATAATCTTATTCTCCAGTACTTATGTTAGTTCTCACTCTCCAGTGTTCTGTATTGTTGAAAGATTTATGATCAAACTCTTGATGTCACCCAAATGAGGATGGGTTCCCCTTTTGAGTCTGGTTCCTCTCAAGGTTTCTTCCTCATAACATCTAAGGGAGTTTTTCCTTGCCACAGTCGCCATGGCTGCTCATCACGGATAAATGCACACCATTTACCTTGACTGTTGATTTCTGTAAAGCTGCTTTGAGACAATGTCTGTTGTGAAAAGCGCTATAGAAATAAACTTGACTTGACTTGACTTGACAATACTGTATATGGAGATTAACTTGTTTTCCAAAGGACGTTCTCTCAAAACCATTGCTGCTACATGAATATGACATATCACAGGTGACTGTCAGGACTCTGAGAGTCACATAGAATATAGATTAACATGGCAGAGGTAGAGCTGCCTCTTCCTGGAACAGAACTGGGAAAGAACATCTGGCTTTATTCAATATTTTTTTTCACTACAAAGGCCTGCTTGTCAGTGGGCCATGTGTTAAAAGTTAGAAGGCTCTTAAATAAATGTATGATTTGCTGTCTGTGTGTACACATGTTGCATAGCATCATATTTGTTCCATTGCATCATAATAGTGGTGAACCGTATTGCATTGCATCGGTAGCTGCTTCGTACTGTATTTATCTTTAATGTATTGTATAGTTGGCTATGCATCAAGATGCAAATCGCATCGGCCTCAGGTATGGAGATGCACATCCCTAATATATACATATATGGTTGTAATACAAACAGTGCTACACAAACTAATATAGAGACATTATTGAATGCAGTCTTAAACCAAATTTGCTCTGCTACCTAGTAAACACTTCCTCTTTTTTTTGTGTGCCCTGTTTTAAAAAACAAACATGGTCTTGACTGTGTTAGAGAGAGATTTTCTCAGTCTGGCTGAACAAATATCCTTATGTCATATAGTGCATTAATCAAATGTGAAGATACCTACTGTTGCTGAAAATTGAATGGACGCTTTATTTTATACCATGTATTAGGATTGAGTGTTTTTTTGAAATACGAACACTTTTTCGACTGTCTCACAGTTATTAACACTCTCCAGACCTGTGAGCTATCCTCATCTCTCAGAGCAGCTGGTCATCTAAGTTATTACTTATATTTTTGCTCATAAACCAGCATCTGCCTCTTTTGTTCGTTTATATGGTTTCTTGGATGTCATGAAGGTATTCAGGGTTAAATAGCATAGTCCGAATGTGATAACTGACCATTAAGCAGGCAAAAAACAGCTATTCCTCTTACAAATACAAATACAAATACAGACATATAGCGCTTATAGAGAGTGTTCAAATATTCACAACTGGTTCTGTTCAAGCGTCTTTGTGGGATGCCACACAGATTTTGTACTAGGTAGTTGTTTAAAAAATAGAAAACAATACAAACTGTGTTATTCACAAAATTTCAGAATGCTGAAAGAATCCTCAAGACCAGCACCTGGGGTTTTCAACCTGTGGGAAGTGTTTCCTGCCGTGACATGAGCTACGTACAGCTGCTAAATTTATTATATTTGGACCGAAAAAAAGACTGAAATATCATAAAATATGAACACAATTCTTTTAAGGCATCATAATAAAAGAAGAATTACATCCATTGTGTGGTATACTCTATATGGACAAAAGTGTTGGGATACCTTTTTTTCACCATATGTGGTTCTTTTCCAAACACCAAACCTATTCTAGCATGACAAACGAGCTCCATGAACATTTTCTTTATACAGTAAGTGTTGGCATTGAGAATCTTGAGTGGTCTGCTGAACATCTTTGGGATGAACTGGAAACACCCCAGGCCTCTGCACCTTATATCACTACCTGCATTTACTAACACCTTTGGCTAAATGATCTCCAAATGAACACTCCAAAATCTAGTGGACCATCTTCCCAGAAGAGTGGAGCTTATTATTACAGCAAATTGAGACTTTTGTCTCTGTCCATTTTAAAGCAGTGCAAGGACCATAAGCATGCAAATCCCACACTCTTATTATACTATTAGCCACCAAATCACTAATATAAAAAGCAACCCTAAATTAAATAAGAAAATTGTATTGCACTTGGTATTTATGTATTTTCCAAATACCATCCCATTATTTGTATTTGCCCAGAGTTTTTCTTTTTTTCCTGGAAAAACATTTTACATACCTTCTGATTAAATGGATGTGGTGTGGAAGAGTTGTGTGAGTGTGCACATAGACAGAACAGATGCTATGGTGGGAAAAACAAAGAACTCATGGCAACGGTTCATGAATTAGTGCCACATGTTGGTTTCACACATTGGATGATTCACCGGGAGGCTCTTGGAGCAGAAACCCTTACTTCGGAGTTAAGTGAGTTTGCAGCGTGCTACAGATGGCAATGCGAAATTGTTCATCTCATTAAGACCTGACCAGTAGAGTCAAGACAGTTTGCCCTGTTATGCAGAAACAAATCAGGTCACAAACCAATACACACTGAAAAGAATCTCCAGAGAAGAGGTTCACTGTGAAAAACCTTGGCTATCTATGTCTTTGGATATTGCAGATATGCTTGATAATTCATATATATATTTATATATGTTTTTTGAGAAAATAATTGATAAAATTAATATCTCAGTTTTCCAGACTTCAAGGAATTTACTGAAAGCAATTCATCTAGAAAACCTTTCATCTACTTTGCATTAGAGGCAGACATGTAACAAATTTTAGTAATGTTTGTAATCCATCACAAATACAGTATGTAAATTGTATGACAGACTTAAATTCAACTCATCTGTCAAGAGTTTGGACTGTTAGAGGATGCTGAAAGATTCACATTTGATGTGCTTACACCAAAAGCAAGTACTGGACATATTTGTTGACAATAGATGATCATATATGACTAAATGTATGCACAAACAAGCTTGCAAAAAAAACAAGATCAGATCTTGCACTGAATAAACCATGTGCTGGGTTAGATTTGAGCCTTCTACATTACCAGCTTGATAAAAATGAACAGAAAAAATCTGCCAGCACTTATTTTCCTTTTTTCCTATATTTCTAACTGTATTATGATGCCTCCATCAGAAATAAGTCATTGTTAATAGGTTGGGTCGGATGTGCTTCAGAAAATATCCAAAAAGCTACAAAAAGTTGGGAATAATAAACTTTGATATTTGTATCTGAATAATTGTGCATTTGTAGAAGGAATATTCAAAACTAAAATAAATAATACAAAGATCTGCAATAATACAGTTGAACAAGAGCTCTGGGAAGATTTAGAAAAAAATTGATTTGAAAATGTACTAAAATTTTAATAGCAAAAAAAAGCAATAAAAAGCCATCTGTCATCAAGAAAAAAGTTTTAGATATATGGTGTAAAAAAACACTTTGATAAATATTAAAGCATAATAATTCAACTGGTGTACAAAGAACTTATGAACTGGTGTACAATGAACTTAAGAAGAGAGGAGAGGAAGATATTTTAATAATGATCTTTATAATAGTAAATTACTGTTATCTAACATAAGTTCCTGGCAATTATGTAAATGCTTTCATCAAAAATAGGAAATCAGAAGCATTTCAATACATGCATGAGAGTAGCTTGTATGTGTATGTTATTGTGTACATTGCTCTGGTTGTCTACCTCATCTTTTATAATAATATTAATGTATTGCCTAACTGTAATGTTTATTATACACATCCAGAAAATACAACCAGTCCCAATGTCCTGATCATGTACACTTATGGTGAGAGGAATTCCTGGTGGGAACATCCCAAATGTACACCACCAAGCATAATCAAAGTTCTGGAATGGCCCAGCCAGAGTCTAGACTTCAATACCAGAGCCTAGACTTCAATACCATCGAAAACCTATGAAACGACTTTGCTATTTGAAATAACCTTTTTGACATTATGCAATCAGGTTTTTTTTGTTTGTTTCTTTTAATGATGTTCACGATTATTAAGTATTTCATTTATTCTCTGGATTTTTTTTTTTTTTTGGAAGATCAAATAAAAAAATTTATCAATTTTTAACAATTACAATTATGTTGTTATTTCTGTCTTTATGTTTTAAAAACCTGCAATTTCATAAGAGTGTGTAGAGTTTTTATATTCACTGTACTTTTGTAAAACACACTTTTAGGGTTTTGTCCATGAAGTGCTATGTAGACAGATATGTACATTCAAGGCTCTTGGTTGTCCCAGTAATCAAAGCTTATTATTTAGTTCTGTATTTTATTCTATTCTATATCTATTATTTATTCACAAAGTTTAATTTATGTAAAAGTGAATGCAAATGCACATATATAGTTTATGCTCATTTTTGTTCATGTATGTATATTTTTTGTTCATTTGTTCATGTGTTGCATGGTAAATAGTTGGAATGACAATAAAAGCCTTCTTGACTTGACTTGACACAGTTCTGCTTTTTGTTTTTTTTAATGACTTTTTCTAATTGGTATGTATAGTTGGAATTTGTCTTTTTATGCGCAGAACAACTTTTAAGATAAAACTAAATAAAATAAGTAATAGTTAAATAAAATAATGACAATAGACATAAATCAATTGTCCAATCCGAAATGGATGGTGTGATTTAATTGACAGTGATTCAACAAAGGCAGATTTTGAATTATGAAATTAAATTATTGTTTGTTATTGTAATGAGAGAACATACAATATATCTACTAGAATTACTATAGTCTTCTTCTTCTTTTTTTGGCTGCTCCCATTAGTGGTCGCCATAGCGGATCATTTGTCTCAATACCCCCCTGTCCTTACATCTGTTTCTTTCAAACCAACTACCTGCATGTCTACCCTCACCACATCCATAAACCTACTCCTTGGTCTTCCTTTTTTTCTCCTTCCTGGCGGTGCCCTGTGCAACCCTAATGGCTGGGTTACTAAAATTACTTTAGTATTATGGTTTATGTATTGGTTTACCCCCTAATTAGGTTTTAGGTCAATTTACCACCAACTGGAGCAAAACTTGAGGGCAGAACAAGGGTGGAGAGTATGATATCATGAATAATATCTTTATTAACACATCAACTTTTCAATAATAGTATTATTGTATAAAGGAAAATCATCATGCTCTTATTAGCTACCTTGTATTTTTCTTTGTTTGTTTATGCTGCCCAGGATTTTTCTCTCTAGGCATTTCAGGTCTTTCTTTTTTGAAGATAAAAGGTTCTATTGTTGCATTATGGCACATTATGCCCCTGGATAACTTTCTCATTTCCTTGGTTTTGGATGTGGTCCAGGTGATCGATTAGTTGAGAGAATGAGCACCTTGAGCTGTGGTTGTATGCCAAGACACTGAGCACGTCTGTAATGACAACAGTCACACACAGAGTACAGTGTCCATGAGGAAAATGCGCCACAACTTACCATACTGGCTGCATCTCTGTATCCTTTACATCTACTATCTACTACCATGTCATTGGGTGTATGCATGTAGGTGCTTGAGTGGATGTAATGCAGCTGGGAAATATGTTAATGCTGTAGTCACCAGCTTCTTCATAGCTGAACTTTTGATGAACTTTTTTCATTTTCAGTTTAATGAGACTTTAAAAATATATTGGATGAAAATGCTGCCATGCCATACTGTACATATACTGTTCTCTGTCTCTCTCTCTTCATCTCTCTGTTCTCTTATTCTGAAATTAAACACCTTCGAACCACCTCCTTTCAAAATCTTGTTAACATTCTTTCATTTCATGGTGGGTGTCGAACCTATTCCAGAACACTAGCTGTGAGCCAGGAAGATTTCCTCAGTAGGACACCAGTACAGGTCACCATGAACACATGCTCACATCTTGATGCAACTTAGCAACACCAATCCACCTACCAGCATGGTGAAGAATCAAGAGAACCTAGAAGAAACCTCAACTGGACACATGAAGAACATGTTAAACTCCACACCGACAGTAATCTGAGCTCAAGATCAAAACAGGGACCCTGAGGCTGTGAGCTGGCAATACTACCCACTGCATCACTGTGCAGTGAGGCAGCCCCTGGGCACACAGCAGGCATTCTATCCTCCCTGCAGCATTTTACCATCTCACGAACACCAAACTAGTTCCTTTGCCTTCATTCATATGGACTCCTACAGCAACGAGTGGAGAGAGAATCGTGTTCTCACTGTCAGGCTCAAATCAATGAAGCACATTTCCTCCACATGGGGCATTTGAGCTACCCGTGTCATGAATGTGTATGAAATGTGCACAAGCTTTCAAGATTTATAAAAAAGACTGCCTGCTTCACACTTATTTTCACTGTGAACAAGCTCCAAGCTAACACTTCTATTACCTAATTCCTTTTTATTTATCCAAGTAATTAGCAGCATTAACACAATTTTAATTACAAATGTTGCAATATTTTATGGATTCATGCAATGTGCATTAACAAAATTGTCAGGCTCTTGGGGGAACTACAGTCTCTCAGCATTACAGATACTCCATCATTACATATACAGGTAGTCCCTGAGTTACGATTGTTCTTCGATGGTGTTACAATGCCAAAATTCAGCTCTTGTCTCTCTTCTTTGTTTAGATTCAGCAGACACTGAAACAGAGCGCACTGATTAGTCTCATCACTACAGGTGTGTGTCGTCCACACCTACGCTGCCACATCCAATGGTGGTGGCTCTTGAAACAATGAATCCAGCTGCAGTCCACTCTTTGTGAATCTGCCCCAAATTCTGAACGGGGCTTCGTTTCACATTATTATTTCCTTCCATTCAACTTAATAATGTGCTTGGATACAGCACTCTGTGAACAGCCAGTTTCTTTACTGATGACCTTTTGTGTCAATGATCGTCTTCTAGACAACTGTCAAGTCAGCAGTCTTCCCCATGATTGTGGAGCCTGAACCAGACGAAAACACCATTTAAAGACTCAGGAAACCTTTGCATGTGTTTGGATTTAATTACCTGATTAGAGTGTTACCATCAATTTTGGGGTTTTTATTAGCTGTGAGCCATAATCATTAAAATTAAAATAAATAAACACCTGAAATTTATGTCTGCGTGTTATATATCTTTATAATATACACGTTTCACTTTTTTCATTACATGTCTAAAATTATAATTTATTGAGATGCACCTGTGTATGTGTGTGTGTGTGTGTGTGTGTGTGTGTGTGTGTGTGTGTGTGTGTGTGTGTGTGTGTGTACACATAGCAGATTGACTGTCCTTCGGTACCTAGTTTGCTTATGCATACTCATTCTTTTTATTTCTCAGACTGCTTTTCTTTGATGGTGACATTTTGCCAGTTTTTGAATTAAGGGTTTGCAATCTTATCCACAAGAGGCTGGTTTTTCACAAGGGGCACAGGTTTTTTCTTTCAGTAGATTATCATGTGTGGCTCCTGCTTTTTGGCTTTGTTGGTTTGAATGAAGATTGGTGTTTTGAGTCATGCTTGCTATTTGGATTGTGTGATGTAAATGTTAATGGAGCTCTATTAAATCATGTCTGTTACAGTACACTCTGCTAAAGAGAAAAATGCCATTGTCTCTCTTAAAAAGGGTTTTAAGCTTATGAATTATTACCTTAATATTTGACCAAATAATATCTGAAAATTGTATCTGTAATGGGATCTCTACTGTAACTTACACCGTGCTTAGTATTAAGAGCGATGCTTGTGCTGGGCAGATTATTCATCTTGAAACTCCACATTTCTTGCACACTACTGACTTCAATGGAAAGTTATTAAGTCCTAGCTCAACTGCCTTACTGCCCTCTAACCACAATATTCGCCCTAAACCATGTTTTCGAAACTAAATTTTCCAATTTAATCCAGTGACTTAAGTTTAGAAGGTACATCAATAATTAATAAAAGAAGGATGTTGGTTTAGACAGGTGCCAAAGTGGGAGGATTTGTGCAGTAAACGTAGGGTCCATGTTTCAACTGTGTAAACTGAGCATGTAGAAGGCTATCCAATGCTAGCAAGACTGTGACCTTGAAGGTATGGCGTTACACTGAAAATAGTTATTTTGCAAAGTACTAGTAAAAAATTTTTTTTCTTAAAAAGCTGTGATTTCTATGCTTCTGAATAAGCCCTCATATAAACAGTAATAAAGACAATATTAAGATCAAATGGATTTACTTTTAAAGACAAAGACCTTTTCCAGCTCTTCTAATGCTAAACATGATCACTAAATCCCAAAATCAAGTGCTTCTAAGTGCATCAATAATTGATAAAGAGAATTGAAAAGTTGCAAAGATGTGTTAAAGTAACATATGCAGGTCTGTTGCTCATGTCCATTAGAGCTAAATACAAAGTTTACAACATGAAAAGATCAAATAAGCAAAGTGATGTCAATTCACTCATTCACTGAGCAGTGATTAGCTCTGTGATCTAAAATCTGCCCTGTAGTCAATTATCCTCTAAATAAGTTTTGGAAAACTAATTGGAGCTGGCTGCATAGAACATGCTGGTACTAATGATTTCTGGAATGTAACATAACTTTGGCATCTCTACATTAATGCATTTGATTATTTACACTTTGTTTCTCTCCTTTTGTTACTATCCATGTTACTATCCAAACATATGGTCCTTGATCAGTGTATTTTCATTTTTGGAACTTTTTACTACATTTTACTGTATAATACCTTATTTTTCACTCTATTACATTAAAAAAAAACCATGCTGTTCCTCGCTACTTTGAAGTGAATCCGTGTAGTGTGTTAAATGAAAATCTGCCGTGAGTTCTCTATCGAGACTACAGTTCTCATAAGAGTTTTTGTGGAGTGAAAATTCTCTCACTGTGAGCCTGTAACAATGGAAAACTTTCTTCATAAAACGGTATGCTGTGCAGGAGAATGAAAAATAGAATTCCATTAATTATTAAAATATAATTCTTGTAATTCAGTACATTTACCTTTAATACTAAAGGACATTCAAAAGCAGAAACTTTGAAGTCGAAATGTATAAATATATTTAAATGTACTAAACCTTCAAGTAGAAATGGATAAAGGAATAAAATGTGTACTTTTCTTTAAGTACAGAATTTGTGTTCTTCATCCACCACTGCCAAAATGAGATTTCCTTGTCTTCTGTTTTCTCTCACAATTTGATCACCTTTTTGATAGTAATATGCCATGGTGAAATTACCACAATCCTGAATCAGTTTATGATCAGTTCAGTTCATGGCTTCTCTCAGGCACCTTATGCTAATGGTGGCCAGGAATGGACCAATCAAGTACAAAAACTTCAGATAAGGTAGAGATTATAATTTTTTAAGCAGCACCTTGACGCCCTATTGTCAAATGCCTTTTATGTCTATCAGTAATAGACCAAAATTACACTGACAAAGTTCACAGCCATTTCATTTTCCATACTTTGATTTATTGGTTATTTGGAATTTACCCTTAACCTTTTACCCTCTATTCAGAATCAGAAAGAGCATTATTGCCAAGTTTTGTAACAATGGAGTCGATGTGATTGTCCCACTTCAGGCCTTGAGAGAGATTGTGGTCCCCAGGAACCTGAATGATTCCACTGCTGCTAAAGTGCTGTTCATGATGATGAGTGGGGGGAGTACAGGGGAGTTCCTCCTGCAATCCACAATGATCTCCACTGTTTTGAACGTGTTAAACTCCAGGTTGTTTTGACTGCATCAGACAGCCAGCTGCTGAATCTCACTTCTGTATGCAGACTTATCACCGTCATCAATGAGGCCGAAGACTGTAGTGTCATCTGCAAAATTCAGGAGCTTAACAGAGAAGTCTGTAGAGGTGCAGTTGTTGGTGTTTAGGAAGAAGACCACATCCCTGGGGGCACCAGCACTGATAGTACGGCGGTTTGACATGAAATCCCCCAGTCTCACTAGCTGTTGCCTATCTGTCAGAAAGCTGCTTATCCACTGACAGGTAGATATGGAGTTGTTCAGATGTTGCAGAATGAAGTGCAGTCCCATGTACACAGAATCATCCACAGACCTGTTTGTTTAATAAGCAAACTGCAAAGGGTCCAACAAGGGTCCAGTAATGTCCTTCAGATAAGCCAACACCAGTCTCTGAAATGACTTCATGACCACAGATTTTAGGACATTCGGTCTGTAGATGTTAAGTCCAGGATTTTTGGTTTCTTTGGAATGGGGATGATAGTAGAATGTTTACAGCAGGCAGGCACTTCACACAGTTCCAGTGATCTGTTAAAGATCTGTGAAACGATGAACACCAGCTGGTCTGCACAGGTTCTTAGACAGGCTGGTAAAACTACGTCTGGTCCTTTTTTTGTTTCCTGAAAACCTGACGCACATCATCTTCACTTATCTGAAGTACAGGAGGGGGTGGAGGTGTTGATGGTCGAGTGGTGAGATGGTCAGGACGATGTGAAGTGTGAGACCGGGAGTTTAAATCTACAGTAAAACTAATTTTGGGTCCAGAATGGCTTCATTCAGCCAGATTTCAGTGAAACAGCAGAGTAAAAAAAAAGGACTTATTAGACCGGGAGAGCAGGAGAAGTTTGTCCATTTTGTTGGGTAGAGAGCGGAGATTTGCCAGATGGATACTAGGCAGCATGGCTGTAAAGCCGCTCTGTCGGAGCCTAAACAACGTGCCAGCTCATTTTCCACGCATTTAATTCAATTTTGACCTGGTTCCTTTAAAGATGTCTTCCTCAGAAAGTATAGTCAAAAATACCTTTTCCTTGGTACCATCACCATTGGCTTTTGGCTCCCTTGTTGTTCCATGCTTGCTAGCCTTGTTGGTTTTGTTAGTGTTAGCCTTGTTTAGCCAAAATGGCATTTCCTAGTCTTCTGTCTTTTCTAACAATTTGATCAACTTTTGGACAGTGACATGCCATGGTGAATGAACACAAACCTGTTCAGTTCAGCTTATGATCAGATGATTGCTGTTCTTCTATTCTTCTATTATTGACCAGGGGTCTTTCAAAGACAGACAAATTCAGTTTAAAACATACAGTACATATGGGTGTCATAGTCAGGTCCACACAAAATTTTGTCCATTAAAGAAATATATCATTTTTTTTTTTTTCTCTGTGCCTCCCCACAAAAGTTTGATGAAGTTACAAAGCAAAAGTTTTCCATTTAGTGTTCCTCTTAAATGTTGTGTGCACAAGAAAATTAAAGATCACTTGCTGAAAAAGAATAATTATTTTCTATAATCTGTTCGTTGTCTATAATCTGTTAATCTGTTCAATTCAAGGTAGAAGAATAACATGAAAATGTTTTAGTCTTTTTTTAATAATATTTTCTGGTTATTAGGATTAGGTTATTATTTACTCCTAGAGCTGTTGATTCACTGCATGCCATTGTTAAACAATATCGCATGAACAACTGTGCAGTTATAATTTATTTTGGTTGTCTGTTAGATCTGAGTCCTGATTTATTGTCTTAACCAGAAGCCCTATGAAACTTTCTGCCGATACCGTAATACACACAATTCTGAGGTTTGAAAACAGTAATAGGAAAGGAGTGGTCAGAGCAGAGTTAGAGCAGAAGTGAGGAAAACAGGAAATAAAACCATAAGTGTTCCTGAGACTGCTAGACAATTTAAAATGAGCTGCATGACTGAAAGCCTTCATCAAGATTCATGATGTATTTAAATTTTCAGTTTTCTTCCTAGTGAGAGAATTTCATTAAAGCAGGATGTGTGAAATTGAGGATACAGTGCAATCAGTGGCGTTGAATTACCTCAGAATGAAACCTGGTCTCTCGTGAGCACTGAGGGAGTTCATCCAGCTGTGGAGAATGTGGGCGCCAGTTGTGTAGGTCTTTTGAGTTGCGAGGGAATGGTTCTGCCTGCTGCAGCCTCAGATCCTGATGAATAGTGATGCATATTTTACCACCCACACAATCCCCAGTCACTTAGCCGGATTGATTGAGAAGTGTGTGTTTGTGCGCCTATCATCACTCACAGGGGAAGACTTTCCGTCCATCACTTCTGAAAGTGTTTTGTCACATCGGTATAAATGAGAATGAAAAAAGGGGGCGACAGAAAGTCATACTAAAAGATGGAGCAACAGAGACAAATGACAGAGGAAAGGGAAACCTGTCAAACCGAATGAATCACAATATGAAATTAAGAAGGGAAAAAACTACATTGCAATAAAGACAAAGTCAAAGTGGAAGAATGGAAATCAGTAAGCAGCATCAAGGATCCTGAGTTCAATTGGAAGGGAAACCCTTATTCACCATTCATACTACAGAGTTAGAACCAAAGACAATGCCATTAGGCTTACCTATATTTCATAAACGTAATGACAGAGGGCACAGAGGATTTTTCACCCAGTGTGCTTCTTTTTATTCTTGAACCAGAGATACAGTTATGTACTTTTTTCCTATTTATGTTTCTGTTATTACTGTTAGAATTAGCACTAGAAATTTTGCTCACATATTGTGCACTATGTGCTGTCACTAATCCACCAAAATTAGATTGACAAAGTTCAACGTGCATCAATAAGCCTTGGCCCCCCATGACCCTGTCGCCGGTTCACCACTGTTCCTTACTAACCACTGCAGACTGGAAACAACCCACAAGAGCTGCAGTTTTGGAGATGCTCTGGCCCAGTCATTTAGCCATCACGATTTGATCCACAATTTGCTGTTCTGGTTCGAGGTTTTGTTTTGGGTGGGTGGTTTTAACTGATTTCCAGTGTTTAACCCTGGTGGTAATGTTTTTTGCGGTCAGCTAGCTAATGAGGCATCCATTAGGCCGGAGTCGTAAATGGGCTATTTAGGATACTCAATATATTTGGTTCTTACCATTTGTATGTTGCATTGAATTGAGTGGACAGAAAAGCAAGCAATAGAAGTAACTATAACTTTTGGATTTCAGCAAAAGACGTCTCCATATGATCTGAAGACTAGTTACATCAGAATATAGTATGGTAATTCAGCTACATCTTTAAATTGCAAGTTTGCATTATAAACACCTGCTCAGTGACCATAAAGGAATATTTTTTCCAACGATATTATTGACCACAGTTTTGATAAAAAAAAAATTTAGTCTAATTACCTTATTTTGCTTTGAACCAAGTTATTCCCTGCAACATTACATTGAAGTATTATAGAAAAAGCACATACTACTTATATCATGGTGGGCCTGATGTTATAATTAATTCTAGTTATAAGGTTGAAACTGTACCAAATATTCATGAAATATTATTTATTGTTATGTTTTAGTTTAAAAAGACAGTTAAATGTTTTATCGAACTGTCCAAGTTACTCACATGATAATTTCTATACTGTAGTATTCCTCTTAGGAGACTTTACTATTCAAGCTGATGCAGTTAATTATGTTAGAATGTCTGCCAGTCATTTGAATTTCTTCAGAATTTTAATTTCCCGAACTACACTAATTGTGCTAATTAGGTACTACATTGTATAACCTATATGACATGTATTTTAGAACATCCAATCATGAGATCTGCCTATTCCCTGTCCATTAATCAAAAACTAACACGATGTGTCACCACTTTGAGAAACACCAATTTGAAAAAATGAATCCTTCAGCCTTAATGAGAATGCTTGAGCAGAGCAGAATGCTTTAACTCCATTCCCAAGGGTCCTAAGCAGGCACTACAATAATATCTCCTCTACTACTCTTAATCAACTTGCTCCCTTTAGAACACAAGCGATGACCTTCATGCATCCTGCCCCTTGGTTCACTACTTCCATACTCCATCATATAATAGCAGCTGGGCACCAATTAAGAATGCCGCAGCAGGAAGACAAGCCTGACAGTGCATGCATTTGCCTATAAAGTGCACGTTTTACTTTACAAGCAGGCACTTAAGAAAGTCAAGATGGATTACTACTCCATTGTCATTAGCAATTGACACTGTAATCCTAGAACTCTTTTGATCTTTAATGGGTTCCTTTTTGTTTATATCCCTACAAATCATGCCTGCTTCTCTTCTCCCTAATAGATCAGACCATTACTTTATACCTGTAAAGGAGATTTCTGTTGCAAAGCTGATCAAGGCACCTAGGACTATTACTTGCTACCTTGCTATTCATCCAGTAGGCATGGGATCCAAGGCATGCCAACATTTATTACATTAGATTAGATTAGATTAGATTTAAGTCAAGTCAAGTCAAGTCAAGTTTATTTGTATAGCGCTTTTCACAACAGACATTGTCTCAAAGCATCTTTACAGAAATCAACAGTCAAGGTGAATGGTGTGCATTTATCCCTGATGAGCAGCCATGGCGACTGTGGCAAGGAAAAACTCCCTTAGATGTAATGAGGAAGAAACATTGAGAGGAACCAGACTCAAAAGGGGAACCCATCCTCATTTGGGTGACATCAAGAGTTTGATCATAAATCTTTCAACAATACAGAACACTGGAGAGTGAGAACTAACATGAGTACTGGAGTATAAGATTATAAGTAAATGTTCTTTCAACAGTCTTTGGTATAAAAGTGGGAGCTACTGAGCTCAACATTTGTGATCATCACAGATCCAGCATCAGCTTCTCCATGCCAGAGCCTTAAAACACTTCAGGAGGTCCAATGTCAAACTCCACACATGCAGTGGGATCCAATTGGCACTGGTACGTCTCTGGATGGTTCAGGATGTTTGCGAGTTTGGCATCTACTTCTTTAAAGTCCATAATCTTCATGAGGTGGGATGTGACTGGAGCTGGCCAAACCTCAGAAAGCCTCGGGATGGGGAGAGAAAGAGAAGCAGTGGAGAGGAATTAGTGTAGCTGCTGTTCATGATATTAACAGCACAAGTTGATAATGTGCATGTGATCAGATGTTCTGGAGCACAAGGTTATGATGTGTGATGTATGTTATGTGTAGGCTTTGCTAAAAAGATATGTTTTTAATCTGCACTTAAACTGGGTGAGTGTGTCTGAGCCCCGAACACTGTCAGGAAGACTATTCCAGAGTTTAGGAGCTAAATGTGAAAACGCTCTACCACCTTTAGTGGACTTTGCTATTCTAGGAACTACTAGAAGCCCAGAGTTTTGAGATTTAACTTTATTGTTATTGTGCAAGGTACATGAGCCAAGAAAATGCAGTTAGCAGCTATTTAGAAGTACATAAGTGGCCTATTTACAATAAATAAAATTGAATAAAATAAGGTATTAAGGTCCATATATACAGGGATGAGAGTGATTAATGTACAGAGGGTGCAGTATATTATATTATATACACTTTATATATATATATATATATAAAGTGAGGAAAATAAGTATTTGAACACCCTGCTATTTTGAAAGTTCTCCCACTTAGAAATCATGGAGGGGTCTGAAATTGTCATCGTAGGTGCGTGTCCACTGTGAGAGAAAAAAAAAATTCCAGAAATCACAATGTATGATTTTTTAACTATTTATTTGTATGATACAGCTGCAAATAAGTATTTGAACACCTGAGAAAGTCAATGTTAATATTTGGTACAGTAGTCTTTGTTTGCAATTACAGAGGTCAAACATTTCCTGTAGTTTTTCACCAGGTTTGCACACACTGCAGGAGGGATTTTGGCCCACTCCTCCACACAGATCTTCTCTAGATCAGTCAGGTTTCTGGCCTGTCGCACGGAGTTTGAGCTCCCTCCAAAAATTCTCTATTGGGTTTAGGTCTGGAGACTGGCTAGGCCATGCCAGAACCTTGATATGCTTCTTAAAGAGCCACTCCTTGGTTATCCTTGCTGTGTGCTTCGGGTCATTGTCATGTTGGAAGACCCAGCCTCGACCCATCTTCAATGCTCTAACTGAGAGAAGAAGGTTGTTCCCCAAAATCTCGCAATACATGGCCCCGGTCATCCTCTCCATAATACAGTGCAGTCACCCTGTCCCATGTGCAGAAAAACACCCCCAAAGCATGATGCTACCACCCCCATGCTTCACAGTAGGGATGGTGTTCTTGGGATGGTACTCATCATTTTTCTTCCTCCAAACACGTTTAGTGGAATTATGACCCAAAAGTTCTATTTTGGTCTTATCTGACCACATGACTGTTAGTGTTAAGATGGTTTTCACACTGTTTCACACACATTCCTTTGTCTGCTCAGTGTCTATAGAATATTTACGATGTTAGTCTGTAAGGTAAACAGGGAGTCCTTATCTGGACTCACACATCTCCAGCTAGTATATCCTCTTGTCTAAACAGGAAACAACTAGGTTAGGTTTCTTTTCTCTGTATGTGTATAAATACGCTCTGCTACCTGCAATAAACAGAAGAGGAAGCATTTGCTGTGTGCGGTGTGATTCTTCCCTGATATCAGAAAGGCACCACGGGCATAGCAGGTCGTATGGAAAACCTATCCAAGAATTAAGTTTCGTTTGGGCATGATAAAAATCTAACAATGACTTTCTCCCATGACTCCACTGGATCATCCAAATGGTCATTGGCAAACTTAAGACGTGCCTGGACATGTGCTGGTTTAAGCAAGGGAACCTTCCGTGCCATGCATGATTTCAAACCATGACGTCTTAGTGTATTACCAACAGTAACCTTGGAAATGGGGGTCCCAGCTCTTTTCAGGTCATTGACCAGCTCCTCCCATGTAGTTCTGGGCTGATTTCTCACCTTCCTTAGGAGACCCCACGAGGTGAGATCTTGCATGGAGCCCCAGTCCGAGGGAGATTGACAGTCATGTTTAGCTTCTTCCATTTTCTAATGATTGCTCCAACAGTGGACCTTTTTTCACCAAGCTGCTTGGCAATTTCCCCGTAGCCCTTTCCAGCGTTGTGGAGGTGTACAATTTTGTCTCTAGTGTCTTTGGACAGCTCTTTGGTCTTGGCCATGTTAGTAGTTGGATTCTTACTGATTGTATGGGGTGGACAGGTGTCTTTATGCAGCTAATGACCTCAAACAGGTGCATCTAATGTAGGATAATAAATGTAGTGGAGGTGGACATTTTAAAGGCAGACCAACAGGTCTTTGAGGGTCAGAATTCTAGCTGATAGACAGGTGTTTAAATACTTATTTGCAGCTGTATCATACAAATAAATAGTTTAAAAATCATATATTGTGATTTCTGGATTTTTTTTTTTTAGATTATGTCTCTCACAGTGGACATGCACCTACAATGGCAATTTCAGACCCTCCATGATTTCTAAGTGGGAGAACTTGCAAAATAGCAGGGTGTTCAAATACTTATTTTCCTCACTGTATATATATATATATATATATATATATATATATATATATATATATATATATATATATATATATATATATATATATATATATATATATAGTAATAGACAATATACTGTGCAAAGATTATGCATAGATAGACATGTCAGAAGAAAATATACTCAAATGACATGATATAGTTATGTACAAGTATGAATGTATGTATAATACAGTATATACAGTATAAATATAGGTGGAATGTACTGCAGTGCAAATGCGAGTTATGGATGGTGCAAAAAAGAAATGTGTAGTGGATAAGCAGTGCAAAATACACAGAAAATGACAATGCAGTATTGAATCAGCTGTTCAGTGCAGTAACAGCCACAGTATCCCCACTCTTAACTAAGGCTGACAATGGCTCACTTTTTTTCTGGCTCTGTTCCCACAAACTTTAAACTAACTGCAATCACTTCAGTTCTTGAAAAGCAAAGGCTTCCAGCAAACTCTTTGAGAAGTTTAATTCTGGGATAGGTCAAACCACAATACTAAAATTGCCTAGGGATACAATTGACCTCTTTGTTTAATCTGATTAGTATTTGCTGAACATACAGGTTCTGTTGGATATGATGCTAAGTTGGCACAGTATACCATACCATACTCATACACTAGCAAGAAAAATGTTAGGTCTTACATCTATATGTGTGTGTGTGTGTATATATATATATATATATATATATATATATATATATATATATATATATATATATATATATATATATATATATATATATATATCGTATATTATTGATGGTTTTTAGTTTTACTACACTGAACCCATTTACAGACTGTCTCCTCCTGCATTAGTTCATTGTCTGACTGGCCTCATTCCATCAATCATTGTATTGCTTCAGCCACAATAAAAAGAAATTATAATCTCATTTAATTTACACATTAAAAATGTTTTTAAAAAGTTTAGTTCTTTCCCTGCCTTGTTCATGATTTTATTACTTTATGGGTTCCCATTCCATTGTCTGAACAAGTTGTAGTATGTGCAGTGCTACTAATTATACCTTTACCAGATCAAAAACACATTACTCTCACACATATTATTAGGACTACTTTTGTTTATTTAAAGTTGACTTTTTTACCATTTATACTTTTATTTAAAGTTCAATTATAATTTTTTTACAATTGAATCTTTTAATTAAAATTGAATACCAGTTATTTAAAATTGACCCTTATATAAACATATAAATTTTACATTATTTTTCATAATGAATAATAAATAACCGTGGAAGCTCAGAGCTAGAGATAGTAATATTCAGAGCTGGAATCCCAGGACTGCCGAAAAGCCACAAATGACCTATTAAGCAACATCTTTAATCTTTAACTGCTTATATATAATTCTCTCACACTTCATTTATTTTGCATCAAATTATCTAATTAGCATTTAATTTCTCTTCAGTTTGATTGTATAATAAGGCTAGTATTTTATATTGTTTTTTAAATAAAGAACATTAAGTGGGCCAGTTAAAATATTAATATTCATATTGATGTTTATTTTGACTGTACATAATGTGTTATATGTATTAATATGATATTAACAGATATAAGTGTTTTCCAGTGTTTTCCCAAATCTACATTATACAATTTAGCTAAGAACAGTCAATTAATATAAATAACAATTCACTGCTTATAATTGGATAAAAAAGAAACTTTCGCAATGTAAAAAAATTAATTTGGAATAAACAAATTTAAAAAAAGGATTATTATAAATGATACCATTAGAAGGTCTCAGAGGTGCATGTTAATAGCAAATGTGTAAACCTTGTTGATGGAAGAAAAATATTTGGTAATAATCTGAAATTTCTTGTGTTACAATTCTATTTGAGTTCCAGATGAATTTTAATGAAATGCAAATATCATATCAGCTTTTAAAACTAAGCCCAACAAACCGCATAGTTTTAAACAAATATGAATATTCAATATTAGGTACTTAGAAAGGTTAATACATTTGCAGATCTAAAGGGTGAAAAAACCCTGTGAGTGACACTAGCAGAAGAGCTAAATCTCAAATTATTCAACGTCACCATTGCTAAACAATCTCCAGTGTTAGCAAACTGTCTGGATCGGAGCCTTAAAAAATCTTTTTTTTTTTAACTGTTTATCAAATTAGGTCTGATACAATAGGCGTTTACATCTAATTACATTTACAGTTGATATATAAAAAAAATTCCAAATAAGTGGCAGGATTTTTGTGTAAAAAAAAATAGAAAGATAAATTATATCAGATAAATGGTTAAAATCTTTTGTGACCATTAGGGTGAAATTGCATTGTATGACAACTAAAGCAAAAAAATGTATGAAAATCAATGTATGAAAAATTAAAAACAATAATGAACGTTTTAGAAAAAAAAAGCCTACTTGCTTAGGTGTGCCAAATCCCACCCCAACCAATACTTTTTATTTATCATTAATTAATATTAAGTCTTTTGAAGTAAGTGTCTATCAGCATAGCACATCTTGACTTGACACTAGATTCATTAGATTGTGTAAAGTATTTCTAGTGTCCACTCTTATTCATACTGCCTCACAGATACTTGCCTCAATCGTCCTTTTGCTTAAGCCATTTTTGGTTGATGGGAATGTTTTGGATTATCCTCAATCATGCTAAAAGGTGAAATTTGTTTTATCCTCAAATTACAGGGAAAAACCTGAAGGTGTTGCACTAAAATTGACGTGTATTTGTAGCTATCCATGATTCCAGTGGTGGGCCGTGCATTTGGTACCTGGGCTTTCAGTGGGGACTTACCCGACTTAACCCACATCTGAATGCTGCCACTATCATGTCGCAATTATAGAAACCATCAATACTATACAAAAATGCAATATAACAACACGTGGCATTACAGAGAGAGAGAGACATTTCACGCATGGAGGATGAATACCATTTTACTAAAGCAAGCACCAAACCTCTACACTACAACTGCAACTGTGCACCTACATCATCTGGAGCAATTCAGAATTAATATTTGTCTAATAACATGACAAAAACATTAAACAATTTAATAAAAGACAACCTACTCACCAGAGATTTGCATAATTGGCACCACTCTTTAGAGGCTGTAATCCAGTGGTACCACTCATATTTACTGGTCTGGAAGTGGTGAACAAACCCTTTCCCGGGCTGAGACACGCTAGCTAGCTTCGGGGTTGGCCAACCTCTCCTCATGGTTTCTAGCTTTTCTTGAAAATGGATTTTTAGGTATGTCCGAGACCAAATCAATTTCTCTTCCTCTGTAGGCATAAAAAAGTCTAACTCAGATGTATTAATGTTTGCAGAGCGCTACAGACGTGTTTTGCCAGTCGAACTTAGCTGTAACAGGTTCCCCCTTTGACCAACCAATCAGAGGACAAAAAATGGGCTATTCTGGGCCAGCTAGCTGGCCCTATGACGCTAATTTGAAATCTGATTGGTTAAAGAAACAGATTTATTTCTTATAGAGACTAAGGTAAAAAAGGCCAGCAGTACTGACTTTGAAGGCCCTGGGCAGATAAGACTGACATGGCAGCACATAGAGGTTGAACTCTGATTGGACAAAAAATCTAACATCCACATGTATTGGAAGCAGTGCAGCCAAGAGAAACGCTACGAAAAGAAGAAAATAAACTGTTGGTAATAAATTAATACAATTTAATGGAACGAATATTAGAATTTAGGTTGTAAATGTAGGTCAGTGCTTCTGATAGTGTTTAGGCCAGCAGAGAAGGCCCTGCCCACTCACCCTGCATGATTCCCTTCACATTGATCTAATACGTCACTTCTGTATAACGAAAAGCAGCCCTGTAGGTTTTTTAATGTTGCTGTAGGTCTGGTGGAAGGTATTGGTTATGTTCTTGGTGATGCCACGGTGGTATATATCTGTTGATGATGGCCTTTATTGTGCACCATAATACATCTAATGGTTTGGAAATTTCTTTACAAGAAGTGAGATTTCCATATATGCTTTTTTTTCCTTTTTTTTACAATCTTTGTGGGTCAGCAATCAGATGAAACCAAGAAGAAAATTCCTAACCCAAAACCAACAGAAACAGCTTTATTTGAGGTTAAACAGAATAATTTCCCTGGTGACAGCTGTATGACTTATAACTGTCTCTGGATTTTTTTTAATTCAAATGAGGTTCTGAGTAAGAGTGAAAGAAGGGATCATAAAGATTCTGTAAAACAGTTTGAACAGTCTTTTATGTTCGGAATGCATGGGAGCTGAGTTTGTGAATGGAACACGTCTTTTCTGATGGCAAGTACTGAAGACAACTTGACATCATTGTGTCATCTTTTCTTCAAATCAGTCCATTGAAATTTAGCATTGTGGAGATATCAGATATAAGATTAATCCCATCCACTATGAGAAGGTCACAATGCCACAGAAATCCGTCTACAAATTTAAATAACCATCTATATTTCTTATTAATAAAACATTCACTGTAGCATGTAACTGGTAGATACAAACATGTCATTTTAAAACTAAATTTACAAACAAGCAAATAGCAGTGGTGGCTTATTTGATATGGGTCTGGGTTACTTAATAGAAGGTTGGGGGTTCAAGCCCCAACACTACCAATCTGCCCCTTTTAGGGTCTTGAGCAAGCCCTTGGGCATGGCAGGTGGTAGCTCAGTAATTAGGCATGGCATTGGAGCTTGGATCAGAAGGTCATGAGTTCAAATCCTAGCACCACCAAGTTATCACTGCTGGACCCTTGAGCAAGGGCCTTAACCCTCAACTGCTCAGTTGTAAGTCTTGAGATAAGGGTGTCTGCCCAGTGCTGGAAATATACATCTAAGCCCTTAATCCTCTTTGCTTTAGAGCCGCTTCCTTCCAATTTCTGTTTCTAAAATGTACTGTCCCTTGTTGGTGGGGAATGAGTTAATTATGTGCAAGTGGTAGCTCAAGAGTTAAAATGGTGGTATACACACTTTGTCCTAGATCAGTAAGAAAGAAAACTTAAAACAAAGCCTAGCAACAGGCTAATACTTTTGTTTGAATATTATTGGTTTACTGAAACACAGCTACATCCCCAATTATACTGCATAAAGGTATGCGCACTTATGCAGCCATTGTAATTTTTGTATTCTAAATGTTTTCCGCAAAAAAATTGTATTAGAAGAGCATTTTCGCTTTATTTTTATGTGCTGTTTGTTACATTGAGGGTGGAAAAAGTGATTTATCTTCATTTATTTCTTAACAGGGTGGGTAGACATTTTACTGGATCTATTTTACTTTCAGTATTAGGATGAGGTGGACATTGATTTTTACATTAATCTATAGAACACCTAAAACTCTGTATACAAAAATTGCTCTCTCTCTCTCTCTCTCTCTCTCTCTCTCTCTCTCTCTCTCTCTCTCTCTCTCTCTCCTCACTTTTGGTTGTCAGACTGCAGCATGAGCCATTTTAAGATGATATTTGTAGCAATACGAGCAGTGAACAGAATTATTCCCTGGTGAGATTCTAGTGAAGTATGATTGAAAAGTGGGTTTTGCACCTACAGTTCCATTAAATGTATAATAGTAGCAGCAGATGAGGAGGATGATGTAGGGCATTGCTGATAATCCGCTTGCATTTTCATTGTGTGCCACAGCTGCCTTGGTCGAAGTGATCCTATCATATAAGTTAGGAGTAGACACTAACAGAATCATTTATCTTCTTTTAGATTTGGTGCAATCAGACTCCATATGTGCAGTGTGTGTGGAATGTGTGTGCACTGGATGGTGCTCTTTGATGGACTGGTGCACCGGGATCCACTGCAAACTGGCCCAGGAAACTAAAAATGTAATTTATGATTCAGAATCTAATAAACATGCTGTTTAAACCAGGGATCTCCAACCTCCAATACACACTCAACTGCTTGTAGAGACAAAACCGTATTTGCCGTATAACCGTATAAGTCATCATACTTTTAGTTAAAGGCTGGTATGTTTTTTCCCTTTTCCATGTCAGACCATGACCTTTTTACTTCCTCCACCAAAGAAGTTTTCAAGACATGTTTGTTTTTCACTCATAATAATAATTAGCTGAACCTTTTGCCAATTAAAAAAAAAAAATTATTGAATATATGAATAGTGTCTTTTAAATGGCAAAATGCAATGATAAATAATAGTGTCAGATCTATATATTTTTCCACAGATTCTTTTTTTTGACCCGGTAGCAACTCTTCCACTGTTCAGTACTGGGGCTCTACTCTGTGGTTAGACATCTATTAAGTTCAAATAACAAAAATAATGACAAATATTTGTTAACAAATGATTTCTTTTTCTTAAAAACATTCACTTAAAATTCTATATCCATTATGAATCTCCAGGTGATTTTGCACAGATCTGGAATTAAATCTGGAATTGAAAATACATGTGGTTAGTATGGAGAGCTCCACTCAGGAACCATGCTTTGGCTTTGATCTGTAATAAATAGGAACAGTTCATTTCAGTGGTTTCAAACTAAAATTGCCACAAGCAGTTTTGCGCTCAACTGTCCATCAGTGAAGACATAACAACCTCAACAATACTGATAATGAATGAATATCTGGCATCAACTAGATGAAAATAAGTTTCTTTTTGAGTCTGGTTCCTCTCAAGGTTTTTTATCATTTCAAGAAGTTTGTCCTTGCTCTTTTGCTTCAGTCTGGCTAGTTAGGAATACATTTATAGGGACTAATGTATTCATTTTAAAATTGACATTCATCTATTTCTGTAAAGCTGCTTTGTGACAATATATGAATGTTTAAAGTGCTATACTAATAAAATAGAATTTAACTGATGCTAAAAAATTAAATGGATAAAGCCGGAGTGTTACGTTGTTAGCTATTTTAACACAAAACAAGATTAATTAACATGATTAAAAAGATGAGTCTCAATGAGAGACCAAGGCAACAGAGGTTTTACTCATTAACCTTACACACTGCACTGCATGCATCCAGGCGGTACTCCTCCTTCACCTGTAATGAGTGCCGATCATTGCACGAAAGGGGAAACTATATCTTAATTGCTTTCAAATGACTGCAAGCATGACATCTTGACCTCCTAGTTGCCATTTATTATAAACGCATTATTGTGTGTTTCCAAGCTTTTGTGTTATTGATGTTAAAGTACATTTTACTTTAAATCAAGAACCAAAAAGCTGCTGTCTGCTTGAAGCATGAAAGCGTTTTTTTTAAGTTACAAGGACAAATCAGCAAGGATTTATCTAATTACTGCCTCCAAAATGATTCATGAACCAGCTGTTACAATTATGTACATTTAAAGCATAAGGAATTTAAATGCATAAAGTAGTGATTCTTTCATTTAGGCTCACTGGGAATTACAGTGAAAGGACAGATAGTGTGTTAATCAATAGTTAGGAAATGTACATTTATTGACTCACCTACTGAATCCCCTACATACATTTTTCATAATGGTAAAAGTTAACAATCTCTAGATATCAAATGTAAAAATCTTGACTAGTGCTTGTTCAAATGCTTGTTTCGGTGCAAAATACTTTTCTGGGTTTGATAGCTGTAAAATATATAATATACTAGAATGCTGGCAGACTCCAAACTGTACAGGAAAATGAATAAGATATTTTCTGCAAAAAACATAAACAAGATTTGTGCAGTACAACTTTTTGAAGCTTATAGATTTCAAATATGCATAAGACAAAAGAAGAGAAGAGCATGATGTTCTTGAAGTAAAATTATCCAGTTCAAAAATCAAATTGGCATTAATTAGATGTTCTTAAAAAAACACCAGGTGGGCTGGAGACCTATCATCTTCTCCCAGTTGTCTGCCAGTTGACACTTGAATTAAGAATTCAGTGCCTAATTGTCCATTGTGCAGCAGCAGAGAAGCAAAAGAACATAATGAGAGTAATAATGATGGAAGAACCTCCTGACTCTAACTTTTCACAACACCCTTTTTTTTTGCTTGATTTTTTTTTTATAGTTAAAAATAAGGTTTTGGGTTAATGACCATTTTAATAGATATCAGTCAGCATTCGACTCATTAATATCATTCTTAAATTAAAAGATTGGTGTGCTACAATGGTCTTTTCACAAAAATCGAGTTGATTAAGCAAAGAGTCTTGTGACAAAAATGATAATAGGAACATTATAGACAATAAATCATAGTACTCTGGATATTTAAGTACATCTGAAGTCAAATACCTAACCAAATTATCGAATGTATCTCTATTGTAACTCAAATACATGTTTGTGTACTTCGTCCATCACTGCCCATAGGATTAAACATTGGAATAAATGGCATATTTTATAAATATGCAAAGAATCTGTTTATATCCGCAAATCCACAAATACAGTGAATCCTTGACTTTAGCATTTGAGTCAGTGGTAAACCTTGCAATGCATGTTATACTTTTCTCCTCACCGTGTTTGTAAAGAGTAGTTATTTCATAATCCATTGTCTTTCCTTATAGCAGTCTGGTCATTTTTTTTATCCTCAGATCTGCCATCATTACAGTTCACTGGAAACTCAAGAGATGGGTGTGAATTAAAATCTCAGAGGATCAGCAGTTCATCAGTACTGTGCTCATGAATCACACCCTTTTTTTCAGATTTGCCAAAGTATTGTTTATTCTTTTCCAAGGAAAGATGAAGTCATTTAAGCCATGCTTCACACCTGTGTTGTGCAGTGAAGCCAGACATATGGTCCCAAATATGGTGACACTCTTAATGAGGCCACTGCATAACGTAAATAAGCCATGACATTAGCTAAAGGCAAGAAACTAATTTATACTTAAATGCTTTGGTTTCAATACTGATGTACCACCCTAATCTGAACAGTAGGATTGAAGTTAAAATATTCCATGTAGACACTTTCAAATAGAGCTCTAGTGGTACTAGGACACCTATATTTATCAGCTTTGGGCCACACATTAGCTTAATGTGACCTCGATAGGAGGTATAGAGCAAGAATGGTTTCTGGCTATTCAGCTCTCATTGGTGTTTCAAAAATTTTGCATCAATCCATCTTTTTTTGCAACGAGTCATAGTCGTTACAGTGGCTTAACATAGCCAGCAGAGAGATCTGCCACAACCAGAGCTTTCCATTTTATGCAGGCAGAAAATTGTTTAAAATCCTTGATTTGTTCTATACAGTATGTTCTCTTACTTTCCTGACATACCAGCTGTAACAGGTTTATTTTACCTCTTTCCCACAGCATAGAGAGCATCTGACTACTCAGAATTTTAAAAGGCAATGAAATAAAAATGTATACAGAGTAACAGTTATAAAGCTTTTTGGGCAGTTCGCTCTAACCCAGACTAATGTGCCTCCATATGCCTTACTTGCTTGCTATTTCATCACGCACATTAGACGCCTTGCACAACACAATTTCTGATATTTACTGTTTTATTTATGTCTACAGCACCAAGATTCTCATAGGAGAATCACAAAGTTTTCATTTTATATGGAGTTGAAAAAGAAGACACACCAAGAAAACATTCACTCACCAGTAAACAACTGTAAACGAGTTCAAATATCTGAGAAATACAAACCAGTATAGACTGTAGAAATGGAAACACTGCCAAAACACTTTCTTTATAAGAGTAAATGGACAAATATCGAAACGTCCTTTATAAAAGCAGAAGCACAAGTGCAATCCTAGCAGTAAATGCAGCAGAAACATCATAAAAAGCAACCGGATGTGCTTGGAATGTCAAAGACCATTGATATTTCTCCCAATCAACTCCAATGTCCTCCAGAGCTCTCCAACCTGTGAAAGTTTTTCATTTTAGCAGATGGGTAAATGAATTTGCTCTTTTTAATCTGAGCTGTAACCTCTGGTTACATAGCAGTTTAATTGAAGTCCCTTCCATAAGTAAACAGTAAACATAATTTGCATATCATTAGGGATATGGTAATTAGAGGATGGATTTTTTTCCTTCTTCTTCCAGGTCTGGACGCAAAAGGAGCTGTAGGAAAATGGATTGGATGTCCCTTGTGAAAGACAAATGAGCTTGAGTGTGGGTTTAAATTAAATAAAACACTGTAGACACATTAAATATATTATTTTGGAAACTGGGATTGTCATTAAGATGCCTGATTAAAATGTACATGCATGTAGATGAGCACTGTAGCAGATTTAATCATTAAAGTGTTATTACATTTCAAGTTGCCATGGGATGGTGAAGGTGGCAGATGCAAGTGCAGATTATATAAAATGCAAACGAAACAGACAACAAATCATGAAAACAAAGCAATAGCATGGCACAAAGAGAAAGTACTACAAAAGCATGATTGTGAGACACGAAAGGACTGGAAAGTGAATAGTGGTTTTAAACAAAGCATAATGAGATTATTAAAGTATGTGACATGCTGGGGATGATGGGTAGAGTAGTTAAGTACCCATTCATGCTACTGTAATAGTGGGGTGTGTGGGTGTTAATGGCTTAATAATAAACTTCATGGACAATATAACAAACTCCACTTTAATCATTTTCTCCTTTTTATTTTGGTACTGCCAACTTCTAGAGACTGCCTAACCCCCAACTCAAATCAACTCAAATGTCCCCCTTTTCCTAAAAAAAAAAACCCCAGCATTTTCCCATTTAAATAACTGTCTGTCAGAATCTTTATAATAACAAAATAATACAATTCTATATATTAAATAATAAAAGTCTCTTCAAAAATACAATAGATATTCCATAAAAACACTGCTGTATGTTATTTAACTATGCAAGTCATATTTATCATGTTCAAATTTTGTCTGTTTGACAGGACCATATAAATTTGTGTATCTTGTATTAGAGCAGTTAAAATGTGGTGTTTTGAGTACAATTCTCTCATACTGACCACTGGATGTTCAACATGACACCTCATGGCAAAGACTCTCTGAGGATTTGGGAATTAGAATTGTTGCTCCCTAACAAAGATGGCCAAAACTATAAGAAGATCGTTAACACCCTGAAACTGAGTTACACTACAATGGTCAGGGTCAAACAGAGGTTTCCGTGACGGGTTCCACTTGGAACAGACCTCGCAAGAGTCCCTCAAAGAAGTTGTGTCCTCGTGCTGTGCATCAGGTAAAGAAGCTGCTTCAAAAAACAGATGCATGAGCGCTGCCAGCATCGCTGTAGAGGTCCGCTTGTCAGTGCTCAGTCCGAACGCCGCACAATGCAACAAGTAGGTTTGCATGGCTGTGGTCCCAGAAGGAAGTTGGCTCACAAGAAAGCCTGCAAAGAGTTTGCTGGACACAACCTGTCCAAGAGCATGAATTACTGGAACCACGTCCTGTGCTCTGATGAGACTAAGATAAAGTTGTTTGGCTCATGTTGTGTCCAGCATGTGTGGCGATGCTCTGCCGAGGAGAACCAAGAAAATTGTGTCTTGCCTACAGTCAAGCATGGTTGTTGTAGCATCATGGTCTGGGGCTGCATAAGTGCTGCTGGTACTGGGAAGCTGCTATTCATTGAGGGAACACAACATGTACATTCTACATTCTGAAGTAGAACCTAATGCCCCACACTTTAGAAACTGGGCTTAACGACATAATAACGACCCTAAACACCCCACCAAGATGACAACGGCCGTGCTGAGGAAGCTAAAGGTAAAGGTGATGGAGTGGTCAAGTATGTCTCCTGACCTAAATCCTATTGAGCACCTGTGGGGCATCATCAAGCGGAAGGTGGAGAAGCACCAAGTGTCTAACGTCCAGCAGCTCCGTGATGTCATTATGGAGGATTAAGGCAGTGCTGAATATCAATGATGCTCATACAAAATATTGACAGTTTTGACATGTTTGCGTAGGGTGTACTCACTTTTGTTGCCAGTTATTTAAACAATAATGGATGTATGTTGTTATTTTCAGAGGACAATAAATCTGTACTGCTATACAAACTTCACATTGACTACTCTAAAATATATTCAAATTTCATTTCTATAGTGTTCTCTCTTGAGAAGATGTACTAAAATGGTTGCTGAAATGTGAGGGGTGCACTTACTTTCGTGAAATACTGTATATTGCTATTTATGCACTTATAATTGATTTGTTTATAAAGAGAAGGTTAAATGAAGTCCAGTGTAGTAATGATTTTTTTAATGAGCTATGCAGTTTACTATACTTGCAAACTTGGAAGTGGTGTTTTGAATGTTGGAAGGATATGATTTTAAATACCAGCACCACTAAGTTGCCAATTATGGGCCCTTGAGCAAGGCCCTTTGAGTGCTTTTAATAGATGTTTTAATATATTCAATGTTCTGAAGACTTCAGTAGAATCTATGCACCATTCTCAGACACTCAGCTGGAGAATTGAGCACAATATGCTTACTCTGCATGGCAGCTTATCAAACAGACCTAGTGAAATTAAGTGCCAGTAAATAAGATACTCGCGCCCCACTCATACAGTGCTGCTAAAAACAATATTTGTTATAATGGTCAATAATCTTGTTTTTTTTCATTCATATGTAGAAAAATGCTTTATGATATTGTTACCAATCTGATTTTATTTTCTGGTATTTTTCAGCAAGGTGTGATTCCAGCAGAATAATAAAAAGGTAGGACCTTTTTTTATCTGTCACCATGAGGAAGTATAATAATAAGTCAAAGAAAGGGTAGTAGAAGTAGAATGTGTCAAAAAAATAAACATATAAAAGATAACAATTAGCATTATAAAATTGTGTTAGAAGCAAAAGTTTTAAACAATTAATATAGAAATGAAATATAGGAGCATACCACCCAATGCACAAGACAGATGATGATAAGGGAGAAAATAAATAAGAGCTAAAGTTTCAGTTTATTTCAGTTTTGAAAGAGTTTTCGTAGTCCTGCCACCTCCGATAGCATTGTTTGGAAGCATTGCGAGAAACCTCTCCTGAGAGCCAACCCACAAAACACAGATTGTAAACTTCACCAAGTGTTGTTAAAACTATAATTGGAACCTCGTTTTGAGTTGAGGCTAAGAACACAATTTTGATTTTTAGTTTTTTATTCTATAAAATGTGTGAACATGAGACATAGTGTAGTGTAGTGTAGCATGTAGTGTCTTATATTGTACGTTGCTGCATGTGTAATCACATCATGTTCATATTATATTCTTAAAATGTTACTGTAGCATGCAGGTTGATAACGCAGTTGATAACACAAGTGCAAAAACTCATTGTGGCATTTATTAAGGTTAATCCAAGTATCACCATCGAAGTTCCAAACAGGTTTTAGAGCACAGCCAGACATCAAACAAACTAGAGTGATCTAGATAACTGTAAATCTGGGAAAACAAGGCTTTAAAACACACAATCAACTCTGAGGAGAATTTTTAACAAAGCAAATAAACAGCAGGGTATAAATAGACTTGAATCAAGTCCAAGAAACAGAACAGGATAGATGGGGCAGAGACTGTACTACAACAGATACACACATAGTCTGCGATCGTTCCATTCTCATAAACCTAAACCTACTCTGTTAAAGGTATTAGCAATGTTTGCTCAGATAATGTGACAAGAAACCACTCAGAAGTGTCAGTATAGCACTATAGTACTAGAAAGGACTTTAGCTGATGCGTTCTGGACCAACAGGCCCACCCTTACCTTGTATATTTCAGAGACAAAAGAAAGCGATCCTAGTAATATTATGAGCTATAAATGAGAGACTGGAGTCAATAATAACTGGAGTCTTTTCCTGTCGAGCATGATGCGACTGAAAGGCCATCCACGGCTACAATGTAATTAGAAAGCTTGCTTCACTCTGCCTGTGGTGTAAATAGAACTAGTTCTATTTTTTTGTCTGAATTAAGTTTAAGGAATCTACTCAGCTTGCAATGTCAAATGTCCTTTACACGTTCCTTAAATGTGTCAAGCTGGTGTCTCTATAGCTTTGATACAACAATTAATTGTTATATATAAACCGATCAGGCATAACATCATGACCACCTGCCTAATATTGACAGGTCCACATTGCAACAAATCTTTTCTATCAGACCCAGCGTTCTGAGCTACAGTTGCTCATCTGTTCACATCAATGATCCTTGGCCATCCAGCCCACAAAAGCTGCAGTTTTGAAGTTGCTCTGACCCAAATGTCTAGCCATCACAATTTGGCTCTTGTCAAACTCACTCAAATCCTTACGTTTGCCCATTTTTCCTGCTTTTAACACATCAAAGTTGAGAGCAAAATATTCACTTTGCTGCCCAGTATATCCCACCCAGTAACAGGTGCCATGATGAAGAGATAATCAGTGTTATTTACTTCACTGGCCATAATGTTACAATGTTACAGTATCATAATGTTATTCCTGGTTTGTGTGTGTGTGTATATATATATATATATATATATATATATATATATATATATATATATATATATATATATATATATATATATATATATATTTTTTTTTTTTTACCTTCAATTAATACTTTTTATGGTTTTTAATTTATGGACATACTCATCATAGAGCATGAAGGCAAAATATTATTGTAAATTAAGTAATTATGGTGTTTTAAATACTGTAAATCAGCAGTTTCCACACGGAGGGTTTTAATTGCTGGATGTGTACATTAGCAGATTTTGGTTAATTCGAGACTGGGCACATCAGTAAAAGAAATGTTTAGTGATTCAAAATAATGTTTCAGTGAAGTTGAATTTTTTTTATATTATATACATTATTTAATATTATAGATTATATATTTATATAAATGCAGTATATTTAAGTTGTATGATGAGGAATGGCAAACCTGAAAATAAGAGGCAGGTGGAAAAGTGAGGGCAAAAGGGTGTAAAATAAAAGGAAAAAGTGGACAACTGGAAACTAGAAGCCCGTCTTGGCACATGATTTATACTGCAGTGAAAGGCCCATTCCCATGATTAGACACTTTCAGCTATAAATTGCTTCTTAGGTTTAATGAGGCAGAACTGCAAGTTGGAGTTGGTTGTGTGTCACTTCTTTAAAAAAAGAATTACAAAATGGAAAGAAACTAATGTCTCTAATGGCATTTCTCTCTGACTGTGTTTTCTCCTTGGAAAAGTGTTTGTCACATTTTTAATTTAATTGTATTATGAATGTTTCTATCAGTGCATTTTAAACGAATTACTACAGGACAGACAAACAAACAAAGACAGAGAACGAGAGAGAGAGAGAGAGAGAGAGAGAGAGAGAGAGGTGTGTGTCTGACTGTGTGTGAACAAGATAGAAAGTGAGAGACGGAGAGAGAGCGTGAGTTAATTGATGTGTGTGTGCAATGAAGCATTCTGTGATCTGGAGTAAGAGCAGCAAGAATATACAATGATGTGAAAATTGCATTGGCTTACATCCTAATTGCATGCTGCATAGTTGAATAGTTACATTCAGAAACCTAAAACACCCGCTAAGCCTCTGCAGGATCTTCAAAGAGAAAATGTGAGTCCCAACAAAGTTCTAATCTCTAAAGCAGTGACTCTGATTGACAGTTTAAAGACAGTGCTGACAACACTTAAAGTATTGCTCATACACCTAGATGCATATACACTATATTTCCAAAAGTATTGGGTCACCTGGTCAAAAGTATGGTATGTGATTTTTCAGCATTGCATTCCACATTTAGTCCTTATTTGCTCTCCACTCTTCTGGGAAGATGTTCCAATAGATTTTGGAGTGTGCTTATAGATATTTGTGTTCATCAGCCACAAGTGTATTATAAGGCAGGTACTTATGTAGGTGAGGAGACCTGGGGTGCAGTCAGCATTCCAATTTATCCCAAGGGTGTTCAGTGGGGATGAGATCTGAGCTCTATAGCAGACCACTCAAGATTCACATATAGCAGAAAAGGTCAGGTGATCCAATACTTTTGAAAATATAGTGTTGGTAAATTATTCCTAATTTTTCTTTTCAATTTTTATTTCTATGATAGATTTAGACATATCCTGATGTCTGCTTTTACTGATCTGTCTACTGTCAGGTGAGGGATAGCTGCAAGGACTGGCTATGTCAGTATTCTGGCTGTGCACAAGATGCTTTTAGCCTTGCAAGGTCCTCTTGCATTTGGCCAAATCCATTCAAACGTACCTCATGGGGCAAAACTATAATCAATCAGGTGCTCAAAAGCTCTAAAAAGCTAGGGTTAACATTTATTGTACTCCATCTTTGAAGCCACCAAATGTTAAAATCTCAATTGCATGCTCAATTGCTGTTTTCTGAGCTGAATGCCTGGTGGAATAAAAGAAAAATGCAGATCCGAAGCGTTTTCCACACTTCCCCACTTGCATGTTGGTCTCAATGAGCACTATTGTAGAATAAGAGCATGGATAATCATATGTACATGCCTTTCTTGTTCTTTCTTGATCCTGTTGTTTAATGTGTTGCCAGGGCCAGCTTCTGACACTGCTGTGACCCTCCAGATCAGCTCTTCTTGAAGCTTTTTTTTATGAGTTTTTTGTAGTAATCGAAATTATTTTTAATGATTTTTTACTTGACAGTTTACTCATCTTTGTAGTTAATCCTTAAATAACTTCAAACGCACACAGGTATTGTGCAATTGATGCATGTCCAATGTGCAAGAAATGCATAAACATCTTCTAATGAAGACACTTTTTGGGATTTAACTCACTATTGATTTTAAATGTGCATAATTTGAAGTGAGTGTAGCTTCTTTGGAATGGTAATTTGTTTGTTTTAGTAAAATAGCATCAAAATCTGAATTTTTGTTCTGTAGATTTCTTCCTACTCTCTGTTGAGGCAGAGGAAGCCTATTTTCAGAGGGATGGGATTTTAGTGGTCACAGCCTCATTAAATAAATTATTTAATATCTTTTAAAAAATTTCAAAATACTTCGCAAAAACATTTTATTGTATGTCCTGCATGCCAAGAAGTTGTGAATGACAGAGACCAAGTCACTTACAAACAATGTTACTAAACTCACTAATTCTATTTATGGGGCTTGACCTTACCTGATTTTCTGCTCATGATTACTTTCACTTCTCAAAAAAAAAAATGTAATGTGTTAAAACTCAATCTCTTGACCAAATAAAAGTATAAATTAATGATATCAATATTTGACAGTTTAGATGTTGTGTTTCCACATTTGTTTCTATCTTTGGCTTGCCTATATAAGGAAAACTATAGATATTCCTGGCAAGTTTTGCCTTAATTCACGAGGGGGAAACACACCATATTAACTGTAATAACTAAAACAACCCTAAACTTGTTAAAACATTGTCTCAGTGGTGTCAGATGGTCATCTGACAGCCAATAGATACTGCCAGAAATTATAAAATAAATGTTAAGCATCTGTTGGTTAGCCAACCTGTTATACAGCAGATGTAAGTATTTACGTTCATGCCCTCCGGTACAGCTAATGAAAATATATGCAGTAAAAAACGTCTCGATTCAATGTCATTTTAAAATGACGAGAGGCTCAGAAAGCATTGGAAATATGGCAGAGCAATTGTATTGTCAGCATTTTGTTAATAAATCATTTGGCTTGTTTTACCAGCAATGAGTAACATTGAAAGATATAGTGTAATAGATATAGTGTGTACAGTGTACTTAGCACGATAGATACATCAGGAGACCACAAAAAGCTAGAACAGTTGCCAGTTGGCACAGTTTTGGAATGTATCTATCTCTGTTGTTATGGAATGTATCTATCATTACAAAGCACTTATCTCCACACAAAACATACACAACTGTACAAATACGCCCAAAGATTTAGCAAAAAGCCTAATTTCAAATTGAAAAGACCTTGGATGATAAGAGTGCCATTCAGCTCACTAAACATAGCAGGACCTCAATTGGTTGTTTTGAACAAAAGCACTTTCTTTCCATTTCTTACCATCTTTAACTTGTTTTTCTACTTTATTTTTCCATCACTTGTTTCTATTCCAAAGACACCACAATGCTATCTATCCATCCATCTATCCATCTATCCATCTATCTATCTATCTATCTATCTATCTATCTATCTATCTATCTATCTATCTATCTATCTATTTATTTTTTGGAACAGTTCGGTACCAAATGCAATTTTTTTTACGTGTGGGACATAGTTACAATCTGAGTTTCCCTCAGGAAAGTATTGCGTGGCGGACCGCAAGTTTGCTTAGTCTCTGCCTCGCACTTCAAGTGCATTTTTGAAATAATTATTTTTAGATTTAAAGCATACACAACAATGCCAGGGGTATAAATTAGAAACTTGAGTTAGCGCAGTGTCACTGTGGCTACTCACGGCATACTAAAAATAAGATTTGTCTTGCGCTTGCATGAAAACGTTTAAGAATCCATATCGCTAGCGTAACGAGGGAGTGAATGAATGAATGAAAACATTTGGTAAAATATGCTGAAATATGCAGAACTTGACATTTCAGTAAAACAAATGTTTAGAGATTTAAAAGGTTGTTTTTTTATATCTGAGTAAAAATGTATATATATATATATATATATATATATATATATATATATATATAAAACTTGAAAGAAAATGTGTCCAAACCTTTCCAAAGCTTGCACTGTGCCTTTTATTCTTCCTAAACTGCACATTTTGCTTAAATAAATAGCTTTTTTCCAGCATATCTTTATAGTTCGTCCAATAATATACTTTTTCATAGACTATAATCTTTCTTCACCACATATTTATATCCCTTTTAGAAACATTTCCCAACCCACTGGATTTAATGCCATATAACTGCCATTAACTTCCAGCTGAAACATCCTACTCCAACTCAGCCTTTTTAAAAATCATTTACTTTTCTGTTTTATACTATGTGGCTATTAGATTTTTATTAATTCCAAATACAATACATTACGACATACATCAAGGCAAGAAGCATATTGTTTCCACCCGCTGACCTGGTGACATTTACAGAATTTACAGACAAGCAGGAAATAGTATTATTTATTGTTTTATTTATTGAGATCAATCGAGCTTATTTAATCTTCACCCACAAAACTCTTTTCATTTCCTTTTGTTCTTTTAAATGTCAGATATTGCTGTACCCTGACCATGTCCCTGTTGCCTTGCACTTTGTCTGATAGGCAAAGTCAATTAAAACAAATCAGTACATAATGAGAAAATGATTCCTCTTGGTTCGATATAATTTTCTTTGAGGGTTCACAGAGTAGTCACAGTAATCTCAGAAGCTGTCATTGTTCATTATACTAATTAAGTAATCATTTCTTTGGATTGCTTTTTGTCGATCGTTTAGACTGATGTCCCAATGTTGTATTTTAGGAAATATTGAATTAAATTAGCCACATAGATTCGCTATTATCTTCGATTGTTTTCCAAAACAAACAGACACTGATGCTCTCAACTAAATCACTTTGATTAAATTGAATGTAATACTTGGAATGCGAATATAATCTAACAATATAATTATGCATGGCATATACTTTGTAAATTGTCCAAGAAGTCAGCTGATATTGTGTCCCTCACTGAGCAAGGATTAATAGGTGGTCATTTTCTCATCAGTCATAAGGCCTGATGGATGTAAATACTCTATGTGCAATGCATAAAATCAAGCTCTCTCAGGACATGAGCTCTAGGCAATGTTCACATCAAATATCAAAATGGGATATTGGTTAATTTACCCGTTGCATGGTTGCTGGTGCTACATAATCAGGTATGAGTATGCTAGTATTGGGGGATTGTCACAAACAGCAGTCTATAGTTTTTACACAGAGTGGTGCAGAAAATGAAAACACTTACTAAGCAGCGGTTCTGTTAATGGAAACGTCTTGTTGATTAGAGAAGTCTTAGAACACAGAAAATCAAACTTTAAGATGGATGGGGCGGCAAAAGCTGAAGACCAATAAAGTTTCCATTACTGTGAGCCAAGAACAGGTTAAGATTTTTAACAAAAAAGGAATTTTTTTCCAATCTTTCCATTTACACCATTCTATGTAAACACAATGTGAATGTGTATGTGTTTGGTGCACTATAATAGACTTGGCATCTCATCCAGGTTATAATCCCACTCTTAGTGGTGGACAGTAACGAAGTAAATGTACTTCCTTACTGTACTTAAGTAGTTTTTTCACCGATCTGTATTTTACTCAAGTATTTTAGTTTTGAAAGACTTTAACTTTTACTTCACTACATTTCAAAGTCAAATATCTTACTTTTTACTCAACTCCATTTGATCAAATCAGTCGTTTCTTTATATTAATAGGTGAATTAAAAACGTAACTGGTCAAGCATGCAGCAAGCCACTATTCAGCGTAGAAAATGCGTTCTGTTTTAAATTAGTTTTGATTGCTTTTCGGCAGTGGTGGATTTAGGCAGAGGCGATATGGGCAGCTGCCCAGGGCAGCATCCTGCTGGGAGGTGGCACGGAGCGTCCACTAAATCTTTACTGCTCATTTGCACGGTTGTCGTCAATTATTATATCATGTCACAGCCAATCAATCTGGTCGGGACTCGGAGTGTGCACCCACTGCCCGGAGAAGTTTCCTCAATCATAAACTCAGAAAGGAGAGGTGGGGGTTGGGTGACATCACCTCAGCCTTCAGGGTTTCCAGTGGGAGAACTGACATGAAAAAACTTTTGGAATAGCTTATATCTTTAGTAGGTAATCACCTTGATTTTTTCAGTCCTTTTCAGTTGAAAGATATAATTTGTTACTATAAAAGTAAAACTAATATATCAGTGAATTACAGTGTTAACTTTTTTATTTTGTTTGTGAAATTTTTCATTTATAAACAAAAATTCTCAAAATCGCAGCCTTATTTTTCACATTTCTTAATTGGAATTGGCGTATTTAATAAATCCCTTAAACTGATTAAAAACAAAAAAGGTGACAGATTTTTTTAATCTTACGATTATTATATCGGTATTGTCACTGATACATACAGTAGGTCTTTCCTGTGTAGTTAATTATGTGATTTATTTTATCTCCTTTATTTATTTAATTAACTTTGGTCTAGTGGTTAGGATGCGGTGCTCTCACCGATGTGGCCCGGGTTCGAGCCCCGGTCAGGGAACAACCCCAGCCATTAGGGTTGCACAAGCCTTAGTGCCGGTCCCAAGCCTGGATAAATGGGGAGGGTTGCGTTAGAAAGGGCATCCAGCGTAAAAACATGTCAAATCAAACATGCGGATGGTCCGCTGTGGCGACCCCTAACGGGAGAGGCCGAAAGAAAGTTTATTTATTTAATTAATTTTTATGTATTTTTATTTGTTATTTAATTAATATTTTTTTAAATAATTAATATAATATAATATTATTTAATGTTTTGTGAAGTTTTTATTGTCATTATTGTTGTTATTATAATTTCCCTGTATAGGTTCTGTTTGTTTAATTTGTACATGTTAGTTGTTTGAAGCATTAATAAAAAAACAAATAGATAAAAAAGGAAGAACTGACAAGATTTGTAGTGACGTCATGTCAGTAAGGAGAGTTGAATCCAAATTTAAATTATGGATGACCAAAAAAGGTCTAAACCCTCTTGAGCATAATTCAGAAAAGAAAAGAAACATGCAAAAGATAAAGGTGTGTATGCAGCTCTATCACTCATCTCGTTTTGAGAATAGTGTAGGCTAATGCATTTAATGAAAATAACTGTATATCACTAAGGTAATGCTGTGTTGTCTGCTATGCTTTTACGCATAGAGCAACAATATTTCTCTTAGCTTTCATAATGTTATAATTTATAGTATGTAGTTTATCAAAATGTGTGTAGCAACAAAAAAATTACAGCCTAACTAGTCTAGTTGGATTGTAGTTAAATTATTGATTTGGTTACCTTTAACTGAGGTGGTCATGGTTTACTGTGTTTTTACTGAATAGGGGGAGAGGGGGAATCTCCAATAATATTTTATCTGCTGTATCTACTTTTAGTCAAGTACGTCTGTGTACTTCATCCACCACTGCCCACCTTCGAGACACAGTTATCTGAAAAGCATAAAGTGTTTAATGAGGATGAATGAATATTTGAATAGAAAACTGAATGAATGCAGTGCTGTTTTGTGCTGCATAAAATGAAAACTGCAAAACAGCTTTATCAAAATGTGTATCAATGCTAGAAATAACTTGTAAACAAAAATTCTGTAGAATGAAGCAACACATCATATATTTAGAAGCATTTCAAAGCACTAACACTGATAAACTGTCTCCATTTCAATAGCTATCATTAAAATTGCTCTGAGGGAATGTTGTAAACCAAGATGATTAGCATTTAGTAGAAGGGCTTGAAGCGGAATGATTCTTTGTTTATTACACACAATACACATTTTACAATATGTTTGTTCGTCTGTAGATTAATGCTGTATTGATCATAAAACCTGATCATAAAATGTGTATGTGCTTTGGAAAGAGTTTCATTTCCAGTTGCTTTCCAGTTTTCTCTTCTGGGAAGATGTTCCATCAGATTTTGGAGTGTGTTTATAGAGATTTGTGCTCATTCAGTCACAAAGGCATTTGTAAAGTGCAGTCAGTGTTCCAATTCATCCCAAAGGTTTTCAGTAGGGTTTAGATCAGAGCTCTATAGCAGGCCACTCAAGATCCTCCACACCAACCAATGTAAAGCATATCAAAGCAATGCAAGAACATGTTTGAGTCTTCTAGTTTAAGTTAAGGGTACATTTTATGCTAGTGGATCCAATGACATCCTATACAATTGGAAGGAACACATATGGCTGGAAAAGTTCAGAATCTACTTGAGTGGGACATTTCAAAGATTAGAGAATCATCATACATAATATTAAGTGAGCATGTTAAGTCTATTAATTTGTAAAACCCCTAATCCAAAGCAAATTAGAAGGAAAGCAAACACATTTATATGGCTAGTGTTGGAGATTAACGGGCTCCAATCTGTGTGATCTTACTATGTTTCCACTGGGTTCCTTCCAAGTTATATAATATAATCTCCACACTTGAAAAAGACACACCACTGTGGAAAGATTTGTGTTTTGGCTTGTTTCGTGCATTTACACAGATTCACAATACGGACAAAAGAATTGAAAAGCATTTCATTGCATGTCAAGAATACGTTCTTCTTGCTCCTCTGGTGTCATCTCTGGCTTACTCATTAGGAATTTTAATGTACATTATATGGCATATGATATATAAGTACTAAGACACCTGACATTTCCAGTCATTTTCCCCTCCCAACTAGGAGGCCCAAATCTTTTCCAGCATGACAATGGGCACAAAGATATGCTTTTCATGGGTCAGAGCAGAAAATCTTGAGTGGCCTGCTATAGAATGCTGTCTACAGCCTAGGCCTCCTATCCCTACATCAGAGTCTGACCTTACTAACACCCTTGTAGCCAAATGAGCACAAATAACCACAACCACACTCCAAAATGCAGTGAGACATCTATCCCAGTAGAGTGGTTTTTATAAGAGCAAAAATGGAATGAGGTGTCCAAAAAGAACATTTACAAGGTAGAAATTATGAGCTGATGTCCACAAACTCAAATGAATGGTACTTAAATTAACTACACAGGCATGGTTTTCTAATTTCACATTTCCACAACTGATTTATCTACACAAACCATAGTTGTATGAAAAGTCTCAAACTACAAAAGTTTAGATAGTAAACATAAAGTGCCATTAATTTGTTAAGTATTCTTTATAAAATATTCTCATAACATATGTGTACCACAGGATTTCTGTAGACACCATGTTAGAAAGAACTTTAAAACATTTCAAGGACATTTTCGAAATGGTCCATGGTAGTTTAGATAGCCTATAAGACCTTTTTTTAAAGGTAAAGCTAAGTGTACAAATCCTGTTCTCTAGCACAAAAGAGCAGACCACAAAAGTCACAAATGGAGCTCCTTTCTGCCTCTTTTACCGTACTGTTCAAGTGCCATTATTTATCATTACACAAAATTTTAGTGTGCTTCTGTTATTGCTTTTTTACCTGGTGTCAAAAAAATATGGGAACATTTTAGCATTCAGCTGCAAGAGATCCAATATATAACATTTCTGCCTTCAAAGCGTTGATGCCAGGTTGGTCATAAAAGGTAGATTTGAAAAGCTTTCTTACAAGCATCAGTGCTCTTTTTAGAGCTGTGTGACAGGCTCTGACATGCTTTCTAAGTCAGGAAGAAAGAAGTAAGAAAGAAAGTAAAAAGTTTACTGTAAAGCGAGAGGAAAAAACCATTCCAACTAATTAAGCAGAGATGTATTCAAATCCAAGTAAAAAATAAGCATTGTAAGAAACTGCTGTAAGAAAACGGCCAAATTCCAACAGTAAAATAAATCTTTTTTCCTTAAAACGGTACTGTACTGTAGAAAACAATGCAATTATGGGAAATATCAATGTGCAGCTCACTGGTACCCATAAAATACTGTAATATACTGTAAATAGCATTGCATTCTGGGAGTGATGTTGGAATCAAAAGCAAAAGATCCCACGCAAATATGAGACGCAGTATTTCTCAAAGTGGCATTCGGAACAGAGGTGAAGGCAACTCCTGACTTTCTTTTCGAGCATTATTTATCTGAATCGTTTACTTTAGGAGCAAATTGCATGTAATGTAAAATACATTCTCTCTGCTAATTTCAAATAAGCTACTAAGAAACTGGAACCGACCAGTAACGTTAGCTTACAGTTAAAAAAAATATATATATATATATATATATATATATATATATATATATATATATATATATATATATATATATATATATAAATAAATATATAATCAAAAAGATAAATAGCTTGAGGTCCTCTTGCTGTGCTGTGACTGGCCAAAAACCTGCAGCACATTGACTTGTTTTATTGTTTGGTAGGTAAAGCTGTTTACTAAAGTGTTAACACAAGCTAGTCATGCTTGTTTGCGGCCAGAAGTTTTATTGTCCTTCAATTTTAGGTTTTTGTAGTTTTTCCCTTTTTTTGCACGTTTTCACGATAACACGTCTGGTCAGCTTTGGGTAGCACTGAAATTGTTTGGTGGTTACTTTGGGTTAGTTGTAAATCAAAAAGTAAAAAGTTATTCCCAGGAAACAATTGTTACAATGCTCTTCTGCTAAAGCCATTTTTTCCTCTGTATTGATGTTTGTGAGTTGTGATAGGACACAATGAACTAAAACGTTTTTGTTTTCGCATTAGCAGCTTTTCTTGCTATCGAAATGTTCCCATGCCAGGTCTGTGCTGGTGAATGTACCACTGTATGGTCATATGTAAGGCACATGAAAATTCATAGGAATATTTCAAACTTGGTTTTCAAGTGTGCCTTGTGTGACTGCAAAAAATACATTTCAAAATTTTGCAATGTTTAAATCCCATGCTTATAGACATCATCAAGTATGTCAACTTGATGCTGAGCAAAGATTATGTGGTGTAACTAAGCTAATAATAATGTTGACTTCTGTGGTGCCACTTGTGAGACTTTTTTCCCTTATTTGAAAATGCATATTGAAGAAGGGAAAACTGTTGCTTGTCCATTTAGACAATGTGAAAAGTAGAAAACACAGAAACAGCTCTGAGGATAGTCTGGTTGACTGTTGTGGGAGATTCATTTGAAAACACTGTACTTTCCAAGAGAGTCAGACATGGACATTAACGCTCCCAATGATGTCTGCCCAGAACATGCTGATGCAGCACAGTTTTTGAAAAATGTAGCCCTGTTTTACCTTAAACTGCAAGCTAAGTTGTTGCTCCCATCCTCTGTTATTCAAGCAATTATTTTTCAAGAAATACATATCAGCCAGTCACACTTACTTTTCAAATGAAAAGAAAAATTGGCTGCATTCAGGGTGCCAGAAGCTGATATAAGCAGAGTAATTGATGTGCTGAAAACTGAAGATTTTTTGAGGGATTGCCACACCAAGACACTGAAAACTGACCAAAGAAGGAAAACTGTGTTCAAAAATAGCTTTAATTATGTTGAGTCAGTGCCCATTTGCTTGGGAATAAATGAAGCAGACAAAAGAGTGTTTTGCTCAGTATGTCCCAATCAAACAAACAATAGACAAAATTTTTGACCTGCCTGATGGACCAGTATGCAAAGGAACCATATGTGCAATCGCAGGTGACAACTGTAGGTTCACACAACCTTGGGGGCTTTGTCGATAAGAAAGAAAGATCCTCTTTCCATTGGTACTAGCTGGACCATAGAGTCATACATAATGGGGATAAAACGTCTAGCAGAGGTGTCAAGTATGACTCTGTGTTCAATGAACTGGCATACTTTCATGTCTGTCAGCCAGGACTGCCTCCCTGTATTGGCCATGATCTTTTTAAAGGCATTGTGTCATCTGACCTTACATTGTACATAAAGCATTTTATCAGTGTAGACAAACAGTTAATTTTCTTAGTTGAATGGAACAATAAACCAATTAAACTATTTTGGAAATGATGGCAATCATAAACCCTGTAAAAGTTAATATTTGTTTAGAATATTGGCAATCTTGGTTGGAGAAAAAATAGTAAGTCCAGATCATAATGAAGTATGGCAACTTATTTTACAACTGAGAGAAATTGTGGAGTTTATCTTTGCACAAGCCATTTCAACTGACCAGGCTATATAAGAGTACTTATTGATGAATATCTGTATTTCAGACATCAGGTGTTTCCTGAGGACCCAATGAAAACATCATTATATCTGTCATTTTTCGGAGCTTATTCTGCACTTTGGTCCACTCATTCATTATTAAGATTTGAGATCAAGCATATATCCTTTAAACAGTGTAAAAGGAAGTTGCATAACTTTAAGAACCTCTCCTCAACTCTTGCAAAGCGGCATCACCTTTTTGAGGCTTTTCTGAATGCTAGCAACTTCTTTCCTCCAGCAGTTGTAGAAGAGAAGGTTAGAGATTTTTTCTTGGGGGACTACATTGACAACATTAGAGAATTAGTTGAGACTGAACTGAACATAGACTATAACTTGAAGTGTTTTCTATAAAGTATCTGGATTTATTGCATATTCAGATTTTCATCTAGAGCTAATATTTAACTTTCTGTATATCTGCATTTTTCTTACATCTTTACCAAAATTAAATCTTTATGTGAAATAAGACATAATTTTCTGTTATCTTGCTTTATTTGTCTGTTATGTAGCTTTATGTTGTGTGATGTAGCACCAGGGTTCTGTAGGAATGTTGTTTACATTTACATTTAGCAGACGCCCTTATCCAGAGCGACGAACAAAAGTGCTTTAAATCTCTAGTAATGAAAAAATCTACACTGGTACGCCAGATTACAAATTTAATATAAATATAACCCTAGAATTATACAAACTTGGAAAGTGCTAATTTAAGTGTTTCAGAAAGAGGTAGGTCTTCAGTCGTAGCTTGAAGATAATCAGGGACTCCGCTGTACGGACATCTAGGGGAAGTTCATTCCACCACCTTGGTGTCAGAACAAGAAGAGCCTTGAAGTGTACTTACCTCTCATTCTGATAGAAGGTGGTACCAGTCGAGCAGTGCTGGAGGATCTCAGGCAGCATGGTGCAGTGTGAGATGTAATGAGGTCACTGAGGTGAGATGGCGCTGGTCCATTTTTGGTCTTGTATCATTGTTTCATTTCACTGTGTACTGCGTCAGCTATATATGGTGATCTAATTGGCTGTAGTTCCTGTCACTGTTTCTTAAGTGTTGTGACTTGCTGAAAGCATCTTTATTTTCTTTCTCATCCTGATGGTGGAATATGATTGCGTAGTCATTATATGATCTGTTGCTGGTAAGATGTAGCCAATAGTATATAATGTACCAGTGCTTGTTCTGTTATAATTGATCTTAAAGGAGGTCTGAGGAACAAAACGTCATCCAAATAAAAGAAAAATTATTATGGAGCCAATATTTCCCCCTTATTCTCAAGTATATTTTCAATCTCACTACAACCCTTGGTGTGCATTACTAAGCCCTACTTTCTATAAAAGCAGGCTTTATGTTTGTTTAAACTGTATACTCTGACTATTGTGATTTTCAAATGATTCTTAGAATTTAACGAAAACAGGGGCCAAGGCAGCGGTGGTAAGGTTGGCTCCAAAAGGACAGGGAGAGTTGCTAGAAAAAGTCTGTCACAGTCAACCCCCATGTGTCCACTCTCCTGAAGAACCTCGTAAAATTTGAGTGGTATTTTATTGGTCAGTGAGTGCTTTCTACTCAGTTCACATCAACACAGCCATGGTTTTCTCCCAATCTATGTTCTAGTTTTATGTTTATATCATTGTTCTCCTGTCTATTAACATGCTACACTCCACAAAAATGTTGGTATTTCAGCTGTACAACACTAAAGAAACACATTTGTTCAATGTAAACCAGAAGGGAATATGTTCACTTGTCCCAGAAGAGGATTTGTATGCACTTTGTATAATGGTCAGCACAATCTTGGTAGACTTGGTAGACAAATAGACAAATTCTATTTGCTTAAAAACGTCAGTTTAAATTCTTTAAGAATGCTTGCTTCGAACAACTGAGTTAGGATAAGGCCACTGTGTTGTGAAATTTATTATTGTGTTGTGATTTGTCTAATTGGGGCACTTTTTTTTTTTTTTTATTTGACTGGCTAAATTTTTATTTAGATAAAAAGAAAAAAAGAAAAGGTTAGAGTCTCTTTCCTTTTAGATTATGGATTGGACTGAACTTATTTTTTCAATCCTACTGACAAATTGTAAATTTTGTATTAAAAAGGCAGCAGCACTAACAGTGGTGGCAAAATACACCATTCCCCTAAGATTACTAATAAAGATGATTAGTTATGCATGTTATGTACGGTAATTTACAACTGTAATGGGAAAAAAAGTGCGAACAAATTAAGTACAGTTCTCAGTTGTTGCTGCCTGTTAAAAAAATGTTGGGTTACATAATACATTTTCATATTTTATGCCTCTTCTTTTTATATATTTTTAATCGCTGCATGGTTTTAATTGTTTAATTTATTGTAATTGGCTGTCAAGTGCCATTGTTAATGGTCAGAAAAAAACAATAATGTGGCAGCCCTGCCACCAGTATACTGTAATTTCAATTAAATAATAACCTATATGCACTATACTGTATATTAGTACATTGTATTATAACATTAATACTGCTGAATTAAACAGTAATGTACTGTCAACCCTGCTGCCAGTAGTCTACTGTGAAATCAAGAAAATACAGTAATGTACTGTAATTTAGTAATCAGTATAATTACAGTAACATACTGTAAAATAGATAACAGTAGGAGAACTGTAAAATGAACAGCAAACTACTGGCAACCCCTGATGCCAGTATTTTACTGTTTTTTACATGACAATAATTTACAGTGTGTTTGTAATTTGGGGTTGCTTCAGCATTGTAGATTTAAAATGAAATTATTACTCAGCACCACTCCATCACCATCCTGACCAGGTTGAGGATGAATTTGTGACAATTATTCTGTATTATTCTATTCAATTATTCTATTCAATTATCCTGTATAACTGTATGCAATGTACATATTGCATATTGTAAATTCATATAGCCCACATTCTTTATACATATTGTGCCTTACACACATTCTGCACAAATATTACTTTATGTATATGTTCATATATATGTTTGTATTTATTCTTATAGTGTAGTGTACTTACTCACAAGGTCCAGCACATTTTAGCTCCAAAGAACCATAGCCATTATATATTTGCTGTACATACAGCCTTTATATTTACACTCGCAATTAGAAATATTTAACCCTCTCACCTCAATAGACAATACAGTGATGTTGATGAAAGGTAATGAAAATAAATCGAAAAAAAAACCCACGTAAATTAACAAAATATTTATTGATACATATTTGAGTTATTTTGACAACAGAAGTTGACTTAACTTTGAAGTTCAAATGAAAATTGTAACACATGAGCATATGCAGTATTATTCAACCCCCAGCTTCAGTACCTTGTGGAGCGCCCTTTAGTTTTTATAACTTCTAACAAGCGTTTTCGATAAGTGCTAACAAGCTTCTTACACCTCTCGATTGGAATTTGACGGCTTCCGTGCTCCAACTGCGTTCTTCCAATCTCACCAAAGATTTTTAATTGGATTTAAATCTGGTGACTGAGAAGGCCACTCCAGGACACTCCAGCATCTTTTCCCCAACCAAGCTTTGGTTGATTTGGAGGTGTGCTTGGGATCATTGTCTTGCTGGAAGATCCAATGATCACCAAGGTTTAATTTGTCAACACAATCAAGATTGCCAGTTCCTGCCGCAGAAAATCAGCCCCACATCATTTTTGACTCACCTCCGTGCTTGACCGTGGGCATGGTATTATTCTGGTCATAAGCCTGACCTTTTGCATGCCAGACATACCACTAGTCCATATGTCCAAAAAGTTCCAGTTTTGGTTTCATCAGTCCAGAGAACTGTTTCCCAGAACTCTGTAGTTTTATCCAAATTCCTCCTGGCATATTCTAGTCGACTCCTGATGTTCCTTGAGGTCAAGAGTGGAGTGCGTCTTGGGGTCCAGCCATGAAGTCCTTGATTATTCAGTGCACGTCTTATAGTTGCCACTGAAGCACTTGTACCAGCCTTAATCATGTCATCATGTAGCTGTCTTGCAGTCACAGGGGGGTTTTTCTTAGCTGTCCTGACTAAGTTGCTAAGGGCCCTTGATGAAATTGTGAGCTTTCTTCCACGGCCAGGCAGGTTTGCAGCTGTTCCATAAGTTTTAAACCTACTTCTAATGCTCTTAATGGTGTCTCTTGGAATGTTAAATCTTTTGAAAATCTTCTTATACCCAAGGCCCGTCAGATGTGATGAAACAATCTTCTCTCTCAGCTTTTGTGGAAGCTCTTTTGTTTTTCCCATGATTTCAACTCACCTTAAACACCTTCATGGTCGGGGTTTGTATATGCATCACAGAAGCAAATGAAGGAACGTTATAGAGTTCCCAAATATTCACTGCATATATTAAGGAATGAATAATATTTAAATACTGTGTGAATAAAATCTTCAGAGAGAACTAAAGGCATGATTAATAGTTTTGATCTAAAGCCACTGCACAGGGTAAAGCAAGCCCTTATTTTTATTCTCAAATGGTGAATAAAATTTGCCTAATCCTATAAATCTAGATACTGTGCATATAAAAACTTTGGGTTCATCTTTTTCTTATTCTTGCTAAGCAGCTACACTAATATTTTTATATTGTATTACATTACATTATATTATATTATATTATATTATATTATATTATATTATATTATATTATATTATATTGTACATCAGTAGTAAATACATCATCATCATCAGAGTCAACATCGTCAGTTTGTCTTTGTATTCCTCTTTCATTCGACTGGATATTCTCCAAATTCCTTTCTGTCTTCTGCTTCAAATCCCACATGCCTGAATGGCATGCTTTGTTTTCAGCCAGCATTTCTTCGATTTTCGTCAGGAGTTCAGAGACCTGCGTGCTACTCCTCTGGTGCTTGTTGCTGAGAATATGAAACCTGTTTCCACATTGCTCAAGAATCCACTTTAGTGCCTCACCTTCACTCTCGATGTACAACTCAATGCTCCTGTCTCCCAACCAATCCCCACAAGTGAACAAAACCATGGTCCGGTCCCAGACCGTGTCTCCGAAAAGGTTTAAGTGATCCTTCACAGCTCTTTTCTCTTCTTCTTGAAAAGAACTGTCTAGGCGGATGACCAGTAAAAAGCTGACTGGGCCTGGAGGGGTCAGGAAGACACTCTGTAGAATTTCCTGTTTGGTAAATTGTGGTGTTTCTTCTATTGGAAGACGTTTCCACCATCCTGGTGTGTCTATCACAATGAGTAATCTTCCTTCTACATATCCTTTTTTCTTTACACACCGGGAAGTTCTTTTGATTCCAAAATCTGTTGCGCCTAGAATGGTATTGCTTGCTGATGTTTTACCGGCTTCACCGTACCCCAGCAAAACGAGGCTGAGCTCAGTCAGATATTGTCCAGCACCTACCAGAACAGAATGATATGGACTAATCAGGAAACATACATGATCTACACTAGGGATGGAAGCAAATATAAATATGAATGCAGCAAATTAAACAGATTTTCTAAGCAGATACAAATGCCAGGGGGAAAAAGAAACTAAGGGAAACTAGAATTGTGCATCTGGGACACAGCAAAAATGTTTTTTTATGTTTTCAATACTAATGCAGGCACAAAAAAATGCATTGTCATCCTTAGTACCTGCCATGTCAGGATTCCACTGCTTTAAAATAGACTATTGATTTGTTAGATATTTTGGGAATTAAAACCGAACAAATTTATTAGAATATATCACAGTGTGAACAACAATTCACTGCATGAACATAATAAACAGTCCCATGGGTTTTTCTAATCCATTTTTGACCATAGTAATCATTCCACCTCTATTTAGTCTTCCCAGGGAATTCAGGAACATGTTGGTAAGATTTGTATGTTATTAAAAAACTATCTAACCTATAAAACAAATCCTTCACTTTTAGGCCATGCCCCCAACTCATATATTTGCCATATATCAAATTTCTTATCTTTTAATATATGCATACACATGAATCACAAACATACCTTTCACTGAGCTTATCGTCCTTCTATGTTTCGCCTTCACTTTCATCTTGGATTTTTTTTCCATTAATCTCCATTTCCGCCTCACTTCCTTCAAAGTCCTTGGGTGCATTTCATAATACCGGCCTTGATTTTCTGCCACCATCTCCTCGACCTTCTTAAACAGCTCTGTGACCTGACCGCCATCGAGCAAATTTTTGTTATTGAGAACGTGATACCGGTTTCTACATTTTGCCGCGAGCAACTTTAAGTCGTTCCCTTCACCCTCAATGTACTGCTCAACTGTCAGGTCACAAAGCAAATCTCCATGAGTGAAGAGAAGGATAGTGTGGTTCCATGCTTGTTCGCCAAGTAAGCCCACGTGTTCTTCCAATGATTTCATCTCTTCGTTTCTGAATTTCATATCTAAGCGCAGAGTCAAGAGTAATGCATGTGGTCCTGGTGGACACAGACAAGTGCTGCGTAATATTTCTTGCTTGTCCAGTTCTGCTGTATCTCTTGCTTCGAGGGTCTTCCACCATCCTGGGGTGTCCAGGACAGTGATAACTTTTCCAGCAACCTCACTCTGAGTTTTCACACATTGTGAAGTTCTCTTCAAGTTAATGTTCTCTCTTCCAAATATATTATTCCTGACAGAACTTTTTCCAGATCTCCGAAAGCCCAACAATACTATTCTAATGTTGGACAGAGAGCAGTCCTGGCCTGGTAGACAAAAAAAGTAATATATAATAAGATATTTTAGAAATATTACCTAAAAAAAAATGCTGATTTTTTAGATTCTTACCTTCATGCAAATTTCTATGTTCCTGTACCATTTTCCTGCTCTTCTCCGCTTTCTCCTCTGCCACCCTCCTTATATCTTTGACATCGCACAAACACTTTTGATCCATTTTAAACCATGAGCCGCCATTTCCAGCCACCATATCCTCAATCATCTCAAGCAGCTCCTTCACCTGAGTACCATTGTATCGATCAATGTTCAAAATGTGATAGCGGTTCCCACATTTTCCAACAAGCCACCACAGGAAGGTTTCTCCTTCACTGCTGACGTGCTGCTCAACTGCTTGATCTTGAAGACGATCACCGTAAGTGAAAACAACTACTGTGTGCTTCCAGACGTCCTTCCCAAGAAGCTCCATGTGTTGCTGCGCTGCTCTTTTGTTTTTGTCGGTGTATGATGCATCCACACGGATGACCAGAAGAACAGCATGGGGTCCTGGTTGACAATAAGCCACGCTTAACACCAGCTCCTGTTTTTGAAACTCAGGAGTCTCATGCAGAAGAAAGTTCTTCCACCAGCCAGGACTGTCAACTAAAGTGACCAGTCTTCCAGCTGCGACTCCGCGGATCCTTGTGCACTGAGCTGTACTCTTTGGGGATGAGGTCTCTCTGCACAAAATCATGTTTGCCAAAGAGGTTTTTCCGGCTCCTTTATTCCCAAGCAGCACAATCCTGAACTCAGAGATAAACTGCACACCTGATGGAGCAGAAGATGAAATCATTTTAACCTCGTATTAATATCCAGAGCTTATTCAAATATTCAGACCGCCAACCTACAGAATAAAGTTAACAAAGTACAGTTTCCTTCCTCAGTCTGCATATTCTATCCCTGATTTTTTAACAGCTTGTAGGTATGTGCTTGTTAAGCCTCAGTAATATCAAGCTGCCACTCTTGGGCCCTTAAGCAAGGCCCTTAACCCTCTAGGAGTGCTGTATCATGGCTGAGGATGGTTCCATGATGTTACAAGTGAAACTGTGCTATAATGTACATATATGTAAAAAGCACCTTTACTTTTTACATACATTGATTGCAGACATTCTTTTGATTATTTTTTGGTTAAATATTTTTTTAATATTGTAATGCAATCATTTCACGGGATCAATAAAGTATATCTAAGTCTAAGTCTAAGAGTGACATACAAAAATGCTTTGAAAACCCGACTACTAAATACTTTTTGGTTCATTAGTACACAGACTAAGAATATGGATAGCCTGTTTGAATACTTTTGGTCTTTCAGTAAACTGGACTTGGACTTAATTTACTAACTCTAAAAATTATCTTCAGAGAAGCATCATAGATTCTAATATAGAACTGTGCCTCAAACCTAAAATTCCAGTATGTTGTATTTTTAAAGCTTATAAAGAGTCCTTGAGCCAACTACTAAAACATATAAAAAATAACTGCAAGACACTTACCAAACTGAGGACTTGAACCAAATGAAGCCATCATTCATACTTCGTCGTTATTCTCACTTATCCTGAGCATGCAGTTGAATATTCAATATTATTCAAATATAAAACAAATAAAAAAAAAATTAATATCTTGTTACAGCGAAGCAATATACGTGAATGCAATCATTTTAAATAAAAATAATAGAAAGCGATTATTTTGGTGGATTTTTCCAATTACGCTCACTACTCAAGGATACATTAGGAAGTGAAGTAAAGCATGTATGCTTTCTGTACACAAACCGCCTGAACCAGCAGGTTAGGTGATAAGATTTTTTTTTGCACATGCTCAGTAGAAAACTTTTATTTACCTAAACAGTTTTTTTGTTTAATGTTTAGCAAGGTCAATGCAAACTAGGCCCTTCAGCCATCGCATAAAACATAATGAGTGTTTTGCTTGATAACCTTCAGCCTCGTCCTCTGCTTGTCCTTTATGTTTTTTGTATGTTGGCAAAATAAATGAATGCTTTCAGCCTTTGGTAAATGATGAAAGGGCAGTGTTGTTGTTTTTTGTTTGTTTGATGCATTATTATGCGTAGTTATATACGTTCGCTGTTCAATATGATAAGAACACCTGTGCGCTTGCTTATTCATGCAATTATCCAGTCATCCAATAATGCTGCACCAGCGCAATGCATTCAATCAGGTGAATTAGGGTCAAGAGCTTCAGTGACTTTGACTTTGTCATGGTGGTTGGTGCCAGTAGGTCTGGTTTGAGCAGTTTAGAAACAGCTGATCTAGGATTTTATCACAAAACAATCTCTTGAACTTGCACAATGCCAATCTGTGGGTGAAAATACCTTCCTGCTGAGGTTAAATGAAAATTGCTGGATTGTTTTGAATAGCTAGAAAATATCATTTACCACCATAGTGAGCAGAAAAGCGTCTTGGAATGTCAGACCTGTTTCAGTAAGCCATTTATTGTTCAGCATAGGACTAGTTGAGGGAATTATGTCTCAGACAGGTTGTGTCTCAGACCTCCACCTCTGTTGAGAGAGGGATTTTCCACCTGGACATAGATGGCCTTCTCTCTCAAACCATCTATCTTCTCTGTCAAAAAATGTGTACCTTTCCGTCCTCAAAAGTGTGCTTCAGATGCAAGTACATGGCGGATTTTGGTCCTGAGGAGTTGCCTCTGCTCTGTTGGTACATCCTACTATGTAGTGGTTATTTTGTCTCTCCAATGTAGTGCTTTGGACACTCTTCACTGCACTGGACTGAGTAAACTGTGTACATTTTAATGGCATGAAAAAACAAAATAGCCTAATCATCGCTAAAAAAGGCTTTACCATATTACAGGTGCATCTTAATTAATTAGAACATCATTAAAAAGTGGATTTATTTTAGTAATTCAATACAAAAAGAAGTAAAACTTGTATATTACATAGATTCATCACACACAGACTGATATCTTTCAAGTGTTTATTTCTTTTAATTGTGATGATTTTGGCTCACATTTAACAAAAACCCATCTTAGAAATTAGAAAACTTTATAAGACCAATTAAAAAAACTTTTGTAGTGAATTTGGTAGGGGCTTCTTTTGCTTTAATTACTGCCCTAATTCGGTGTGGCATGGAGGTGAACAGTCTGTGGCACTGCTGAGTATGCGGTATGGAAGCCCAGGGTTCTTTGACAGTGGCCTTCAGCTCATTTGCTCATTTTTCTTTTTGGTTTCTTGTTTCTCATTTTGCTCTTGACAATACACCATAGATTCTTTATGGGGTTCAGGTTCCAAGTTTGCTGGCCAGTCAAGCACACCAACACCATGGTCATTTAACCATCTTTTGGCAGTGTGGGCAGGTGCCAAATCCTCCTGGAAAATGAAATGAGCATCTCCATAAAGCTGGTCAGCTTAGGAAAGCATGAAGTGCTCTAAAACTTCCTGGTAGACAGCTGTACTGACCTTGGACTTGATAAAACACAGTGGACCAACACCAGTAGATGACATGACTCCCCAAACCACCACTGACTGTACAAACTTTACACTAGACCTCAAGCAACTTGGATTCTGTGCCTCTCCTTTCTTCCTCCAGACTCTGTGACTTTTATTCCAAATGAAATGCTAAATTTTCTTTCCTTTCATCTGAAAAGACAACCTTGGCCCACTGAGCAACAGTCCAGTCCTTTTTGTCCTTTGCCCAGGTAAGACACCTCTGACGTTGTCTCTGATTCAGGAGTGGCTTGACACAGGGAATGCGTCAGTTGTAGCTCATGAATACGTCTGTGTGTGGTGGCTTGAAGCACTGACTCCAGCTGCAATCCACTCTTTGTGAATCTTTCCCAAATTCTTGAATGGGTTTCATTTCACCTTTTTCTACCACATTTTTTACTACCATTCAACTTTCCATTAATGTGCTTGTATACAGCACTCTGTGAACAGCAGCTTCTTTAGCGATTACCTTTTGTGTCTTACCCTCCATGTGCAGGGAGTCAATGATCATCATCTGGACAACTGTCAAGTCAGCAGTCTTCCCCCATGATTTTGGAGCGTGAACCAGACTGAGACACCATTTAAAGGCTCAACCTTTGCAGGTGTTTGGATTTAATGAGCAGATTAGAGTGTGACATCACGAGTCTCCAATATTTAGGTTTTTCACAATATTCTAATTTTCTCAGATACTGAATGTTGGGTTTTCATTAGCTGTAAGCCATAATCATCAAAATAAAAAAATGAACACGAAATATCAGTCTGTGTGTCATGAATCTATATAATATACGAGTTTCACTTTTTGTATAAAATTACTAAAAGAAATAAACTTTTTAATGATATTCTAATTTATTGAGATGCACCTGTATATACTATACAATACTATGGATTGTATTTTCAGTAACAAAAGAAGGGTTGGCTTCACCAGCCAGCAATTAATTGGGAACTTAAATGAGTCATACAGTCTAGCCTCAGTAATAGCTTTTATATTGCAAAGAAAGAATAACCATGCTGAGGACAGGACAGAGGACTTGGACCTTGAGAGAGCTCAGCATGATAATGAGGCAATAATGAAGTAATGCAAATACGGGCTTTCAGTAAAGCACACAATTTTTTTTCCCAACTCCCTGTATCACATTTGCTTTAAGATTCAATTCATTCCATGGTAAAGAACAGTGCTTCGAATTATATATATATATTTATATATATGGACAAATATATGGATAAAAGTTTCTGGGCACCTGAAAATAGAAATTGTATGTACTTTATAAACATCCAATATTACATTTAGTCCTCATTTGCTGTTAGGATGTAGAGTGATGTAGTTTGAGGATGCAGTCAGTGTTTCAATTCATCTCAAAGGTGTTCAATAGGCTTGAGGTCAGAGCTCTATAGCACACAATTAAAAATCCACTCTAACCCATGAAAACCAGTTCTTCATGGACTTTGCTTTGTGTGCAGACAGAACCCCCCCCCTACAAACACCCTTGTGGATGAATGAGCCAAAATCTCCACAAGCACACTGCAAAATCTAGTGGAACATTTCAGAAGAGTGGAGATTTTTATAACATTAAACAGGGTCTAATATGTTTAAAAAAAACACATACAAATCTTATACTCAGTTGTCTGCAAACTTTTTGTCCCTATACCATGTATAAATTTTACTAACTAAATTCTATTCCATTTTATTGTATTATATTATATGGTAAATTATTTTACCATATAATTTATTCCTCTATTCTACACTTATCCTTTTTATTTTGTATTCAATTTCATGTCCAGAACATTTCACTGCTGTTTTTGTGGTATGTACAGTAACATTTTCTTTGGCATGCCCTTAAGGGAATTAAATGTTGACTGGTGTAAAGCCACTTTGTGAGTGTCTATTGTATAAAACAGCAAACGGTATTAAATTAATAAGACTTGTGTTATACTAAATAGAACTCGTCCTTTTATGTCTTGGGATCTTGCTGCACTTTTATCCCCTCTTTTTGCTGCCTTCAATTAAAATAGATTAATTTGGAAGGGAATTAGCATTTGTTTGACAAATAATGGCATCATATGCATCAGATAAAAGATTGCAATCAGATAAAAGATTGTAATAATGATACAGTATATTTGATTAACAGAGACTATTTTCATTATTAGCCTGATAGACACTTCTGAAAAGAAAAACACGAGAGTAGCATCTGATTTAAAAACCATTTTTAATCCCTGGTGGCATTTCTGATCCACTGCATACATCCCACCATGAAAATATGTATAATCAGGATTACAAAATGATGAATAAAGTCACCATGTGATAAGAAATGTCAACAGATAACACTTTTATTGTCCTCGCTCTCTTTTTTTCTTTCAAGAAACTTGACATGTCTGGATAAAAATATATCCATTCTTTCCTTTCTTTCTTCTGTACCTTCTTCTTTAAAGATGACGGGACAAACGAACGGTTGCCGAAATTGTCTGCGAAACCAGGATTTAAAACTGGACACAACAGAATACAAAGTAGAAAGGAACAAGAGACAGGAGTTAAATTATAGATTTGCACTCATTCAGTGCTCCATGGATTCATCATCATCATCTTCATCGTTATCCTCATCCTCACTGCACTGAATAAAGTCATCTCCGATGTCGTCAATCGAGGGCCCGGCTTCGTCCCCATCGTCTTCGGCGACTAATTCTCCTCCAAGTTCTTGTAAGAGCTGCTCGGTGTGCTCCAACATGGGCGCATCCTCACAATGCAGCTTCGTGTAGAGCTGGAACACACACAGAGAGATTATTTTGATCAGTATGTTCATCACCAGACACCATACTGGCATAGATTCTGGAAGTCTATGGAATCCTAATGTTCATCAAGTGTTCTTCCCAAGATATTTCATCAGTTGGTGCTTTGAAATGACACTCCAAATATCTTCAATAGAGGTACAACTAGGTTGAAATCTGGTCACCGTCAACCCACCGCTTTAGGTTTACATTATTTTCATCTACATCAGAGTATCGTGAGCTGTTGTGGCCAGTATATGGGGGTTTGTCAACCAGGAACTTCTATCAGGACGAAAGCGTATCATCAGGGCCTGAAGTAGGGACCTGCACGGGTACGGATTTTTTTTAGTCCTGCCTTCTCCTGTAGAAAAACTTATTTTCCTTCTGCCCACAAAAGCCTGAAGGTAAAAAAGTAGTTTTATTTTCAATGCAGTGACTGCTTCTTCTCGCTACTCAGCTTTTTTTTGTTTCACGTGCTTCCCTTTTGAATATAAATAAAAAAAAATGTATATTTGTTATAATATTTGTTGTTAGTAATTTCTAAAAAAAAAATACATACACACACACACACACACACACACACACACACACACACACACACACACATTCACCCGCAACCGGAACACACGAGTATTTTACCGCCCGCACCCACATTCACCCGTCAAATCTTGTCCTGAGCAGCACTCGTTTGCGTCGTGCGTTCTGCTTCAGGCTAGAGACCTGTACTGCTGAAGGCTGAACACATTTTGAGAGCGTTCTAGTACTCTGTATTGTTTGTATATTGTTTGTACTTTTAAAAAACTAACTAACTTATGAAAAAGTAACTCAGGACTCATATGACTCCTGAATTCTCATTAACACCAACCACTGTTGTTCTTACTGTTAGGGTGCAAGGAAGACATGTTTTCAGAATGTTGTACATTCTGGCACAGTAGGTGGTGGAATGAACTTCCACTTGATGTCAGAACAGCTGACTTCTGAAGACCTAACTCCAATCAGGCATAACATTACAACATTATGAGCATGAACAACTTTTTATTATCTCTGATTATCTCTTCATCATGGCACTTGTTTGTGCGTGAAATATATATGAGGCAGCAAGTGAACATTTTCTCCACAAATTTAATGTGTTAGAAGCAGGAAAAATGGGCGAGCGTAAGGAATTGAGGCGAGTTTGACGACGGCCAAATTGTGACGTCTAGACGACTGGGTCAGAGCATCTCCAAAACTGCAGCTCTTGTGTTGTGTTTCTGGTCTGCAGTGGTCAGTATCTATAAAAAGTGTTCCAAGGAAGGAACAGCAGTAAACCAGGAACAGGGTCATGGGCAGCCAAGGCTCAATGATGGTGAGCGAAGGCCTGTGTGTCCAACAGATGAGCTAATGTAGCTCAAAGTTTTAGATTGAAGGTATTAAGCCAAATAATAAACCAGCATCGGAATTGCTACGTCTACAAGTGCCATAAATGAAAATGAATTAATGAATAACCACTTAATTGAACTTCCAATAAAAACAGAGATTTGTGGCATGAGATCTGGATGGCGGTAATTTAATAAAGAGTACCACCACTAACCAATCAGAGTCACGCACCGTTGAAAAGCCCCCTACCAAGAGGCGTATGCAAGTATTGTGCATAGATAGACCATGATTGACAAAAAGTTAAAAAAAACGTTTTTGCTAACAAGTTCACTGGCTCTGCATGTTTAGAATGTTGTTACATTCAATGCTTTTGGCACAAATATAATTCCATATGTCCCTTTGCTCCACTTTCTTAGTAACACACACATTTCACAGCACTAATGAATTTGGTTCCACATCAAGTTGCTGCCAAAATACAGGGTATACCGATTTTCCCTAGTGTGTCCTCTTAGAGCGTTTTGTGTTGAGATGGTAAAAAAACATAATTTACAAGTACAAAAATAATTAAGAGGTGACAGAGTAAGAAATTCAGCACACACACACACACACACACACACACACACACACACACACACACACACACAAAATAAAAAATACTAAAAACAGAACATTTCACAATAATCTGATGCACAGCAAAACTGGCTAAAAGAGTTACGACCAATTAGCCTTTAAGATCAAACACATGATTTATACAGTCCAGTGATGAATGGGAGTGCCATACTGCAGAGTAATAAAACGATCATAAAGACACTCTCCACTGATCAATCATAAGCAACTGCAGACATCGAGGCAACAGTCACAGCGTCTCTCATTACCAAGATTAAATAATGGATAAGGCTTCGAGTTTGCCAGAATGGAGCTACACTGAACACCCAGGTCATCGCTCAAACTCATACACACACATACACACACCTGGTCAGAAGTAAAAACTCATCTGCTGTTCTCGCTCATCTGCCTCATTGCATGTTCCAAGGTGCTTTTCTGCTCACAATGGTTCTACTGAATGGTAACTATATATATAGTAATTCCACACTTTACCGCGGTTCGAATCTGGCGCCCGCGGTTTATCATGGAATTGCATTTGCCACATTACGAATTTCTTTGCCTGATTTTTCCGGTCTCTCGTGGATAGACCAAAAAACGTATAGGGAATATGTTGGAATAATAAATTATAATTTATTATGGTGGAATCATAAAATGTATTAATAAAAATATAATAATTAATTATAAAATGAAGTTTTGGAACGTAACCACCACGATAAACAGGGAGTACTGTATATATATATATATATATATATAAAACTGATATAAGGGACACATTATAAAAGACATTCTTTGTCAACTCTAGACAACAATGTGTATGAAAATTCCAGGAAGTTTCTGAACTGGTCAAAACAGACCATATGACACCAACAAGCTCCCAACAGTTACTAATTTTACAGTCCCCCCCGTAATGTTTAATGTATCTTATCAAATGAAGTCATTGCCTGTTTTTGTCAAAATTTCCATACAAGCTTTAAACTTCTATGTATTATTATTATTAATCCTCAAAAACGGCTTCACTCGCTCACACACACGCACATGTACACACAAGGCCCTAAGGCCAAAGGAAAATTCAGCGATCATAAAGCCTCATACTGTGAATTTAAATGTGTAATTATCCACAGAGACAGCCAGCCCACGCACAAACACACTCAAGGTTCGGCCGACTTCAAAAAGCTTTTCTCGCACATCTGAACATAAAGGGTTAATAGAATACAGAAAGCAACATTTGCTGACATTTAGTGTTAAATTGAATTAGCAGAGAGAGAGCGAGAGAGAGAGCGAGAGAGAGAGAGAGAGAGAGAGAGATGAAGCCCGAACCAGAGCCAAAAAGATTCATCTAACAAAGAACAAATATTTTTGTAATGTAAGCAGCTTGAAGCAAATTGCCGAAAAATTAAAGCTAAATGTCTCTGCTGTTAATTCCTCAGCCAGTTTTATTAGTCTGCAGGCCCAGGCTAGATACTACATTATAGCTGTAATAAGTGCGTTACAGAGCGACTTACTAATGGCTCCTGCAAATATTTTATCTCTTTAAACATGTGGATTTAAACTACAAACAGCTTTGTGTGTCTGTAGAATAGAATAGAATAGAATAGAATAGAATAGAATAGAATAGAATGGAATGGAATGGAATGGAATGGAATGGAATGGAATGGAATGGAATAGAATGGAATGGAATGGAATGGAATAGAATGGAATGGAATAGAATAAAATAGAATGGAATGGAATGGAATGGAATGGAATAGAATAGAATAGAATAATATGGAATGGAATGGAATAGAATAAAATAGAATAGAATAATATGGAATGGAATGGAATGGAATAGAATAGAATAGAATAGAATAGAATGGAATGGAATAGAATAGAATAGAATAGAATAGAATAGAATAAACTGGAATAGAATAGAATAGAATAAAATAGAATAGAATAATATGGAATGGAATGGAATGGAATGGAATAGAATAGAATAATATGGAATGGAATAGAATGGAATGGAATACATGCTCTTTCCCCCTGATGGACTATTTGGCAGGAGATTCTTGATCTAAAGCCGACCATAATGATCGTAATGTGATAATGCACCATCTCTCCCTTAAAGCTATGCTAGGAAGATTCAGATTTATCCTGTTTTCCTGTTCTTTCCTTTTTTTTTTTATAAACGTGTGTGTATATGCATTTAAAATGGCAAGAATAGAACATAATTAAATAAGTCAAATCATTAAAAATAAATATGATGGAATAATATTTTAAATTCAAATGAAATTAAATGAAAATAAATAAAAGCGGAAAAGTTTCTGGCTATTGTTTAAATGTACAAATATGGTAAATCTGCTGTATAACTACTTGCGTTATTCGACAGTTCTCACCAGGATAGTAATAAATAAATTATTTATATATAAAGGTGTACACAGAGTACAGATGACCTTGGGGTTAGAATGCATGTGTAAATCTGTAGTCAATGCTTTAAATCGGACACACTTCATTTAGCCGTTGCTATAGTCGCGATACCTTACTGTGTCCAATTGAGTAATGGGAGCCTTTGTTCACTTTGCACGCCCTAATTCTCTCTGACAGGAGAAGGTCAGTGAAAGGGTTTGCCGTGGATTTAGAACAAGTGGGTGGAATAGAAAAACAGTATTAAATAAATAAACAAACAAAAACAAATTATCATAATTCCCACATTCTAAGCACTCATGAGGCAATTTGTGATTTACGTTTTGCAATTTTCACATCAATTTCATTACATTTATTTTTTGCAGACATTGATGCCTTTCTAAATATAGGTGATATTAATATACGGATAGAAATAAGCTAGATAGAGAGAGAGCTTGGTACTTTACAAGTATAATTCTGTCATGTATATAAGGAGATGATGTTTTGTGTATGCATGCTATCAGAGTGTACACTCTTGGATCTATCTCCACATACAGCCTGTTTTATTAAAGTTTTATACTTATTTAGTGTCTGGGTTGATTTACATAAAGGCATTACAGATTTAGCAAAAGGCGTGTGTGTGTGTGTGTGTGTGTGTGTGTGTGAGACAGCGAGTGCTTTCAAAATAAAAGTGGTACAATTTTCAAAGAAGACAGCATTAAATGACATACAAGCGCAGCAGAACAATGTATTAATAGTAATGAACCTGATATATGAATTATATTAAAAAATCTTTTTACAATATATTTGAACGTTTTTGATTTAATAGTTTCTTTTGTACTAGTGTACATCTGCATATCTAAACCATTACTGCATCATTATTATTGTTTACTGTGCTGGGCTGCTGTATGGAAGTGGGAAAAAAAAAGGAAAAAAATATTATTAAGGTAAAAAAAAAGAAAAAAAGAAATGAAATGACATTTAGAGACTGTGAAAGAAAAAAAACTGTGTGTGAAAAGTTTCTCTGGCCGGATGACACCAAAACTGCTCCTTTGGGCCTTGGCACAAAGCGTTACATTTATGCCATCCAGACCGTGAAGCATGGTGGTGGCGGTATCATGTTGTAGGGATGGATTTCGGAAAATGGCTGGGGATTTCTGCTTTTTCTCTTTGTGCCTTTCTCTCTGTGTTAGGCATATTGTTTATATGAAAAGATGAAAAGATTTATGTCAAGTTCTAGTTTGTAATAAAAATACATAAACACTTCTCTGTTAGAATTTGTAGCGGTTGAAATTGATCTTAAGACCTATAAAAGGAAATAACATTGATCTGATGGCAGCATTTCACTGAGCTCTTTGAGAACAGCAGGTTTAAACAATTTGTCATAGTTTTGAATGACCGCAAATGCAGCAATGCTGTTTAGTTTGGAGATTAAAATAAGGCTGTGCTTCAGTACACTGTAGTGAATATGGCGGTAGCATATTGTTTAGAAGAATAATAGCCTTTATTTGTCACATATACATTACTGCTCAGTGAAGTTCTCAGAGCACAGGGTCAGCCACAATACAGCACCCCTGGAGCACAGAGGGTTAAGGGCCTTGCTCAAGGGCCCAAGCGTGGTCAAGCCAATCCCAGAGCCAGCCAGAGCCACCACCAAGTGCCCATGTTAGGAACATGTTAGCGGTGATACTATTTCCTTTATATCCTAAAAACTCCTTTAGGCATTTTTAATAATAATAATAACTGATCACACCTACAAGCCTGAAATGAACATATTTTCTCAGTGTTCATTTTCCATCCTACTCTCTCTGCTTCAATCAATTAGATTAGATTATGATCAATGACTTGTCCCTGACTTGTCTCCTCCCTAAATCACCATGTCCAAGCTTTTATCTCTGACTCTCAGCACCTTCCTTTATCGCATGCTCTCTCACTCCTCTACTGATGGACTACTTGGCAGGAGATGCTTGATCCAAAGCTGACCGTAACGTCATGCACCACATGTACACTGGTTTACAGGAAGTTATTCTAATAACACAGATTTCTCCTGTTCTCCTGGTCATTCTTTCTTTTTAAAACGAGTGTGTGCACTTAAACCTTAAGCAGTGTGTTTCCTAGAGATGCAGAGAAAATGATAAGACAAGATTAAGATCTTCGTTACTATTATTATTATTATTATTATTATTATTATTATTATTATTATTATCATTATTATTATTATTATTATTACTACTACTACTTTTAATACTGTTTTGATTTATTTGTTCATTTATTAATTTATTGATTTATTTGGTGTTGCCATTGTAAAATTTTGATATAATTATCATCATTTTATAATGTTTATGATTATTTAGACTTTTAAATTGTAAGAATTGTTAATAGGAAAAATGACAGTCTACTTTGAGTAATTAAAGTTGCAGTTTTTTAAGAAAACTTTCTGGATAAAAAACAAATAAACGGGGTAAACAGCATGTGCTCGCCTTTAATAAGAACATCTGTACACCTGCACATTAATGAAGTTTTCAAATATGCCAAACATGTGGCAGCAATGCAATGCACAAGATCATGCAGATCCATGTGCCAGACTAGCTGGTTCGAGTATTTCGAGTATAACTTCTCTCCAAGGATTTTTGGATGCAGAAATCTCTAGAGCTTCCACAGAAAAAAATTTTCAGCAGTAGATCAACACATCTGAATTCATTCCAGTCAGAAAAAGAAGGAGGAATCTGATGCTAAAGCACAGGTTATCCAAAACAAGGCAGTTGAAGATTGTAAAAACATCACATGGCCGCCTTCTATTGTTCAGTCACTGTGCCCTAAAGCATTACAAAGCCCTAGTCTTGAAATTCTGTTACTGTGCACTGACTGATCATAAAAAAACCTGTGTAAGGGGAATATGGACACTAAGAATACATATTAAAATATCCTATATGTATATATTTGCAAGACCTTGCATTAAACGAATTATTTACTATATTATATTATCTGGAGCAAATGATATTGATACAATCCTGTATTTAATTTGAGCAGTTGAGGGTTAAGGGCTTTTCTCAGGGGCACAGTAGTGTCAGCTTTGTAGTTTTATGAATTAAGCTCACAACTTCTCATCAGAAATCCAACATCTTAACCAGTAACCTGAAACCTTAAAAAAACCTTATTCAAGGGGGCATTTGATAGGTCCTCATTACGAAAACAGCAAGATTGGAATGGAATGAAATAAAATAAAATAATATGGAATAGAATAGAATGAAATAAAATGAAATAGAATAGAATAGAACAACATGGAATGAAATGGAACGAAAAAGAATAGAATGGAATGAATTAGAATGGAATGAAATCAATTAGAATAGAATAGAATAGAATAGAAAAGAATAGAATAGAATATGGAATGGAATAAAATAGAATAGAATGGAATATAATATGTATATATTTGCAAGAACTTGCATTAAACAAATTATTTACTATATTATAGTATCTGGAGCAAATCATATTTATACAATCCTGTATTTAATTTGAGCAGTTGAGGGTTAAGGGCCTTTCTCAGGGGCCCAGTAGTGTCAGCTTTGTAGTTTTATGAATTGAGCTCACAACTTCTAACCAGAAATCCAACATCTTAACCAGTAACCTGAAACCTTAAGAACCCTTATTCAAGAATTTCAAGAAACCTTAGCAATATTCTATAAAGGAAATGCACATTATTTGTAGTGTATATAACATTTAAATGTTTTTCTTCATTATGCAGTCTTATTAATAAACAAAACATTTATTTTTATATTTTTATTATTTTTACATTTTTTCTAGCATTTCTAGACTAATGGCCAAAATCATTTAGATATTTACATAACCGTTGAGTGTCTCTTTTTTATCTTCAGACATGTAAACATGTTTTATGGAGCTGTTTAACTTCTCACTTGCTAAAAGTCTAACAATAAATGCTTCATTTTGTCCAACACATATCACATGCATTATCAGGCCAGTGAAGTTCACAAGAGATGATTCCAACGTACGGACCTCATCATGCTCACTTGCAGCATGCATGTTACTGGCACATTTCACAACAGTTATGCCGACAAATTTCTCCGTTTGCCCAGAGAGCAAACGAGACATGGAGATTGAAAAAAAGAGACTTCAAAGTCGGTGTCGAGCAGGAGGCAGAAAATCAATGGCGGATAGCAACCGAAGTTGAATTTGAACTGCGCCGGGAGCCACAGACTGTGACGGAGAACAGAGAGAGCAGCGAAAAAAAACTTGGAAACAGGAAGAGAAGGTACAAAGGCAAGGTGAGACATTGAATCTGTAGGGGTGAAAAGAGAACTGGAAAAGAAAAAAAGAAAAAAGAAAAAGAAGACAGAGAGAAAGAAAAACGAAACATAAAATGAATATCACCATACCGCATACATGCTAAACGAAGTGGCATTGTTACCTGCCAAAATGATTACGTTATACATTACATTATTATTACATTATTATAATTGAAAAGATACATACAGTACAGACCAAAAGTTTGGACACACCTTCTCATTCAAAGAATTTTCTTTATTTTCATGACTATGAAAATTGTAGATTCACACTGAAGGCATCAAAACTATGAATTAACACATGTGGAATTATATACATAACAAAAAAGTGTGAAACAACTAAAAATATGTCATATTGTAGGTTCTTCAAAGTAGCCACCTTTTGCTTAGATTACTGCTTTGCACACTCTTGGCATTCTCTTGATGCCTACTTTGAAGAACCTACAATATGACATATTTTTAGTTCACTTTTTTGTTATGTATATAATTCCACATGTGTTAATTCATAGTTTTGATGCCTTCAGTGTGACTCTACAATTTTCATAGTCATGAAAATAAAGAAAACTCTTTGAATGAGCAGGTGTGTCCAAACTTTTGGTCTGTACTGTATATATAATATACTGTACGTATGCCATGAACACTGCTGAGTTCAATATACAATGGAGTTTGAAAGCTTATAAAAACTTCAGAATGATCTAAATTTCTGCACAAATGCAATCTAGTATGACCCCTTGTGTAGCATAGATGATTCTGAACGCTTCCTCTAGCTGTCCTGCACATTGGAGGAACTTGAGGCCATTTCTCAGACTAGAAAAACAGATTTTGAGGCTGATGTAAAGGTGTTTTATTCTAGAGCGTTCACTAGCTTACAGGCACAAGCGTATACAATCATCATAATAATCACTTTACTGTATAAGTAACTAAAATCACCATAATTTGACTCATAACCATTAACTGAGTACTGTGACTGTGACAGTCAAGTGGAGTGCATTAAAAACGTGTGCTGCGCAGCCTGCTGTGGATTAAATCATACACAGGGATGAAGTAGTGCGATAAGATGACATTTTTATGAATGAATAATAATTCCTATGGGGAAGAGAGAGAGAGAAAGAGAGAGAGAAAATTATGTGCGTCTGTGCTACGTCTTTACTAGTAATTAAGCAGATGATGTTAATTCTTTGTGCCTTTTTTTCTATTATTATTTATATTCTTTAGTTTGTTACTAAAGTTGTGTGTGGGCAGAGTACACGGTCAACCGGCAGCATCCCAAGTCACGGATGAAGGCAATATATAATCCTCATCGTGTGAAAATGATATCGTTTAATGAAGTGCTATTATGTAAACTGTGTGTTTGCTAACTTCGTTCTGTGGTGACTCAGTAACAGTACTATACGTTTAAATGATTGTTTTTAATGTTTGTATATTTCATGTATGCACATATTTCATATTTTAACTTACACACTCATTTTTTAACTAACATTGTCAATACAATGTTGTATTATAATTTATAAAGATTTTTTTATGCATGGTTGTCATCTTGCAATGTGCAATTATCATTAAAAAAATACAAATGTTGATTTACACAAATTAGCTCACATTGCATACAACCCAGCATAAGGAAAAATCCAGCATGCACTCCTCAACAAGCAGCTACTATAAGCTTTATAAAATGTCAAAATCTATGAAATTTTAACTCAATATGTGGCAAAACATCTACCGTAATTTCCGGACTATAAAGTGCACCCATATATAAGCCGCACCCACTAAATTTTACAAAGACTTTTGTTTTGAACATAAATACGCCGCACCTGTCTATAAGCCGCACTGTCTATTTCTACACTGAAACTTATAAACTTTACACAGACTTTAACGAAAGACAGTGTCTGCTACACGGCTTGTATCTAAACAGTAGCCTACCAAGAAAGTCATTGTTCACTGTCTTCCTCCTTCCTTTCACAACTATTTCTCTCCAGAGTTTTTCTTTTGACAGTCCGAGTAAGCGGCAGGTCAAACGTCAGAGGAACCTCATCCATATGTATGATGTGGTGTGGCTCGATTCAGTGGGAGCGCATCTGATTTAATATACAGAGTTTCATTGGTTCACCTGAACCCGTTCAGCAATTTCATTGGTCTAATGTTATGGGTCTCAGTTTTTTTGGCTTGAAGTTTGTGAAACCGGGAAAAACCCAGGAAAAATCCATAAATTAGCCGCTTCATTGTTTAAGCCGCGGGGTTCAAAGAGTGGAAAAAAAGTAGCGGCTTATAGTCTGGAAAATACGGTAATTAAATTATAATTTTTTATCCGGTTAAAGAAAATTCGGAAAAGAATAATCGTCTGATTAATCGATTATCAAATCAATTGTTAGCAGTTTATTTCATATTAATAATGATTGCTCTGAAAAATACACTTTAAAAATCACTCACATAAAAATATTTCAAAGAAGTTTCGCCTCGATATCGACGATACTCGTCTTGATAGCTTTTGGTATCGGATTGAAAATAAAATAATTGCCCTCCCTCCCACACACACATGCACACACACATACACACACACACACACACACACAAAATTACACAAACCACTGCATAACCTTTTGCAAAGTTACTTGTATGTCTTTAATAGACATTGTTCCTACAAGTCATTTTATACATTTTTTGAATAAAACCCTTACAACATACAACGTTATGTAAAAGATAAGAAAAATCAGGCTTTGTGCACAGGGGAATTCTCATGCTGGAACAGGTTTGGCCCTCAGAGTTCAAGTAAATGGGAATATTGAATGATACACATCCAAAGCCATGTTATACGGTTGTGTGCCTGCAACTCTGAGAAAGAAGCAAACATGGCTGGGAAAGTCAGGTGCCCCAATATGTTTTATTCATGTAGTGTATTTGTCAATCTAATTGAACAATTATATGATCAAAAATATGAGAAAAATCAATAAAAACAGAAGCAACTTAGGTGCACATACCACAAATTTTGTTGTTACACTAATATTTTATTTCTGGTAAAAAAGTTAACTGAACCCTTGCTTATTTTGCAAAGACTTTTGCCATTTGGTCTTCTCTCTGAAGGTCATGAGTTCAAAGTCAATTCTAGTTTGCACTGCTGGATGACTAACAATGCTTTGGCACACTATTAAAGTTGCTCTATTTTTTTTTTTTTTTCATCAAAACAAATGAAGGATGCCTTCCAGAGGAGTTGTAGGTCACTTAAAAAACGGTTACACCGAAAGGAGTCTAGAAATGGACATAGAAACACTATGTATGTGCCAGTGATTCATTGTATATGGCTCAAGGATAAGAAAGGAGCAAATCCTCCTTTAGAAAGACAGACGAGGTGAAACAGAGTGACGGAGCGAAGGACGGCGCATGACTGATCGTACAGGCGTAGGAAGTGAGGCAATCGAAGAAACAGAAAGGGAAGGAGGGGGTGGGGGGTGGATATGTGAAAGACGAAGAGTGCACATGGTGTCTTCACAGGGAGCTGAACTCCAATAACATCAAAAGGCCATTACAGGAATTGAAAAGACGGAGAACAAGAGGAAGAAAATAAACTAGCCTTTCCCTTTATATACCTCTCCCTAGAAACTCTCATTGCTTTTCTCCATCACCCCAACTTTTGATTTTCATTACCCATGTCTGTGTCTCTCGACTGCCAGCGGCGCGAGAGACATTTCACCACGGTGTGAAAACAAAGGAATCGAAAGAAGGCCAAGAAAAGTGCGTTAAAAAAAATAAAAATAATAATAACACTACAAAGTGCAAATATCAGCTGAATAAAAAGAAAAAAAAGATGACCTCAGATGTTTTTGTCTGTGTGATTACCTTTTTTGCTTTTGTAAGGTAGATTCTGGAGGATTTTTTCAAGCTTTCAGAGTCTTCTGTACTTCCAGGCTTGTCCAGTTGGAGATAATACAACCATCCTAACAAATACCACACCTGAAGAATGAAGAACCATAAAAATAGTTATACAACGGTTTATAATCAAAATAATCCAAATTATTATCTCTTTATCATGGTGTATTCAAAAATGTAAATGTGTACAAGAACATATACATTGTTGCTATAGCAACAGCTAATTTACAAGGACGTATGATGGCTAAGGCACATAATCTATGGCTATTAATAAACAAAATGTTTTTTCTATAAGGATATATTCAATAATTATGAATGGAGTCTCCAGTTGCAGCATTTTATAACTTCGCCATAGGGCACAGGGAGAAAAAAGGTGTACAAATTTAAATAAAAATCAGGACGCATGTTGTTCATTAACATTTTTTGAAAAGAAAACAAAAGCAACATCACACTGGCACACACTCGAATGATCTGAATAAAATAAAAGTAAAGCAAATTTAGTGTTAAGTTTTGATTCTTTTCAGAGACTAACAGTGGGTGGATTCTTTCCTGCTTGAACATTGATGGAATGCTTTTGAGCTTCAATTTGTCTTCATAAGGGAAAACTATGTATAGACAAATTCAAACAAAACAGAGACATACATTCTTCAACCATGCATCCATCCATCCATCCATCCAACCATCCATCAGTTATATCATCAATCAATTAATACACCTGTACATCAATTAATTAATCCTTCCAATCATCCATCAAACTATTCAATCACCCATCCATCACCTAAACCATCCATCCATCCATCACCTGAATCATCTACCCATCGTACAATTCATCCATCATATAATTAAATAATCAATCCATCCATCTGTCCATCAATTAATCCAACCATCCCTTAAATAATTCAATCATCCATCCATCCATCTATCCATCCATCCTTTCTTCCATTCATCCATCCATCCAACCATCAATCAATGAAATAATTAACTCATCCATCCATCAAAACATCTCACGGATCAATTAAATGATCAATTAATGATAAACCATTCACCCACCTATTCATCAATTAAAGCAACCATTTTCTTAGATCTTTAGGATCTTTAGGAGGTTTTCATGTCTCAGTTTAACCCAAATTTTGGTAGCAATTGTTCGGTGTAATGTACAGTGGATATTTAGTTTTAAATTTTTAGTTTTTTTACACACCATTTAAGCAGAATTTATTTATTTGGAATTGACATGGTGAGGTAAAGGTACATGGAAAACAGTTAAGAAAACACAAAACCATTAAACATAATAGGGAGAACAACAGTAGAGTAAAGAATATTGCTGATTTATGAGTGATGTCTTTCAGTGCTGGATCGCAGAGTGCGGTGGTTCTTATTTTACATATTGTACATATTGCATATACGTAGTGATACACCAAGCAAGATCAATCACTAGGCCTAGAAGAGAACTTTTCTTGACAAGAACACTAACTCATTTGTGCAGCAAAACAGGAGGGAAACGGGGTGCTGGAGGAGGAGGATTGCTCGACAGATAACCGACACTTGTAACAACGATTTAGTGCAGCAAGCAGTGAGCAATTCATCAATTTCCATTAAGACACACTAGATGCAAATCTCTCAACATCAGGATCATATCACTGAAGAGATATTTTTCAGACTCTGACTTATGTTTTCAATTTCTGACATGTTTACGCTGCACATATTTGCTGAAATTTGATACATACTGCATTATTTCTTCACAGAGAATAACTCATACTGCATGTGTGTTTCTTGTACAATGCCTCATGGCGCAGGTCCACACATTATGTTATACCTTACATTTGGATACCTAAATACCTCACAACACAGTTCAACACTCAAATACCTCACAACACAGTTGGACACTGACATATGTCTCAAGAGTGTTAGACACTAAAATACCTGACAACAAATTTAGACACTTGTATACCTAACACAGTTGGACACTCATATACGTACATCTCAACACAGTTGGACAGTCAAATACCTTGTAACGCATTTAGACAAATAAAAAACCTCACAACGCAGTTGGACACTGATATATGTCTCAACAGTGTTAGACACTAAAATACCTGACAACGAATTTGGACACCTGTATACCTAACACAGTTGGACACTCAAATACCTCACAACGAATTTGGACACCCGTATACCTAACACAGTTGGACACTCATATACGTACATCTCAACACAGTTGAACCGTCAAATACCGTGTAATGCATTTAGACACTTAAATACCTCACAACGCAGTTGGAAACTGATATACGTCTCAATAATGTTGCACACTGAAATACCTCACAACGAATTTGGTCAACACAGTTGGACACTCATACGTCTTAACGCAGTTGGACACTGATATACTAGGTCTCACCAGTGTTGAACACTCAAATACCTCACAACGAATTTGAACACTCAAATGCACACAGTTGGACACTCATATACATACATCTCAACACAGTTGGACACTTGAATACCTCAACACAACTGGACAATTATTAGGTACACAATAATTTTTCTGTTTTTGTTATTTTACATCTTACACTAAAATAGAGTCCAAATCCTGCCAAAATCAAACAGACGAAGCTCAGATTATATGCTTACATTTGACTAAGGCAAAATGAATCTGTCCTAAAGGCAAGATTTCAGCAGGAAGTCATGTGACATGCTTTTCCCATTCATTTGGGTTTACAAGACTGTATATTTTTTTCATCAATTACCTCAGGGATGTTCTGTGTGTATCATGGTCATATCTCCTATTACAGAAACACATTTATTCCATTCTATAAATCTATTTAAGTCTCATGAAGTCTAAAGCACATAAGCACATACAACTGTTTTCAAGCATGGGAATGATTTATGTGCATGTGCCTCTGTGAGAGTGCGGGCAGATAGGGAAGTCATTTCCTTTAAAGACGGCATGTCGTTTTAGTGTAGCCTGTTATACGAGGTGACAGCGGCGCTGGCATCCGCGCGCACAGGTTCATAATTCCCACGGCTGATCAGTTAAACCTTCACACACATGTGGCTCCAGTAGTTCTCCAAACATACAGTATTTATCTAGCTTTCTAAGAAAGGCAATGTCAAAATCACTTTTCAAGCACACTAAAAATACATGATTGTTAAAGAAGGACCTGCCAAAAATGCACAAATTTCAAAAAGAGACAACACAGGACACTCGCAAAGCCGTTCATACATACAAGTGAATGATGGATGCATAAATGCTGGGTTTAAAAAGTCTGACTATCAATGACTCAATCACAAGTGCTTTTTTACACAATAAAATAAATAATAATATACTAAGAAATATCAGTAAATAGGTTGTTATCAATGCATTATTTTCCCAGGAAACTTAGAAAATGAAAACAAATGTGGAACATTTCAAACGATAGTAATAGCGTCGATTTCAGTGCAACTTACTCACCTGCACAACTTCATCGTCCTCCTCTAAGAGACCCTCCAACACATCTGTGGCCATCTGCGGAGAGAAATCCCATTCGTCATCACAGAATAATCTCAGTCACATTAATATTAACATTATAACAACTCTTGTAAGGTGACAGCTTTAAATACTCAATTCTGATTGGTCAAGCAGTGTATCGTTTTTTCTACAACTGCACAACTCCGGGAGCGATTCCAGCTAGCCAGGAAAGTCACATGGTTTAGCAGTTTATAGTAAAAAGTTATCAATGTTTTTCAAGAAATGTTTAGTCAGCATTTTTAGAAGGCATCTCCAGTGACCTAACATTCAGAACTTAAAAAAAAAGGTCTGTACTTGGAAAACAATTATGGGATATTTGCAAAAACAATACGTGTCGTGATCTTGGGATTAACAATGTTTAAATTTAGAAATTAAGATAAAACAAATAAAGGGGAAAAAATTGCTTGGGCATACAACAGATTCCATAAACAACTGGTTATTGCTACAGGGAGGTGGAAGCTCAGTGGTTAAGGCTGTGGGTGACTGATCGAAATGTCAAATGGTTTTAGCCCCGGCATCACCACTGCTGCCACCCTTGGGCCCTTGAGCAAGGCCCGTAACTCTGTGCTCCAGTGATGCTGTATCATGGCTGACCCTGTGCTCTGACCCCAGCTTCCTAACATCACTGAGGTATGCGGGGGAAAAAAATTCACCTTTACCTTTAATTAATCTGAAACAAAACTGAATATGAAGGTAAAATGAACAACGTTGATTTGTGGTCATTTACAGATGATCTTTATCAGGTTAAAAAAAAAAAGCACTAGTAAATTCTTTCCACTCTGCAGCCAACATGCATAGGCAGTTATTTATAATCATATATGACTAAACCCTATCTTCCTATAGGATAACGGTGCTGTTTAAATCCAAAACAAATATGATGCTGATATTTTACACAAGCATTTAATAATACTTGATATAATGATATATATATATATATATATATATATATATATATATATATATATATATATATATATATATATATATATTTTTTTTTTTTTTTTTTTTTGCCTCGAGCAGGCATCTTTAGAACAAAAAAACAAGAAAAATCTTTGTAAGGCCAACCATCTTTACAAATCAGAATCAAATCCTCTAACCAGAAAGCAGGCTGAATCCAAAACAGTGTGCTGCCCGTTTAGTATTCGCTTTGCAACTCAATTTGGAGGCAAGCAGCCCTGAAGTTTTCACCGTCCTGGCTTTTAGATTCATGTTCAATGACGGTTCACAAATCCGTCTAAGCTAAAGATGTATTAGTCAATAAATTAGCCAGGACTCTACCTGCTAAAGAATCAAGAACGTATGTGAAGCTGCTCTATTACATGCTTGGCTGTCTGGAGCTAATCCACTAGAAACCATATAGCCTGCGGATTATCGTTATGGAGAGGAAATTAAAGGATTAAAACTCTTATAAGGGTTTTTTTACAATGAAAAAAGAACGGTAAAGAACTAGTCAAAACTGCAGCTGAAACAACTTCTGTGTCTGCATTAATCTAAGAATCTAAGCCATTGCTTTTCCTGTTTACACCTATGGGCATCTATTTGTTTGCCACCCCATTCTTTTTTCAATCACTTAACACTCACAACTGACTACTAAGTCTGGTTAAACAAGAAGGTATTACAGACCTCATTAAACTTATTTTTCAACCTCAGGATGACCAGTTTTGACCAGACACCTCTACCTTAAACTGTCCAATTGTGCAGTATCTAATAAAACCAACTCCTTAAATCATGGCACTACGAGCAACATTGAAGTCCAATGGGGACTTTTAATTTTAGAGGAATAAAAACACATGCTAGCGTGCAAATGCCTCCTATTACTAATAGGCAGAGCACGTTATTCAAGATGGCAGCCATCTTTTGAAAGAAGGCATAAAACCACCGGATATCTACAGAAAACTTCATGCACAGTACGGAGATGAGACACTTGAATGGTGTAAATGTTTCAAAGATGGCCGTACGTCCATCAGTGCTTATTCCGGTCAACGGATATCCTAAAATGGTTCAGGCGTACTGGCAAATCTTTCTGTCGGATCTTTCCAGGCATCAGTTAAACACTGGGATACGTGTATAAATGTAGCAGGGGAGTATGCTGAAAAGAAAAAAAAAATTTAATTATAAATTCCACTCCCTCGTATATACAGTACCCTCCACTAATACTGGCACCTTCATTAAATGTGAGTAAAGATGGCTTTGAAAAGTTTTGTCTTTGTGCAAAATATATATGTCCCACAATTATTGGCACCTCTATGTGTTAATTGGAGTAAAATATATATGAAGCATCTTCCCATAAATCTTTTTTTAGTACACCTTGGTTGTGATAGAAGAGTATCTGCAAGAGTGAAAGGAAAAGTTTATAGGACTATGGTGAAACAGTGGCATTGAGTAAAAGACAGGAGGTGGAGCTGAAGGTAGCAGATGTTGAGGTTTTCGTTGGAAATGATAAGGATGGACAGGATTAGAAACGGGTTTATTAGAGAGACAGCGCATGTAGGATGTTTTGGAGACAAGGTCAGGGAGGCGAGATTGAGATGGTTTGGACATGTGCAGAGGAGGGACGCTGAGTATATTGGTAGGAGAATGCTGAGGATGGAGCCACCAGGAAGGAGGAAAAGAGGAAGGCCAAGGAGGAGGTTTATGGATGTGGTGAAGGAAGACATGCAGGTAGTTGGGTTAAAAAAAGCAGAGGACGGGGTGGGTATGGAGATGGATGATCCGCTGTGGCAACCCCTAATGGAAGAAGCCAAAAGAAGAAGAAGAAGAAGCAGTACACCTGGTTAAATAGAAAAATATAAGTATAAGGTTATATCTTTATATATATATATATATATATATATATATATATATATATATATATATATATCTTTATATATATATATATATATATATATATATATATATCTTAGTTATTCATCAAAATGGACCACTGAAGAACTTCCATGAGCATACACCTGATGAGCTGAGGTAAATGCTTTTATAAGCTGCCGAATAATGAAGCCAAAGGAAGCCAAGTTAAACTCAATTTAGAAACCTGAACCACAGGTTGATGTAAAGAATATAGAGCCCAGAAAATCAACTTAAGTGCCCATGCAAGGCATCCCTGAATAACTGCAATCTTTCTATGTATATACTAAGCTATCTTATGAACTAAGTACAGCCTTAGTCATTATATTTCCTATTAAAATTAGCAGCTTCCTGATGTCATTTTCTTTTTCTTCTTTAGACACAGCATACTTTTCATATGCACACGGGGTCGTTGGTTATAAGGGGAATTAGGGTAAAGTCTCACAGGCTGTTATTCAATTAAAATACTTTCATTCATATCGTGAATTAATTGCGATCTCCTAGAACTTGCAGCCAAAAATGAATAGTTCACGCAGTTCCTTCCTGTACGTTAATGCTGGTGTGAGGTCACCTCTACCGAATATCCACTTGACAGCAGCTGATTCACCGACACGTGGAGGGAATGTCATTTTTTATACCATTGTGAAAAAAACTTTTACAATTTCAAAGACAGATGGAGAAAAGAGTGGGTAAGTGTGAATCAGTGAGGGATGCCGGAAAGAAGAACGAGAGCAGGGGGCATCACTCAGTGGTTACATAATTTAAAGTACTGACCAGCCAACTTACGATCCTGCAGGGCCATAAAATTTAGTCTGGGCTAAATAACAGCATATTTAATGTGACATTTCTGACAGATCCAATGTACCAAAACTGCACTATCAACCTCCCTGGTACGTGCTGGTTTGAGTCAATGTGTGTGTACGTGTGCAGGTGTGTAAGAACTTATTCACAGCCATACGTGCAAGCTCATAACACAATGAATATTTTACATTACAACATTAATCAAAGACAACATGGCTACACGGCTGCCGCAAGAGAGCTCGGAAAATCTTCAATTAAATCTAGCCTTCGGAATTATAGCGACACAATAATTACTTTAGGGAATGATTTTTATTCACACACACTCTCGCAGGTCCCTGTGCTGTTACTCAAAAGATGTTGCTGATAAAAGCAGAAGAAAAAAAACATGCAAAGAGGCAGCAGGAAACTGATCATAAGAGACACCCAAATTGAATGTCTTAATCTGCTTTAAAAATGTATGTGGCTACAAATTTAACACTCAATTTCTTTCGGTATTGTCGGAATCGCGACTTCACATAATGAATTGCGAATGTAGTCTCTGTGAGCCAGTAGAGATAAATATATTATATACTATTTATCTAAAATATATATTTATCTAAATAAAGATTTAAGAGTTGAGTTACGGGTAGGTAGAAATCTGAATTGTCTCTAATAGTGTAATTCAATTGATATGTGTTCTCTGGGGATTTGTATCTCCATAATTGAGGCCGATGCGATTCGCATCTCAATGCATAGCCTGGAATATAATACATTAATGACGCGTATGAAGCAGCTACCGACGCGATACGATTCACGATACAGTGATCCGATTTCAATTTTATTCCACACGATATGATTTAATGCAATACTATGCAATGGAAAAAAATATGATGCTTTGCGATTAAATATGGTATAGATAGTTCGCTTTTATTTCTTGGTTCAGACAGACAGCAAATCATAAATTTCCTTAAGACTTTTGTTGTGTCTACATTAAGATGCAGCTCTACCTCTGCCATGTTAATCTATATTCTATGTGACTCTCAGGACACGCCTCAGTAGTGTCGATACGTGATTCAGGTAGCAGCAGCGGTGCTGGGAGAACGCGCTCGAGGAAAGGGTTAGCGAGGAGAAATCAATGTACATATAAAATTTGGTCACTTTAAATGAAGGTATGGCATATTTACATTTACATTTGCGCCATTTAGCAGACGCCCTTATCCAGAACGACGTACAAAAGTGCTTTGAGTCTCTAGTAATGAATAAATCTACACTGGTACGCAAGATTACAAACTTAATATAAATACAACCCTAGAATTCTACAAAATGTAAAAAATTGTTTTAGGAAAGTGCTAATTTAAGTATCTACTATTAATTATATATAAACAGTTTTTTACTGATGCAAATATGTTAAAAACGAAGCATCCCGATACAAATGCTAACTTGTGTCTGACACACACTTTTTTAAAACAGCACATAGTTCACACAATTTTAAGCTGATGCGTCGAAGCGAATCAGTGAATCTTACCGTCCCTAGTGTTTATACAGTATTATGTGCCTGTACGAACATTATCATTTCTACAATAACAGCTTATTCACAGAAACTTGTTTTATGGACATACACTGATCAGCCATAACATTAAAACCACTGACATGTAAAGTGAACAACATTGATTTTCTGAATAAAATTGCATCTGTCGAGAAGGGTGTAGATGAGGTAATAATCCAGACAAAATCGTTGTGGGATTTTGTCTGGCCCACGTTTGACAATTTCTCTCTTTTATTGGTCAACATTTCTGGTCGATGTGCCCAAACTTCAGAAAGCAGTTTCACTTACACAAAATCTAGCATTAATTGTGATATCTTAAAGAGAAAACAAATCTTCATCTGATGGTCTTCTCCTTAGAGTTCTTGCTGCTGCAATGATTTTTTTATTTTTTATTTTTGCAAAGCTTTCTGCATAAGGATCTATGATTTCATGGTTGCTTGCAAGAGCCCTGGTGAGCCAGGGTTACAATTTGGGTCAAAAAGGGCTCGATTTCTTTATTTTATTCATCAATCTCGATTAACTAGGTTGATAACGATATATTATTCAGAAGGAGAACAGGTCGGTCAAACTCAAATTCGACTCAACTCAAAGCTGATTTGTTGGAAACAAGAAAAATGGACAAGCATAAGAATCGTAGTGATTTTGAATAGAACGAAATTGTGCTGGCTAGAGGACTGGGTCTAAAAAAAGAGGGCGAATTGAACTTAAACGAAGTGAAGACTAACCACTTGTGTGAGAACTTTTCTGTTGATTGTTACATGTTGCTGGGTCTGCATACAGCCATTCCTGGTAAAAAATGTATCTAAAGATTCTTGTTCAAGAACAATCATATTAATTTCTCTTAGTTTGCTAAAAGTCTGTGTGATCTCAGGTCTGTACTGCTAACAGGATGCTCACAGAATTAATCAATAATATTGTTGTAGAACTTTAATCAGGTGTGCAGATCTGATGTATGATTTTAATCCCAGTTCGTGAAACCTTACATCAGTGTGTAGGAATAGTTTTGTGGGTACGCACTTTTCTACGCAATAAATAGAATTTAACATTGAGGGTGTGCATATATTTCAATATGCTTATGACCATGAGTATAGTAAAAACAAAAACAGTGCAAAAAGTGCCATTGCAGGAAACTGCAATGCATACTAATTATCATCTCAGAATAATTAAGTAATTACTGTTTTTAGTGCTCATAATGTAAAATGCAGAAAAAATGTGTATATAAGAAAGATTGAATTTCTTGTGATGGCTTGTTTGAGAATTTAAATTATGCAGCTTTGTTTTTTTTTTTTAGGACCAACCAAAACCATATGCTGAGAACTGTAATGAATGGACATTTGTTCCTGCCAAGATGAGGATGGGATCGCTTTTGAGTCGGTTTCCTCACAAGGTTTTTTCCCCTCACGTCTCGGGGAGCTTTTCCTTGCAACGGTTGCCACTGGCTCGCTTATTTGGGACAAATGTACAATTATAAGGAACAAACGTATACATTCTTTTCTAAATCTTTGTGATGCTGCATTGAGGCATTGAGACAATGTCCATTGTTAAAAGCGTGATACGAATAAAAATGTATTGAATTGAACATGCTGAGAAGTGGGTAATCAGTCAATTTTGTTTGTCCAGTTCATTTTTACTTGATTTCTATTTAAAGGCATTCCAAAGAGAAATTACAATTAAAATAAAGACTTATCTTCAGACTGCATTTTTGCATTTTATTTAGCAGTCTGCTCATGCTAGGTTGGAGCCCCTCTGATTCATTTGTGTGCTGGTAACAACAGCTGCTGATGCTAGTGTTTTATGGTGAGACAATATTTTAAAGGACCTTAAATGGAGAGGTTCGGAAAAAAACTCATAAGCTAAGAAAGGTGAGGGAATACAGGAGAATACAGCGAGGTTATATTCTAAACTGCACACTTATCAAGACAGTCAAAGACATTGGCGGATTATGTTTATTGCCTGACCCCCTGATACCAGTCCAGTCAATGTACAGATAAATTACCTTGGGAGCTACTTTGGAATCATCACCCTGACCAACAGCATTGGGAGTTGCATTCACAATTGTATGTATGTTTTATTAATATTAATATTGTTCATTGAGGTCCCCTGGTGGTCTAGTGGTTAGGATTTGGCGCTCTCGTCGCTGCGGCCCAGGTTCGATCCCCGGTCAGGGAACCAACCCCAGCCACTTCTTTCGGCTTCTCCCATTAGGGGTCGCCACAGCGGATCATCTGTATTCGTGATGGCTTGTGCAACCCTAATGGGCGAATCCTAACCACTAGACCACCAGAGAACATTTTTGGATCTACACTATACGGACAAATGTTGGGGACACCTGACCACAATATCCGTATGTTTCTCTTGGACATCTAATACCAATTTTAGTCCGCATTTGCCTTTATAATAAACTCCACTCTTCTGGAAAGATGAATTACCTGTATTCCTGTCACTCACACTGCTAAACATTACATTTCTAAAACCAGCAGTGGCAAGAAAGCATGCCAAGTATAATTTGGAAAATAGGATGAACACACTTTCTTCACAGCATTCTTTTTAGATTATTTCTCCCTGAAAAATGCCTTTTATGTAAATCATTTTGTTTTGCTCTACTTCATGCATAAGTATCTTTATTTCATTGTCGATGATGCGCATGCTTAAGACCTTCTTGGAACCAAGCAGCATCATGTTATGCTGTTAACCATATATGGTGATTTAAAGCTGTTTCTTTGTTTATTAAGCTTCAACGTCATGTTAGCTTCAAGGCTATAAACATGACAAGACATGGCTAATCATCAAATCTATTACATTTAAATTACTATATAAGAAATTCCAACTTCATATGAGACAAAAAACTTAAACCAAATTCAGGTGATACATTATGAAAGAGCCCTCGTAAACATGTTTCTGAGTAAAATCGTTTCCTGGCAGTATCGCAAAAGTTACAGTCCAACAAGATGTGTTTAATTGTCAAGGAAACTTAACATGAGAGACATAATCGAGGAGCTTCAGCCATCAGTAGAAACTAAATTGGCACCTTGATTTGAAACTATAACAAACATTAGTACTAAGGTTAATTTCATACAATTTCATGTTTTTGTGCAGGTCCTATTCCTTCTGCTATTTGTTTGTGATGTATTGGTTAATAAACCTTAAGGTCTGAGGTCAGAAGGTGGTATTTCACAGTTAGGCCATGCACAAGTACATCAGAATGTATGGGATTAACAACCAGTAACAGAACTCAAACACACTCAATACATACACATCCATGTCTACTGCACCACCCATATTATTTTATAATCACACTATAACTGTTTACGTGCTGTTTCTCTCGATTGCTGCTCTTGCTGTTTTGCACAATATTGTGTGTAGCTTTACATATTACATCATATACAGTATACAGTAGGTTCACCGGTCAGCACTATTATGTGTTTTGTGTATCTGTCCCGCACTTTCTTGTATTGTCTGTTGCACTGTTTGCACACGATGCATTTTATGTGGCTCGGACAATGTACTTTAGTTCTTAGCTCTGTGTTGTGTATGTAGTTCTATATTGTGTGATGTAGCTCTATGTTGTTTTAGGTAGCACTAGGGTTCTGGAGAAACGTCGTCTCTTTTCAACTGTCAAGTGAAGTTTATTTCTATAGCGCTTTTCACAACAGATTTTGTCTCAAAGCAGCTTTACAGAATTTAAGAGTTAAGGTGAACGATGTGTATTTATCCCTGATGAGCAGCCATGGTGACTGTGGCAAGGAAAAACTCCCTTAGATGTTATGAGGAAGAAACCTTGAGAGGAACCAGACTCAAAAGGGGAACCCGTCCTCATTTGGGTGACATCAAGAGTGTGATTATAGTCTTTAAACAATACAGAACACTGGAGAGTGAGAACTAACATGAGCACTGGAATGTAAGATTATAAGTAATGTCCTTTCTACTGTCTTTTTTACAGTTATTTGAGATTATGGAACCAGAAGCTACTGAGCAACTCATGAAATAGCTCAACTTTTGCGATCATTATAGATCCAACACCAGCTTCTTCATGCCAGAGCCTTTAAACACTCAAAGAGGTACGATGTCTAAACTCCACATGAGGTGGAATCCAAATGGCGCTGGTACGTCTCTAGACGTTTCGGGATGTTTGCGGGTGGGCTATATAAGCTTGAAATGACAATAAAAGCTTTTTGACGACTACTCAATGGCCACTAATTTTGATGTGCATTTCATGTGCACTAACAAAACTTTTTATACACTAATATTACTTTCTTTACACATGTGTTGATAAATGAGACTGTCCTGTGTTTAGCCTCTCAACTAATTTATGCCAGGTCTGCAGACACATGGTGCACTTTGCAATTTTTCTTTAACACGTTCTTATAAACGGCTGTAAAAAAAAAATAAAAATAAATAAAAGATCCATCAATGAAAGCCGCTACAGCTAAAAGCAAATTCGCTTGCTCTTACAAAGACTGCCGAAGTGCAACAGAAGCAAAACATGAAAGAGCAGCTCAGTGAATAAACTAGCCAATGTCTATTTATATTCTCTCCATTTTTCATTTAGACGTGGTAACCGTCCAAAGGAAATCGTTGTGGGATTTTGTCACCGTTTTAATGAAGAAAAAAAATCCTTTATTTTAACTGGCCCACATTTGTCTATTTCACAATGGTATTGGTCAAGTCAACATTTCTGTCCAATGTGCCCAGACATCAAAAAGAAGTTTCACTTACAACATAATCTAGCTTTAATTGTGAAATCTCAGAGAAACATTAGAACAAAAACAAATCAATCTTCTTCATCTGAGCTCTTTCTTCTTAGATTGTTTTACTGCTGCAAAGAAAGTGCAAAACTCTCTGTATTGAGTGTCTTATTTCTTTTCTTTTCTTTTTTTGGGGCAATGCAGGGATTTTATGGTTGCTTGCAAGAGCCCTGATTTGCTAGGGCTACAGTGAAAATAATTATTATTTTAAGCCATCCGCTCTTTCTAGATTGGGGCCTCCCTGATGCATTTGTATGGTGGTAAAGACCACCACTGACGCTAGGGATTTTATTGTTGAAACAAATTTTTGTTTTTTTTAAATGGAGAGGCTCAGAAATACCCTAATAAACTGTGACAGCGGATTTTAAACTGTACACTTGCCACAAAAAAGGGAAAACATTAAGGTTCTATTCCAAATAGTACAATTATCTTAGACAGTCAAAGAGGCCGATTATGTTGATGGCCAGACACCCTGATACCGTTCCACAGCCACTGTATGGATGAATGACCTTTAAAGCACCTTATGACTGTACACACTGTCCAATATCATTAGGAGTTAAGTTATATTTTCACCACTGCCCAAGTATATAAAATTTGTATGTGCGGTTTTTAACATCCATTTCTATAATAACCCACCAGTTGCTGTTTTAATAAACTTCACTCTTTTTGTTGTCAAGGTTTGTGTCAATCTATCCACAAGGGTGTTATTTCAGTCAAGTACTAATGTAGGATGACTAAATCTGGGGTACAGTCAGCGCTACAATTCATCCCAAAGGTTTTTAAGGGTCAAGGTCAGAGATCTAAAAAAGGCCAATCAAAATCTTTCACTACAACCGATGTAAACCATATCCTCATAAAGCTGGCTTTGTGCACAGGGACATTCTCATGCTGGAACGAGTTTGGGTCTCCTGGATTAAGTGAAGGGAAAATTTTATGCTAGTTCATCCAGAGACATTCTATATAATTGTGTGCCTCCAACTCTGTGGTAACAATTAAAAAAAGAAAAATATATGGCTGTGTGCCAATACTTTTGTCAATATATTGTATAGCATGAAGTGAATAAATATCAAATATTGATCATGTGACCAAGTAATTAAACAGAAATGATCTTTTTAGCTAAAGTCTACTAAAAACCTATGTTAAAACTGCACTTCAATAAACAAACTTAAAAAAATACATTCCTGGTTATAGTTCAAGCAAGATTTTGGGACAAATTTAAATAAATGATTACAAAAATCTCTCTCTTTATGGACACTATTTAAAGTTTCTAAAAGGCACTAATGCAGATGATGTGGTGGCTCATCTGAAAATTATGATTCAGGAATTTCATGCCTTCTAGTTCAAAGGCAGAAATTTGATAAAATATGTCTATAGTCTAGTAAGTATAGACTATGTTAGATCTACAGGAGCTTCTGGGATATTTTTATCTGCCACATTCATCTCTGCCCTTGGTAGTTCCATCTTAACTGGTATTAAAGCTAAGAAGTCCAGGTCTGTGCAGCTCCATCTGCAACAGGTATTGGTCTAACGGAACTTAATCAAGAAAAAACTGGTATCAGGGCATAAACACGTATGCAGATAATTCAGGAACACCCCATGAAGGCTGTCTGATTACCCTTGACAGTGCAAAAATATCAAATTCACAGATGACTCTACAGTGCTCAGGCTCAAACCCAATATGCTGAGCCTTGCCTAGAGGAAGTAGATTCTTGGCTTAAACAACAACCTGGCTCTGAATGTCAGCAACACCAAATGGCTAATTAAAAAAAACAAGCATTAGGGAACCAAAGCAGACAAATTGGTAAAAGACTGGCACAAAAGTAGGGGTATTTATACACGCATGAAAACGAGTCTCAGCTAAAACGATCAGCGTTGGTTTTGGCGGGAACCGAAAATTCACAGACGGCATTACCCTGGAAAATCCCCCTAATCCTGATAAGTTAACTTTACAGCAGAGCAGTGATTTTTGTTGTTCATCAGTTGTAAATAATAAATACCCTGTCCTTTAATATATTGTTTAAATTTATCTGCATACTATTGACATTGTTAAAGGGAGCAAGCACGGAACTCGCGAGGGTTATGTTCCAAGACCCCCAGCGAGTTCCGAAAATCTGCGAATTGTGGACGCACCCCGCAATCCCTATGGTACCTTAGTGAATTCATCTAGACATTGTCACTTTAATTCAATAATTAGAATTTAATAATAAAATGATAATAATAAATAATTAAATTAAATTTTTTTATGAATTTGTTAGTGAAAATATAGTTTAAAATGTTATTCCTAACGTTCCTGAACATTCGGTCCCGCTGCGGATTCCTGCAAATTTTAAGATTCCCGCAACTTGCTTTTAGTTAGGTTCCAAATGAGAACCTGCAAATTTATCGAGGGTTGACTGTATAAGAAATTCACAAACACATTTTTTTATTATTTATTATCATCTGATTATCAGCGAAATCCCAGAAAACAGAGATATATCTTTTTGTCCAATATCGCATACCCTTCCTCACTCATTACTGTCAGATTTACAATTCGCCTATAAAATCAGCAGTAGCGTTAGATCAACTGTCCACGATTCTATCAGACCCTCAAAAAAAAATTTGATATAAAAAAAAAAAAAAAAAAAAAAAACGCAGCATCCATTCTTTCTGAAAAAAATTCAAGAACTTATTGATAAATACGGCAGTCTTGGTCAACATTTACTGGAGTATAACTGAGGAAAAAGTATGTGTTGAAACCAAAGGGCTATGAGAACTGCATCAAAAATCACCAGCACCCAAAAAATACACACATGAGAGCCCAGACCCCCCCCTAGAAACAGCTTCTTTCCCCTTAGGCTAAAATGGTTCTTAACAGCAGGCTTTAACGGACGCTGGCTTTTCCCTACCTTGTTAGACTAATCCACTCAATTGCAATAAACTCCTCATCTTACATATCTCACCTTATTATCAAAAGGAAATCGAATCAACCTACAACATGCAAATGACTGCTGATGTGGCATCATCGTACCCGACTAGAAAAAAAACAAATACCCTGCTGTTTTTCCATTGCCTTAAACTAGTTAACAACTCCCCACAGTGTCGAGTAGTGAATGCATTTGCTACTTAATAAAGAATGATACCATATAGTATTAATGTTGCATTGCTGAAATAAAACCAGTTCTTGGTAATGGCCTCGAACCGTGCTTCAAAAGTGGATACTGTACAGCTCTTATACCTACAGATATTATTAAACCCCTCATTAGGGCTAAAAGTTCTATGTTCCTCCACCTCTCTACCATAATCTAATTGCTGCACAATGCTTCTTTTCCACCCGAGTTTAATTAAGACCTACTCGTCAAGAAGTCACGCGGGCCAGCAAAGTCGTTGGCATAGAAACCACGTCTGTACAGAGGCCACCCAAAGTGAAAAATACTTGATGTCTGGCATGACTATGTGGTTTTCAGCTGATACCAAAGTTGCTGAGAGCTGCTGCACTCTAGTGTTCAGGGTGACGGTATACTGGCCAGCATACTTACATTTTGAGCAGTTATCTTATTAGAATTATGCTCGACTGGTGAGATCACAAATGTAACATATTCTATATGGATACCTGACCATATGTGCAAGTTGTACATCCGAATTCAGAATTTAAACCCCCTTTTGCTGCACTGACAAAAAGGGGACACTTTTATTGAAAACCTTTTTACTATATTTTAAAACATGGCTTTTGAGATTTGCCCATTCAGCCACAAGGGCAGTAAGGAGGTCAGAAACAATTGTCAAGCATCTTGTCTGGTGTGCTGTCAGTGTTTCAGTTCATCCCAAACAATTTCCTTGAGGTTGAGGTCAGGGCTCTGTGCAAGTCAACTTCTTCCTCAGCAGTCTATCAACTGCGCTCTTCTTTATCAACTTTGCGTCTTTATTCATTTCGGCTGAAAAGGGTAGGAACATGGCCCACTTTGTTCGGAAACCTTAATACTTCAGCATATTAGGCCATTCTAGACAACTTCGTAGTGACAGTGTATAGATAACATAGATATGCAGGAGTGTAATGATCAGGTGTCCAGATACTTTTCGTCATAAAGTGGACATTTGCACAACCACAAATTTTTACTCTGAGATTAATAACTAAAATACAACTTGAGCTTCTGGACCTGCATAGTTTCTCCATTTCTTACAATTTTTTGACATATCTGTCTAAGAGGATGTTTTGGCTCTGGCTGTTTTGAGACATCTTTCTTGGCTGAAAAATCCAGCTCAGTCTAACCACCTGCTGCCAGCTGCCAGAGCACATGCCACACTTGTGAAGCTAGTAGACAGTATTTGACAGCTACTAAGTTATTTACCATCTTTCTGATTACTTGGCAATAGATGACTGAAAACTTCTAATCACTAACAGTCATGATACTTTATTTAAAAAAAAACATTTTCATAAAGCTGCATTAATAACCATTATTTGAAAAAATATTTTTTATCTAAATTATTTTGTGCATTATTTTGGTGCACAAAATAATTCATTTACTCATTTTGCATACTGAGGCTACAGTTTTTGGTCTGAAATGCTAAAATCTCCTCTGATTTCTAAATTTAAAATAGCAAAATATTACAGGAAGCAAAAGTACATACCAGTATAGCCTGCTTTCTGTTAACATTTGTTTTATTTTATACTTTATTTTTAATGTGATACACATTATAAATCAACAGTTACATGGAGTAAAAGCTCTAGTCTGACTAGTGAGTGCATGACGCCTTGTAATGAAACAATTAGGCTAGGGTTGCCAAAAACAGCACAAGGTGAACCAGTCTATTACGATGGCTCAGGATCATAGGTTGCATTTAATCGCCTATTACACCTAACACACCTTAGAAATGATCAGCTGTAATGAATAGATGTTCAGCACCACCCAGATGAAGATGAGTTTCCTTTTGAGTCTGGCTCCTCTCAAGATGTCTTCTTCAGTTTTTGCCACAGTCATCACTGGTTCATTAGCGACAAACTTTTACAATTAAAATACAGGAACAATTACAATACAATTATAAGATACAAACCTTTACATTCACCATTATATCTGTGTAAAGCTGCTTTGAGACGATGTACATTGTTAAAAGCGCTACACAAATAAAAATGAATTGGACCTAGTACTGGCCCAGTGGGGGTCCCAGATAGCAATAGCAGTTTGCTTATTGATCCAGATTTCTCTTTACATTATTTACAAATCAGGTTTAAATGTGTCTTAATGTCTATTATCACTTTATTAAAGATTTAACACTAAGCTCTACCAACAACTGCATATTTCTTTTAAATTATAAACTGGCACATATTAATATCGACTTCATGTCACAAATTAAAAATGGCATCTTGTTTCAGAGCCTCTTATTAGTAGATTAGCGATTTGCATATCTGCAGGCTGACATTTAAGCAGGCCGATACAAATGCCAATTATATTAGCCTTGTGCTAAGAGAAAGTGATGGCCAGAGGAATAGAGGCTCATTTGTGGCTTTCGCTCATCTCGGAGCAGATCAGTGGCACAAATAATGAATAGTAAATCCACACTCACATTACATGCATTCCTTATGCGGTTTCATACAAAGCATATTTCCCTGAGCTCTACGTCACCCCAGGTGACATGCGACTTGGTAACACTGTTGGTCTGTTCCACAAATAACAGTTTAAGGTTAATTAATGCCACAGTGAAAAGGAAAAGACAGAGGGAGAAAGAGAGTTGTAGGGGGAAAAAATCATCAGGGAGTCCGTCATTATAATTATATAATACAGCTCTCTCTATAGCATTTCAGGTGCCAGACTTTAAATTGAATCATTTTCCTTATTTTGGTATGAGAAATATCTCTAGCTGTACAGCATAAACATAATCTATGAAAGTTTTTCTACAATGGCATCCTAACCCAATAAAATATGGCTTAATATAATAAGATTGGGATTATAATAAGATTCACAAGTATCTAAGGAAATGCCACTCAACTGAATTATAATTAATATAGAGGGTTGGTGAAAAGTAACTAGGCATTAAAAATTAGCAATTAAGTCCATATTTCAACGTAGATTCAATTAAAATTTTAACGTAGGCATCAACCAGTTTCCTCAAATGGCAGGAATGGACAGCACAGTCAGTCTTCTGAAAGAAGTCCTTTGGGATATTGCTGAGAACCTCCTGAATCCGTGCCTTCAAGTCCTCAAATGTGCAAGGCTTTGTCCTGTACACCTTCTCCTTTGTGTATCCCCACAGGAAAACAAATCACATGGAGTGAGACCTGGGCTTCTTGGAGACCATTCATGATGTCCCCGTCGTCCCGGAAAATGCTGGTCTAACCACGTTTGTACAGTAAAAGCAAAATGGGGTGGTGCAACCTCCTGCATTAAAATAAGGCCCCCCAAGTTCTATAGCCATTCAATATAGCTTAGCTACTTTTCACCCACCCTGGATAGTATCATACAATGCATGAATTCTCTCCTCAGCAAAGTTCAAAAGGGCTTTATCTTCATCTCATCAGCAGTGATAAGCGTTCTAATGCTGTCTCTCCTCTCACTGAGATAAATATGCACTTCACTTTGGATGAGCTGTAATTCTTACAATATAATACGATTAACATTTAATGCTATCCATTATAAACATACTTGTGAGAGAAATAAAGCCCTAGGAACGATTCTACTTGGCCAGTTTCCTTTCAGATTCCCTGAACACATTGTCCCGATCACCTTTTGTACATATTTTGTCTGGGGAATTCAACAGATCAAATGTAGTAATACAGCCTTAATACAGAGTTTAAGTGGTTTACCCAAATAAAGACTGTCACATAAACATGGCCAACAGGATAAATTCATTAATTAAGAGAAAATTGTAATATAAATTGACTGTAAGATGGGAGCAGACATGAGCAAAGTAAGGTCTGTAACATGGTGGTGGCAGTGTGATGGTCTGAGGCTGCTTTGCAGCTTCAGGAACTAGATGACTTGCTATAATTGATAGAACCATGAATTCTGCACTCTACAAGAAAATCCTGAAGGAGAATGTCCAGCCATCAGTTCATAACATCAAGCTCAAGCTCACTTCGGTTATTCAGCAGGACTATGATCTGAAACACACCAGCAAGTCCACCTCTAAACGACTCAAAAATCTTTTTTATTTTGGATTGGCCTGGTCAATGTCCAGACTGAAATCCAATTCAGATGCTGTGCCATGACCTTAAACAGACTGCTCATGATCAAAAACCCTCCAATATGGCCGAATTAAAACAATTCTGCAAAGAAGAGTGGGCCAAAATTCCTCCGATCTTAAAGACTCATTGGCAATTATCACAAATGTTTGATAGTAGTTGTTGCTGCCAAGGGTGGCACAAAGAGTTATTAGGTTTAGGGGATAATTACTTTTTTTCCCCACATAGAGCCAGGGAGGTCTGGCTTTTTTTACCCTTAATAAAATAAAATCATCATTTAAAAACTGCATTTTGTATTTACACAAGTTATCTTTGTGTAATATGAAAATGTGCTTAATGATCTGAATCATTTAAATGTGGTATATTTAAGGAAACATATTTTGGGACAACCCGAAACCAAAGTGCTGGGACGAGTCCCCCTCGATTAAGTATTTGGAAAAAGGTCCCTCAAACCTGAATATTTGGGACATGTCCCACTAATTTGAGTGTTGGGACACATCCTCCAGGCCAAATTGTTAGGACACATCCCTCAGATGTGACTATTTCCCAGAGATAAGTATTTGGAGCAGGTCCCCCCAACACATCCCACAGACCCAAGCATTAAGACAAGTCAACCTGACCAAAGTGTTGGGAAAGTCAGATCATAGTGTTGGGACAGGTTCTCCAGACTAATGATTCAAGGCTCTCCAAACTTAGTTCCAGAACAGGTTCTCCAAACCAAGTTTTGGGACAGGTTTTCAGGAAAACTCGTAACTTAAGGTTTGGGACAGGTCCTCATGACCCGAGTATTAAAACATGTCCTACAGACCAGATTGTTTGAACAGTTTATACAGAGCATTGGGATACCTACTGGATGGACTGCATAACTAGTCAAAACCCTTAGAGCAGAAACTAGATCACTAATACATTCTCTAGTCCTACAATTTGTGTACCATGTGTACCATTCTACAAATCCTTCATTTAGATCGCGGACTTCACATTTTAATATTGTACAAATGATGTGAAATGGAAATGGCTGTGTTCTGCTGTGCGCTGCTCTGAAAGGGATGTGCAGAATGTTAGTTCGCAAAAAGGTGAAGCCCCAGATGGAAAACGGTTAACACACTCCAGAGGGAGTATAAATTTCCACCGTCGCATTTTGTGATGCTGCTCACACACGTTGCACACTTTGGACTAATTAAAAATTGATCCGCTTAGCTTGATGTCTATTCTCTTATCTGTATGCCCTCTGCTCTCCGGCTTTCTTAACTTGACGCTTTCTTAAAATGCTGCTCGAGGCTCATGCTCCAACAAAGGAAATGTAGATGGATTAGCTTAGATCAAAGGTGGCAAAGACAAGATCACACACACACACACACACACACACTCGAGCGTGCCGATTAGGATGGGCTAGAAAGTGATAAATGCACGTCACTGCTTTACCTGTGGCAGAAAGATCAGCAGATAATGATGCATAAACAAACAAGAACACATTAGCCCCTTTTCGCAGAAAAAGTAGGTCAAGCAAGGTATACAATGAAACATCCTTTATCCAGTTTGTTTACTCAAAGCAAACACACAAATAACAAACAAATCAATTAACATTCCCTTCAAACAATGTGCAAGAGAACACCTTTTTAAAAAAAAGACCTGCTAAAAATTACTCAACATTATTGTATTACAACCCGAGTTCTGGAAACGGTCGGACGTTTTTTTAAATTTGAATAAATTGAAAAACTAAATGACTTTTAAATCACATGAGCCAATATTTTATTTGCAATAGAACATAACAAATGTATAAACTTAGAATTTGAGCTCATTTCAAATTTTAAAACTGCTGAAGCCTTTGGCGTATTTTTCACTTAATGATGCGCCAAATGTTCTCTATAGGTGAAAGATCTGGACTGCAGGCAGGCCAATTAAGGAAATGGACTCTGCTACTACGAAACCATGCTGTTGTAATAGCTCCAGTATGTGGTTTTGCATTGTCCTGCTGAAATACACAATTTCCCTGAAATTGTCTAATTTTCTAATGTCAATGACACAAACATATCGATGAGTGATGCAGTGTCATCTGAGGGCCGGAAGACCACGGGCATCCAAAGGTCTTTGGCCCCGTCCCTTACGCACCGAGATTACTCCAGTCTCTCTGAATCTTTTGATGATTAGGTTTGCAAAGCGTTTGCAATTTGACAGTGAGGTTGTATTTAAAGTATTCCACAATCTTTTTATGCACTCGTTCACAGATTTAAGAACCTCTGCCCATCTTTACTTCTGAGAGACCCTGCCTCTCTAAGACATCCCTTTTATAGCTAATCATGTTACAGGCCTGATGTCAATTAACTTGATTAGTTGCTTGATGTTCTTCCAGCTAAATATTTAAAAAAGATTTCTGGCATTTGCAGCCCTTTGTTGCCCTGTGCCAATTTTTTTGAGACCTGTAGCAGGCATCAAATTTCAAATGAGCTCATTTTGTGCATAAAAGTGTAAGATTTCGGAATTTGGGTTGCATATTCTAGTAGCAAAATCAAATAAACGATAAAGATTTGATTGTTTAACTAATTTAGACGTTAAGGAAAGAAAATAGAGCAGTGTTGAGAAAAGCAGCAGTATAATACGTGGTCCCTGAAGTAATGTTATGTTCTAAACCTGACAATCAAATAATAGCAATCCATAGCCCGTGTAGTCTCATGGCTGTTGGGACAGATTTGACAGGAAATTTGTATGCGCAAGTCAAATGCCAACTCAGGTATGTCAAACATCATCATGACTCGATTGTATGCGCAAAAGAAATCCAGATACGCAGTGAAGGACAATGAGTAATGAGGGGAGAGAAAGCAAGAAGAGTGGAATACAAAACATATCATATAGCACTCAGAGTGTGAGAGGGAAGTGTTTCCACTGTCAAACAGATAAAGCATTTATGAGTAGCCAGCTAGTAGCTATCCTATTTATAGAGTACATGTCTGTGCCCAGTTGTATAGGATTTGAGTCAAATTGCAAGTGACATTTTAATAACATTTTAATAAGTAACATTATTTTTCAAACTTGGCCAGAGGTTCTCAGGGCATCCAGAAGCCCTCTGCACTATTAGGCTGTGTACCCTAGCAAAAAAAGATGCACTCAACCATAAATGGGTTTGGCTTTGGTGATCAGGCTTCAGGTCCAACTCACAGGTCACCAAACAAGAAATACAATTAAAATGTCCATCCCAAGATGTCGACCTGATTTTTCTTCTGAGCTACGAGAGATCAGAAATACCTTATACAGTATGTTCAGACCCCGAAACAAGCGCGGATTTTAGACACAAGATACGTTGTTTATTTTATTTTTTTATTAACCTGCCTTCATCTCTTTACACTGTACAGTGTATTTATCTTTTATGGAACAATAAAAAATGCTTCTAACAAAAAAATTATAATTTCTCCCTCCCTGCCACTGCCTCTACTTTCCGTCTCTCTCTGTCTCTCCCTCTCTCTCTTCGTCTCTCTCACTCAGTCTCTCTGTCTAACTTTTTAATCTCTGTAAAGCTGCTTTGGGACAAAGTCCTTTGTTAAAAACACTAAACAGATAAAACTAAATTGAGGCAAATTATTGCATGTAGCATATTTAGTTTTGACATCTAATTGTAACAGCATTGATAATTCAGTGTTTTATGACAATTGTCTTCGACAATAAAGTATAAAAATCAAATTAAGAACAATTCATTTATACTTCCTTTCATGTTCTATAGCTAGTGCTAATGGGGTAGTTTGGGTTTACTGGCTTCAGGTAAAACACTAAAGATAAACCAGTAGACAAAACAAGAAGTTTTGCTATTTTGACTGGCACTCAGAAACTATAAACGTGGCACTGCTGAAATGTTTTCTCTCAGAAAAAGTATTTTTTTTTTTTTAATATTGAGGAAACTTGAGCAGATGATTATATCATCAGAGGCATAAATGTTTGGCCCGCATCCCAAACTACACAGGAAATGCATTAAACACTGTCAAGATGCAATTAATGTAATTTCTGTTTAGGTAAACTGTTTACTTTGGAACACTGCCTTGAATTCTCTCCAAATGTGATTTGCAGAAAAATTTATCTGAGTAAAATGTACAATCTATAAGGAGTAACACATACTGACAATTATCCACACATCAGGGTAACTGTTTTCCTGAAAGGAAAGGAAAGGAAAGGAAAGGAAAGGAAAGGAAAGGAAAGGAAAGGAAAGGAAAGGAAAGGAAAGGAAAGGAAAGGAAAGGAAAGGAAAGGAAAGGAAAGGAAAGGAAAGGAAAGGGATGGATGGATGAAAGGACACACGTACACACTTGGGGATTTGATGGACAGATGGATAGACTGATGATAATGATGGATAAACAAATAAACTGATGTATAGACGGATGGATGGATGGATGGACGGATGGATGGATGGATGGATGGATGGATGGATGGATGGACGGATGGACGGACACACGTTCACATTTGGGGATTTGATGGACAGATGGATAGACTGATGATGATGGATAAACAAATAAACTGATGTATAGACAGATGGATAGATGGATGGATGGATGGATGGATGGATGGATGGATGTTCAAATATGCTCAAAAATGATCTCTCAAAGATCAATGACAGTAGTTTAATGCAGTATGTTTCTTGCAATGTTCCATGTAAACATGTACACATGGGTGCACGTCTACGATGGCCGGCTAAATACGTAATGTCGTGCTAAATATTATACACAAAACCATCCTAATGTAACTACAGAACTATAAAACTAGTTTACATACAAATGCACAGAAAGTTAAACAGCGGGTTAGTAAAAGGTCGAGCCTCCAGAAAAAGCGCGACAGCAGCTGGGTTTCACCCAACTGACAAGCTTGTCGCCTTGGCAATAGTTTAGCCTGGTGACAGGTTTGCCGTTGTAACGGTTACCTGGCGACAGGTGAGGGCTCACCAGGGATCCCCGAGACTCATTTATCACTGACACATAGCACATAGAACAACAGATGCCTTCACACACACAAGCAGACAGACAAACACTCTTAACTGGTCCTTGTCAAGGTGTGTGTGTGTGTGTGTGTGTGTGTGTGTGTGTGTGTGTGTGTCAGGGTGAAGACAAAGTGCAGGTATCCCAAAGCCAACTCTGGCATTACACAGATTATAGAACAACACATCAGATCATTATCAACCTTTGCTAATAGAGATATTGATTTTAAAATTCTTCAAGTTCCCTTCCCTTTATATTAATGTGCCAACAGATCTCTGCTGCATTTACATGCTCTCTCTGCCCCTCTGTCTGTAATAGAAACAAACTTCCTGGCCTTATTAAGAATATTATTGATGTTCTGTCAACCTGGAGCCTTAAATACACCGACCTCTCTAACCTGAACACTGTGGGTGTGCATTCCTCTACGCATCATTGTGTATGTGTATGGGAAAGCAAAAAAAAGTGCATGCACCAGGTTTTTGAGCCAACATCGAACAAACCTGTCATGTTTTTTATTCCCTTGGCATTTAGGTGCCCTATTTTCCGAGTACATCCGTGCTGCAGGAGGTCAGCATCTTTTCGTGCGTGTGCTGGACGGAGGAAGCAATTCCATTCCTTAAATTTTGGTCAAAGGACAGAACATAACTGAGGAAGAAGCAGAACTCCAAATGTCAGTAGTTATGGGATTCGAGCAGATTAAAAAAATAAATAAAAATTCTACTCAAGCAAAGAAGGTGGAATTCTAAATCTCTCTGTCTGCATTTTCCTGGACTGAAAAACTTTTAAACCCTTCTTGAACTTTGGAACTTTCAACAGTTTTTGCAAACAAGATACATCAATACGTGTATACGAGTTTACAATCAGACATTCACTATTGCTGACTTTCATTTGACACGCCACCTAGAATTGATCATCATCTCGTTTTCTTTTCCATTATCAGGTTTGATGAGTGAGTAATAATCCCTTTTTTGTCAAAATCATTTTTGTCCAAAATACTGTGGAGAAAGTAAAGCACACATTGTGTAATCAAAGCATAACACATTGCTCAGTCTCAATCAGTGCTTTGTCAAGCTACTGATCGATATTAGATTTGAGCCCTCCCCTCTAATACCCCACTAGCTATCGATATAAATAGGTTTCGAGTGAAAGAAAACAAAAAAGTTATACATTTGTCAACAATGGTTTAGCATCGATTTTGCAGCTTTGATTACGCCTTGAAATTATATGACACGGGTGCAAATAAGATAGCTTAAATTTCTTCTGTGGTCTGCTACCGTATGTCTAGGCTTCAACAGTTGTACAGCATGCAAAAAACAGTGATATTCATTCACAGATTCAAACTGAACCAAATAACCAGAAGTCAATCGTGTGGTGACGCAAGCATCTACAATCATTTATCTTTGTAAAACTAAACTTAGTTGTGCATCTACTCTTAGATCTTTAAATTACATGTTTCTAATTATTGTTTCTACTGTAACATAATGCAATTTACGATTCATACGGTTTTCTACTCAATAGCTACTTCTACAGTGATTCTTATGCTTCAGCTGGCAACAAGTCATTTATCCTTAACTGATGCAATGATTAGCTTCTCATTTCTTAAACAACCATGTCAGAAGACATATCCTGTGTTCATGTCAAAAGTGCTACTCTGTTTTAGAACGGTCAATATTTTGGCCTAAAACAAGCCAAAAAAAAAAACTACTAAAACAGATGCTGTTCAATGCATTATTAAAACCTGAAGAATAGTGGTGAACCATCATCTTGAGCTAGGGAGGTGGTAGCTCAGTGGTTAAGGCATTGGACCTTGCATCGGAAAACTGTGATTTCAAATCCCTGCACCACCAAGCAAGGAGCTTAACCTTCAACTGCTCGAGTGCAAGACTCACTGGTTGAGGGCATCTGCCAAATGCTATAAATGTAAATGTTTATCTTCATGGTCAGAATAAAAATCTTGAATGATCGGGATCGAAGATTGTTTAAACGTTTGGTGAAATCAAATTGTTGGTTAAAAATAAAAATAAAAAACAAAATAAATTTAAAAAGTAGAACTCGCATCTAATGTTTATTAACGAGGGTAAGAGCATTTCTACATGCACAATGTGACACTTACTGGAAGGAATTGAGATTAACAACTGTGTAGCTTCAAGAAAACCACTTGATTGATTTTTGTCATTGCATTAGTAGCAATTGTGCAATATAAATAGTACATTTATTAGTGATGCTAATAAAAAAAAAAGGCTTCATTTTGCAAGGGCTCACAAACATTAGACTCTAGAGCAATTGCAAAAGATCATGTGGTCTAAGAAGTGCGACTTTACCCTGTTCCAGAGTGATGGGTGCATCAGAGTAAAAAAGGAGGTGGATGAAGTGATTACCCCTCGTGTGTAATGGCTGCCCTACAAGCCTGTGGGGGCAGTGTAATGATCTAGGGTTGCCTCAGTTGGTCAGGTCTAATGTTCAGCAATATTTTGTGCCCAAAAAATGAGGTCAGCTGACTACCTAAATGTACTGAATGACCATTGTTTCTATCAATGGGTATTTTCTCCTTGATGACAAGGGCGTATTTTAAAATAACAAAGCCAGGATTAATCAAGCTCAAATTATGAAAGAGGGGTTCAACGAGCATGAGACATTTTAACATCACTGGAGGCTTTGCAAAAAGGTCCCACTCTCTAATCATCAAAAATCTTATTCAAGAAATGAATTCAAATCTGGACAGAAATAGATGTAGTGAGATTGAATAAAAAAACTAAGATTTCACTACCAAGTGTGTGGATGCACACAACCGTAAGGATGTCTCTGGATGTGATAGAATTACATTTTCACTTCCCTTGAACTAGGAGACCCAAACCTGTTACAGCATGACAATGCCTCTGTGCACAACACCAGCTCGATGAAGATATGCCTTAACCTATTGAAGACCTTTGGAATGAATTGAAACACAAGCTAAACCTCAGGCTTCCTCACTTAAATCACTTTATTAATGCCTTTGTGAATGAATGAGCAATAAATCTCCACAAACACACTCCAAAATCTAGAACAACATTTTCCCAAAAGCAAAGACGATTTTTTGTTTGTCAACTATTTGCATTTTTAGAGATGGCAATGTTGTAGAAACGACTCAGAGTCGGGACTTTTGCTTCCAGAAGATAACGGCTTTTATTATCAATCAACAAAAGTCAGAGGAGCCATGTACAGACCCTCACACATAACAAGCTATAGTATTTCAGGCATATATACCACACATTGCACATTCCTATACGCACACACATTAGAAGAACCTTTTAATAAAGTTACATATACGTTTTTTATATATATTGAAATAACTTTATCCTTTTACAGTAACCAGCATTTCTCATTGCTGTCCACTGCTATGACAAAGTTGTACCTACCTAACTGTCTTAAATTCGATTACAGAGACTAAAGACAAATACAGTGGAACCTCGGGTTACGAACGCCCCGGCATACGTATAATTCAGGTTACGAATCGCAGTTCATCAAAATTTTTGCCCTGGTTACGAACAATATATCGGGATCTGACGTCGCTCACCAAAAATCGCAGGCAAGTTGGTTGTTTTTGCTCTATCCACGCAGCTCGTCACATCAGTTAGCGTCCTGTGTCCCTAGCGAGAGCATCGTGTTACTTATCCGCTTGAACTTTTCCGGCAGCGTAACAACTCGTTAGTTGATGCTCGTGGAATGATGAGATGGACAACATTAGCCGATGCATAACCACTTTACTTGTTTTTATGAAGATAGATTAGCAGGGTTACAGTCTTTTCCGAAGTACAATACCCATAATGAATTTCACTCTGGACTTCAATACCAACTGATAGTAGCCTTAAAGAAACAGCTCTCATTTTCCCTCTAATGCAACAATTGTCTCAGCGTTAGTGTTAATAACACTGTCTTTAATATTCTATAATATAATATATAATAATATATAATAATATAATATAATAAGATTCTCCTTCAAACAATAACTCTCCCTCCTCCCCTTCTCTGACGTCGTCTCCTGCAGCGAGTCTTCTCAAAGGGAAAGTACCCGGTAAAGATCTTTTCCTCTTTTGTATGTTTTTATGTGGTATGATTTTAATATAACATGTTAAAAGTAAATAATATTAGTGAATATTGGCTTTATTTTTATTTAAGTAATATTTTTGGTTGTCCAGAGCAATTACGAAGTTTCTGTTCATTATTATGGGGAAATTTGTATCGGGATACGAACTTTTCAGGTTACAAATAAAGTACCGGAACGAATTAAATTCGTAACCCGAGGTTCCACTGTACACACAAACCAAGCAAACCAACTAAAACTTTGTTTCCATTCCTAATCAAATATAAACAGTGGGTTTTCACTGGGACGCATATAAAAACAAAGAGCCACTGCTGATCAGGTCATTAAGCTGAGTAAACAACACATTAATGACTCATTAAAGCAAGTGCTGTTGATAATTAAACTCAAATTGAAATAGACAGATCCGGTTTAATTGTTCTCTTTCAGACAACACTCTCAGACAGAGAACACTCAGGTGCCCTCCACAATTTATTGACAATCTTCATGAAAATATTAGTATTGTCTTGTGCTCATCTGGCTTTGTTTTCACTCCTTCCTTTCGTTCCTTCTTCCTTCCTTCCTTTACTTTTCTTCCCTTATCTCCTTTCCTTTCTTGCTTCATACTTTCCCTCCTTTTGTTCCTTCCTTTCCTTGTCTTCTTCTTCTTTCTAACTGATGAAGTGTTCCATGTTCACCTAGCATGTGTCAGCCTGGAATTACTAGAACATTCCATTTTAAGCCTAATGTTATAATATTTGTACGCTTTAATTCAAAGATTTCATGTATTTTATGTAAATTTTTATGTAAATTATGTCACTTAATGCCTTTTAAATAAATAAAACAAACAAAAAAAACCCTCAAGTGGCAATTTAGACCAAATTTTTATTTGTATTTTTTTTTTTAATTGCCAAAATTTACTTTTTGCCAATAAACTTGTCACTAATGTTTCAGAATTGAAAGTAAACTATAAGAAGATTTTTTAAGAATTTTAAGTTACTGATTATCTCTTTCCTAGACAAAATTCGTTTATATCGGACACTTCCCTTGTAGCTTTGTGAGAGCAACCTGTTTGACTGTTTAGGACGGAACAACAAATTTACCCCACTTCTATTTTTATCCTTCCAAAACAAGTCACTTCTCTCAATGGTGATAAGAACAGCATTTAATTCTCACATATACATTACAGGACAGTGAAATTCTTTCGAATATATACCAGCTTGTTAGGAAGTTCGGGTCAAAGTGCAGGGTCGGCCATGATACAGCACACCTGCAGCTGAGAGGGTTAAGGGCCCAACAATAGCAGCTTAGCAATGCTGGGGCTTGTTTGTATGCCTTCAACAAGCACTGCACACTATACACAAATTACTTACTGATTATTTTGCTCTACTTAAAACAAGCTAGTTATACCAGCATATGGTGCTTATTTAGCAAGAAAATCAACAGTTGATCTTGTACCTTTAGGCATCAGAAATTACTTCAATACAGTCTGCGAAAATTCCCAGTCGCTTAGTTTGCCTTAACGCACACAGTTCAACTTCAATTAATTGAACACAGTTCAACTTTCCTTTTCTCCACACAAGATTTCATAATCAAATCCGTTTCGGCAGATCGTTTTGGACTGTTCTTTAGAACCAAACCCAACAGTTACGCCAATGGTCATAGGAAAAAATTACAAAGAATGGCATTATAATAGGGGTCTGGATTTCTGTCTTTAAAAAAAAATCTATAGAATTTACTGTACGTCCACCATTAGGAAACTGCTGTATAGGTCTGCAGTGCCACACAAAATCAAGAGGTTAAAAACAGCTTTTTCCCTCCAACCATATGCAATACTTAGACACTTAGCATTTACTGCCAATCTCCAGGCAATACCAGAACAATTGCATTTGACTGTAAATATCAGTTTCCCTACAACAATTTATATAATTTTGCACATTTGCATTCTCTGCATGTGTCATACTGAACCTCAAACTACTCCACCATAGTTATTTGTCCTTTAACCTTAATGATATGCAACATACCTGTTCATTCTTACATAACTATTGCAGTATAGATTTACTAATAAAACTGAACAAGGCTGTCTCTTAAAAACATAGACCAAATAAGATTTAGACCATAAAAAAAAAGCCACAGCGAGGCCAACGGTCACTCTAAAACGAAGTACACTGGTTAAAAACAGAGGGAGGATGCAATAATTTGATTTTATTTGCTATTTACACTAATGTTTGGATATAGAACTGCATTTCATTGTCTCTTGTACTCCGATAGTGATAGTAAAGTTAAACTTAAACTACAGTAACTTAACCTAGAAGTAAGCAGCAGGTTAATGCCCCTTGGCCATTATAACACCTCATTTTGCAGTTGTGTGGATTTGTATTTACTAGCCAAATTAAAAAACAACCCTGTTTGTTTTATGCACCACAGACATTATTTCATTGTTCCTGGGAAAAAGTTAAGAGTTTTAAACAGTAAACGGGCATGGTTTAGTGAAGATGCGCCAATGCTGGGCTAATGTGTTAATGTGTTTCTGGCCTAGCAGCATAGAAAATGGCTCTGGGAGCAATTTGGCTCAGGCCACTGGCCCCAGTTTGGCTTTAAACCCTGGCGTATTTGTGCAAAAAAAGAAAAAGTGAGAGGAGGAGATTCATTGTAAAAAGGCCTAATGCTATGGCTCAGCTCCGCGGAGAATGTCTGAAAAGGTTACCGCATTCACACATACCCATTAACCTCATCTTTGTGACATTAAGGCAGGATGCTCTGCATCCATTTGGCCCAAGACTCTGGAATTGTCATGTGGTATGCAAATGAGCACAGTCTACGCATATTTTAAAGCACCCATATAAAGATATCGGAGTGTGCCAAAAATTTGCATATGCATACACTGATGAGCACAATCATAGTTAGATTGTTAGCTGACTGGATTACATTTCCCAGAGGCGCCTCTGACCTTCTGGAGCGGGACCCATTATATGCTTGAGCGCACGTGCATACAAATAAAAACCCACACACGCACGCATCCTTCTACCCAATCACGCAACTCTCAACAATACACAAGCCTGCTGTAATTTATTATTTTTCCCCTTTGATCCTATTACCCACCTTTGGCTCCAACAGAACATTATGGACCAAATTAGCTTTCTCCGAGAAACACTGCCCGAGACAAAGGAAGCAACCGGTAATTAATGACCACAGCCAGCTCCCTTTTATTAGCGAGGCTTCGCTGGGGCGGAACAATCAAACGAGAATTTATGACTGTTGCCTTTAATAAAAAGCTGGCAATATTTATCGCCTATTTACTAAAAAAAGTTAAGGTATTCTCAGAACAACTAAATTACTGATAAAAGGACAGGCCACTGGAATCACTAGGGGTAAGGCAATGAGATTATGTGGTAATGGAGATCAATGGAGGACCCCCCCGATAAAGTGAATTTTTGGCAAAAGATACTGAAATGTATAACCTGCTTAGTATTTATAAATAACAGCCTGAATTAGCTCAGTTTGTAATTCCTTGGTTTGCATAGTCTATGAATTACACACATACGCTTTCACCAGGGTCGATCTTCCTGATGTCAAAAAATTCTGTGTAAATTAAAGAGTGGCTGAGCATCCGGAATAATACATTACCTATGACCTGTTTTACTGCATACACAGGTGATCTGTGGAGTGACTTTTCAACCAGCCCACCCCTTTATTTTTACAAAATGTTTTCTTAACCAGCGAACTTGCAGTGTCAGAATTAATTAAGCATCTATTTCAAAGAAATCCAAATTATGAAAAACGCTGCTTCGAAACATTCATCCCAACGGGTTCAGAGGCTAATTGACATATGATTTATATTTGATTTTAGTTACGAATTAGTAAAACATCATATTTTCTGGACTCATTGGAACGAACATTGAAGAGACAGTCAGTCAAGACTTGAGTGGAGACTAAGAAGCATTCTAAGGTAATACAGTTCAGGAACAGTGCTCAGTGGTTAAGGTGCTCAGTTACTGATCAAAAAGTCAGGGGGTCAAGCCCTGGGATCGCCAAGATGCCACTCTTGGGCCTTTGAGCAAGGCCCTTAACCCTCTGTGCTCCAGGGGCTCCGTATCATGGCTGATCCTGTGCTCTGACCCCAGCTTCCGAGCATGCAGGGATATGCGAATAAAAGAATTTCGCTGTGCTGTAATGTATATGTTACAATAAAGGCTATTCTATTCTATTCTCTTCCTAGACAAGGCTATCTATAAAAAGATGTAAAAAGAAGCCACATTAAGGCAGCCACTCTGAAGGAGTTACAGACTACAGTATTCAAAAAAGTGGATACAAGTTGCACTTAACAACCAATTCAAGGACTCTGCAACATTGAGGATTGTATGGAGGATAACTAGAAATAAATGTTTGAAGATGTAGGTTTGGGTAAGAGGAACTCAAGATCAAAATTTACAAACACACTACAAGCCATAACGCCATTAACATCCTTACAGTAAAATATAGTGATGACAGCATCCAGTAGTTTTCATTGTTAGAAGATTGTTAAAAATAACGAGAGAACGGATGAAAAATATAAAAAAAAAATAATATGTTTAGTCACCTTTAGCAGGACAATGATCCCAAACACAAGGACAAAGCGGCACAGGAGTAGTTAGAAATTGAAAAGTCTACAGTGGCCAAATAAAAGACCAGATCTGAATCCAATTAAGACGCTGTTTTAAAACAGTCAACACACAAGCAACTAGCCTCCACATTGAGAGAAAGATCAACCTACTGTAAAGTAACCAGGAGCAACTCTGCTAGGACAAATGAGTGAAAATTTATCTGCAGAAGAGGTTGTAGAAAGTTCAAAAGGGGTCTTCAAGTTAGGCATTTTAAGCAGCATTATCTCAAGTACATTTAAGTACCTTAATTATTCAATAAAACACATTTTAAGATATTTTTTTTGTGAATAATTGCCTACTTTAAGGATAATGGTTGGCAGTAAAAAGAAAGTAATACTGTCTGTAATTTGAATTCTAGATTAATCCAATGTCTATTATTTTGCAAGGCATTTGACATACGAGCAGCTATTAAATAGGGTAATTTCTTTAAAAAAAAAAATTTAAAACAGAAGAAAAACTAAGTTGCAGTATGGCAGCTAAAATGTAGTGAAAATTTGAAATATATGAAAATAAAACCCAAAGTTAATAAAAAATAGTTACTACATTACTTTCATAAATTACTGAAAAGCCATCCTTTAAACAAGACTCCTTTGGAGAAAAACAATGACGGACATTTTTTATAGCTGAATGAATAAATGCATGAAAATGTCAAGTAGCATTCAACCATTCAACTTGGATATATTTTAGAGTAATCAATGTGCATTTTTTATAGTAGTACAGATTTACTGTCCTTTGAAAATAAAACTCAACATACAGCCATTATTGTCTAAATAACTGGCAACAAAAGTGAGTACACCCTAGGTGATAACAGCTGTCAGTCATTCAACCGTGCAAAGCCACATGTCCTATTTATCCAGTTCATGCAGAACTATTCATGCAGCCTGTACTCCTGAGCCATTGTAGTAGACAGTTGATATTGATTACAGTCTGAATTCATCCTCATAGTTCTTAAGTTGATCAGTGTCTTCATAGATCTTTGGTTCAAGATGTGGAACCATCCTCAGCTGCCCAGAGTGGTCTCCGGTTGAGGAAAAACTCCATCCAGAGGTAGGACAAACTTAGAAATGGCTCAGAAAGTGCATTTAATCCAATATGATTTCATTTAATGCAATATGATGTGATGCAGTGTAATTCAGTAATGTGCAGAAAAGATGGATCGAGACATTATTTCCTCACAGCTTCTGCTCTGTACACAGTGATTTTAATTATTGCTGCTGGTACACTGGCTCAAATCAGCGAATCTTTATACCTCTAAAGGTTCGAACAGAGATGTATATCTGATTCTGTTCTGTATGAAATTATGGACTGATGCATCAAACAGCCAATACATTTCTTTCTCGCACAGCTCTGAGTGCACACAAAAATGACAATCCTTGATGGAATAAAGATGAGTCAGTTGACTAGATATATTACAGTATATATACTAAAATATATAAAAAATATCTTAAAACATATTTACAAGCAATTCGCTATTTGGAAAAAGTTTGTGGACAATTGGAGAGTCGCTTGTGCTTTTTTATTCGCATATCCTCCTCTCTTCTGACTTTTCCAGCCATTTGTGTTTCTTTTCCAATGTTACCACAAAGTTGGAGGCTCCCAATTGTATGAAATGTCCAGCTCCACGAAGATATGTTTTACATGGTTACTTTTTCCATATTCTTTCGTTCTTTCTTTCGGCTTCTCCCATTAGGGGTCGCCATAGCGGATCATCCGCATGTTTGATTTGGCACATGTTTTACGCTGGATGCCCTTCCTAACGCAACCCTCCCTATTTATCCAGGCTTGGGACTGGCACTAAGAGTGGCTGGGGTTGGTTCCCTGACCGGAGATCGAACCCGGGCCGCAGCGGTGAGAGCGCCGCATCCTAACCACTAGACCACCAGGGGACCTTACTTTTTCCATATAGGTGTTTTTTGTGCTGGTAACTTAAATAAATTAAAACCCTTCCCATTTTGCAATCTGATGCAAAAGATGTTTCTAAGTAGATGGTGGACAGAAAATAGCTTTCCTTTTGCATATAGTAAAGCTATTTTCTGTCCAGCATCTATTTAGAAGCATCTTGTGCATTAGATTGCAAAAAGGGAAGGGTTTTAATTTATTTAAGTTACCAGCACAAAAATACACCAGTAAAAAATAAATAAATTAAAAATAAATTAAAAAAGAGTATTAGAATATTTAATTGGTCATAGCAAAAGTGTGCTTCTGAACAAGTCTTTTATCCTGAATAACTTATCACATTACGCTTATTAGACTTTTTAATTTGTGACTTAGGCTTGGCTCAACCCTGGTGACTTTTGTCCTTCAGACATCTTTGGTCATTGTGCTGGTGTTTCCACAATGTTTTGAAACTGATTAAAATCCGAAAACGTTCATGAGTTTTTTTTAATTGAACAAGGAACATCAACAATATTTACAAAAAAAAAAAATATTTCCATATTAGCTTTATTACAGGATACTTGGTTAGTAACAAATCACAAAATTTGGTCAATCGCCTCCATCCCCTTTACCTCAAATCTGCTAGTTATTAATGCCTTGATATGATAAGTAGCTGGTCTGAAATGTAAACTTGTGGTAAAAGATTTTTTTATGTCTTCCAGAATCCTTAGATCTTGTGTGATTTTTTTCTCTGGTTCTATTTATAATTGAGGTGAAATACATAATATATCATGTCTAATCTTTGAGTAAATGATGCTGATATTTCTGACTATGATTCAGTTTTGTTTGAATTTATTTGTTTACCTCCTTTATCTTCTGTCTCTCTTGCTCTGATCATTTCTCGTGTCATTCATATATCTATTGCTTTTGGCTTTTTTTTTTCTCAGATTATTATCCGGCTCACGTTCCAGTAATGCCTGTAATATGAATGGTATAGAGCTGTAGACTTTTTAATAAAATCTGCTTCTTCAGAAGCCTAGGAGAACTATAAAGAAATGCTTTTCAACCTTGGTTTAATGATTAGTCCATTATCTCTCAGGAATACAGCAAAAAGTGGAAGAAAGACAAACTTCAGGTCTCCTATGACATGTTTAAGATGTGCTTAACCAGAGGTCAGTGGAAGAGGCCAAAACTAATGACCAAGAATAGGAATAGGCCTAAAGTAAGTTAGATATTATCGACCAAATCCTTTGCAAGCTGTCTGTCCCAATTCTTCTGCCGAGACCCATGATTAATTTCTCAATAATTTCATTGAGTAAACTCAACAACTTGAGTAAAATCAATTCAAATTTTGATCCATCACACAAATGACCTCCGATCAGGAATTTTTTTAAACTTTTAACCAGTTTCAAGAAAAGTTGCTGATCTAATCTTATAAGTGCCTAAGATGCATAATCAATGTTCTTCATTCATATCTTCTAAAAGTTTTTTTTTGTATTCCATTTGTGACAACCATTACTACTACACTATATGAGCAAAGTTTGTAAACACCTGACCATAAGCTTTGTACTGTATGTGCGTTTTGAACATCCCAGTCCATATTTAGTACTTTATAATAATTTACTTTTACAATAACAGCCAATCTTTTGAGATTATATTCCACTAGATTTTAACATGTGCTTACTAACACCACAAGGATGTCAGTAAAGTCAGGTACTGTTTTGCAGTCATTCATCCCGGTTGTTCGATAGGGTTGAGGTCAGAGCTCTATAGCTGATCACCACTCCAACCCATGTAGACCATATGGTCATGGAACTGACATTGTGCACAGGGGCATTGTAATGCTTAGAAAGGTTGGGGTCTCCTTTTTAACATGGAGAGAGAAATGCAATCTGTACTTAAAATGTGTGCCTCCAACTTTGTGGTAACATTTTGGGGAGGAACTACATATGGCTGGAAAAGTTAGGTGTCCCACTACTTTTGTATATATAGTGTAGCTCTTAGGTAGAGACCTGCACTCCCGGGGGACCTGACGCAAATGAGTGCGGCGTGGGACAAGACTATATAGGTGAATGTCTGTGTGGGTTGCAGAAGAACGTCATTCGGGGAACTCCCACAAAATTGTCTTAAAAATATTTGCAAAAAATTATAATTTACTAAAATCTGCTAAGTATCTACAACAAAAAAGCAACAATGGCAACAATGAAATAAAACGATTTACAGGCATAAGGTCGGAAGTGAACTCTCGCGTGGTTCATGCGCGGTAACTACTAGAGCACACAGGCAAAATGCCTGAAGCGCAAGACAGAAGAGAATCACTGAGTGCTACAGATATTACTACATTTTTAAAAAAGGAACATACAACACAACAAAACCATGGCCTGTTTTTTTTTTCTTTTTATATAAGATATCGTTTCAGTTCTATGTTCTGAAATGTTCCTTGTTCATGTCCATGTTTATCATTTACACAAAAAGTCAAACTCATAAAAATAACCATTTATTTTCCTATTCAAAAGGGAAGCAAGTGAAAATAAAAAGCAAAGTAGCGGTTGGAATCCAGGGTCTGGCTCTGTAGTGAATTTTCTTCCTCTACATCATATGGTGTTCCTCAAGGTTTCATCTTGATCCCTTTGTCGTTTTCATTTTACGTGCCTTCCTATGTTATTTTTCAAAAAATATTACATTTCCTATCCCTATTAGGCAGGTCAAATAACAGCAGCACTTTTGAGTCCCCTACTAAAATGTTTCGGAGGCATTAAATGTTGAATGGCTAACAGCTGAATAGCAGTTGAATGAAAGTTAAACTAAAGATTGTAGTTAAGGTCCACTTTTCCTCAAATACACAAAATCGAAAAGAAACACGAGCGCAAAAATAACAAGCAAAAACATATGACATTGAGAATTAAATCGTTTTGCAGGAATCGAAATATTCCTAATATCTATTATTTCCCTCAGAAAAAGATCAGACTATAAAAGCCCCAAGCTACCTGAATACACACACCACTGATTCTCAACCTCTTCCGAGTTAACAAAATAGAACGTGCATCATAAAGCATTGCCATTAAGTTCAGCTTTACAGAGTAAAAATGTCCACTATAAGCAGTTTCGGAGGTAAAACACTAAAGATAAAAACCCACAAAAGAAAATTAGGTAGTCAATTAAAAATGTGCACAGAATGCAGTCTGTAGTAAGGTTTTTTTTTTTTCTTAATTAAATGCCTTGCTCTTTAGAGATAATTGGATCCCACCAGTGTCATTACAAACAAAACATTCAATTCTAGTTAGTATAAGCGGTGATGAGAGAATGTTCTCTTCTCCACTTTTTTTTTTCCATCTTTCTTGCCCTATTTCTCTTGTTCTCTTTCAGAGCAATACATCAATCTTCCACTGTTAGTGGGTATGCTGGGCTTTGAGCAGATGGTGTCGATAGGGGAAAAGACTCTTCTAAAATTGAGTTAGAACCTGTTCCTGAGGTTTGACATCTATAAACACAAAGATCCAACAAAAGATTCTCTTAAGAGCCTGAACAAATAATGCCAATATCTGCCAGTTTTACTCTGGTTTATGAAATCTCTCAAGAACAGTGAGTTTGCTCAAGCGAGGCAAAAAAACCTAAAGACAGACCTGCCTCTCACAAGGCTTGCGGTTGTTTTAAGATGCCTGACTAAACTGATATCTATATTATATGCTGCTTTTCCACAGCAATCCAGGCTGAAAAACAAATCCAGACACAGACCGATACTTATCCCGTCTGAACGTGTGTCAATTACTTCACAACTTGTGCAAGTAGGAAATATTTTTCTCTCGTAGTTCCAATTGAGTGCAAAATACGTCAAGGTTTATTTTATGAACATCCCAATACCAAAATATTAAGTTTGTTATTTAAGAGTGCACAAAATGGCAACTACAGGTTGGATCTATGACAATATCATGCATCTTAAAAGATATACAGCATGGTATATAGATTTGCTACAAAATATTTTTGATTTTGAAGTTGTAAAAAATTCACCCTCGAACCATTTTAAAGATTTGGGAGAATATGTTCTAAAAAATATATGCTGCTTCTACTCAGTTTGTAATATTTGAACCTCCCAATCTGCACAACTAATGGAGTTACAGTTTATAGAGAGCTTGAACGACTGCTCGAGTTAACAGTGGCCCACAGCTATAAAAGGTTATTTGGCTACAAAATCTTACTACCACTTTAAAAAAAAAAAAGCTCTTATGTTGCTTCGACATTACCTGAGAAAAAGCAGGCATTTTAGCCCATTTTGGCGCTCTATTTTCAGTCTATTACGTTCCAGTCTCATATTTTTTTAGGAGAAAGTGACGTTAAACAAATGTGAATTCATTTCTGCCCAATTGTTGAAAAATAAACGTGCAGCATTACAGCTCTAAACTGGGATTGGATTCTAGTTTTTCCGATTAGAACTTTAAATAAACCCACCCATGCCAAAAGAATGCAAATTAAAGTCGTACAACTACTTGGTGATCTGACCATCTTCAAACTCTCTCTCTCTTCAACTTTCTTTCCTTTCCTCAAAAGACCAATCAAAATGTTTCATGCTGTGCAGAAGCTTGGCTGCTGTCTAAGCACCGGCTATCAAAGTGATGACCCCATGACCTTCGGTGCAGCTCTGCCAGGCAGCCAGGTGACCGGTATTAATATTAATGTCTCCCCTATGGCGCGAAGAGCTTTCAGCCATGCTGAGGCATCCAACAGCTTTCGAGTCATGCTGCATTCACAAACACGTTTCTCCACCGAGATGGAAATACAAAACAGACGAAAAGAATGAAAAGAACAACAACGCTTTTCAGGTTCTTCCCAATTCTTCCTTGAGTGAGAAAAAAACTCTGATTCCTCATTTATATTTCAAAACCTCCCACAGCAGTCATCCACATCTTTTTTTTATTCTAGAAGCCATTTTATACCTTTCTCTGTGGGATCTGTTCATGATTTTCACAGGAGTCTCTCTCTCTCACACACACACACACACACACACACACACACACACACACACACACACACACACGCACAGGCACACGCACAGTAAAGGTCAAGTGCTGAGCAAAATACAATTCTTGAATTATTCAAACGCAACGTTCCATGGAGAAAAGAGAGAAAAATGCTTTAAAAAAGGAGGGGAAAAAAAACACACTTACTATTCAAGTGAAGCAAAACACTCATACAAGGAATTTAGCAACAAACCTCTTTAGCTATCACACGGAATAGAAAGTGGCTTTGGCAACTTTTAAAGTGCCTTTTAAAACTGCCCACTCGAGATATCAAAACTAATGTCACTGTACACTATTTTAATGCTATTCAAATGTAAGTAGCAAAGACAAACAAAAAAAAAAAACACAATCCACAACAAAAAAAAAAGGCTTCATAAATGTTATGTTAAAATGGTATTTCACAATGGTGGAGAATTCAATTCAACTTTTTTTTAATGGCAATTCTGACAGCTTTGCCACAAATCAGTTCCATAAACATCTGGATTTAGATGTACTGTAATTCGCTAAGAAACAACCCAGAGGTGGCATTAGCGAGGGGAAAAAAAATCCCTTAGATGACCTGAGAAACAAACCTTGAGAGGTACTATACTCCAAGTAGAACAAATCCTCCTTAAACAGAATAATTTATATTTTGAGCATATTGTGAATAATCCACGAAAGTTCAAAAAGTGTGTGGACTACTTCCGAACATTTTCAAACTCTACCTTTATTACTGAAGGACACTATGTTTACTAGACAAATGGTGCTACAGATAAAGGCAACACGTACACATGAAATAAACAATGCTTTATTGATCCTCAATCAATCAAAGCACATGATAAGAATTTCCACAAAAAAATTGAGCCAATGGATGTAGTTATTATAGCTGACTCCTGAAATTGTCCAACAGTCACCAACTCTATGACAGGTAGACAACCCATTGACCTTTACAGCATTTGGAGACCCCCTCATCCAGAGTGACTTACAAAATGCTTTGAAGTCCCCATCAATATGTTCAAATTCTGATTCTGGATTATTATTAGGTTAGAGACTGCTAAGAACTGGAGCAAAAGTTCACTCTACAACAAAGAGCATGCATACTTTGTTCGGTACCACAGGGTAACGGTAGCATTAGTCCTAATCCCCGGACCACCAAGCTGCTACGGCTTGGGCCCTTGTGTAAAGGCCCTTAATCCTATATTGAGATTAACGTAGGTCTCTCTGGATAAGGAATCGTTCGAATATTGTAAGTGTAAATGTACCCGGAGAAATGGTGAGACTCCTCAAGAATACCAGCAACTTACTTAGAATGAAATAAATACTGTACAACAGTATATTAACTCTATTATCCATAGGCAGACCTTTTTTATTCAACAGTTTTAAATGTAAATAAAAATATGAATTATTTGAGTTGAACCAACTCAACTTTTTGAATGTTAAAGACATGAAATGTTGAGTTGACAACTTGTATTTACTCGGTAGACTCAATTGGGGTTCTGAATTTTATACATACACATACACACAGACATACACATACACATATATATATATATAATGTTATTTATATATTATAACATATATTCATGTATATACAATATAACAAAGATATTGTAGATAATTTTACATAAAAACCTTTGGTGAATTTAGTTGAAAAAGTGGGCTGCAAATTGTTCATATGTATTATATGCATATAAGTAAATCCAACACAGTTTTTACCAGTGGAGTTTACTTGGGGATGGGTACATTCTAACGACAGCACTGTGGCGGTAAGTGTCATTTGGGATAACTCATCCTATTACCTGATTTCGCCCATGTACATATGGACCACATACCCTTATTTATCATGCTGCTCTTTATTGTAAATAGGTCTCTTATGCACTTCTGGTTAGATGCTAATTGCATTTCATTGGCTCTGTACAGGTACCTTGCACAATGACAACGTTGAATGTAATCTAATCTGAAATTACTGTATATCATCAAAAAGATCCAGTTTGAGTATCTTCTGGATAAATATTTTTCTATGTACATTGAGGGTTTTCTAATGGAGATGCAAATCATAAATCACACAGATCACAGAACTTTCTAAAGAAGTACAAACGTATAAAAATATAGTGTGGAGTATAACATTTGATTTCCTTTGTGATTAAGCACATAGTGTTAATCTATTGACTATTAGATGCAAGAAGAGCAATAATTTTTTTTTAAAAACCCGAGAAGGTATTTTGCTATAATGCACAGCAGATCCCTGAATCCATTAAACAAGGTAGTACCATCTTACCTCAAATTCCTCAACTTCTATCAGGAGTTTGGCTGTTGTAATTCGGGACTCATATGGTGGGATATTACTCTGAAAAATAAATAAAAATGAATGTGTTACGGACAAAATTCTCATTACCTTATGCGTACATTATACTAAAACAATGCAACAATATGCACCCAGAATTTGCCATACACGCATTCACTCATTTGCACACACACACACACACACACACACACACATTTATATACACACACACACACACACACACACACACACACACACACACAAGACTTACATAACTACAATTTGCTATTAGTGATGCAATGAAATGAAAATTCTTAGCCAAAACCCAAACTCAGGACACATTTAAGTAAAAAAAAAATAAAACTAAATAAAAATTTAAAAAAGTGTTTCAATTGTAAATTTTTACAAAGAAATCCGGGCATCAATAGTACTGGTATTAGAAGTAGTAACAATAGCAATATTAATAATTTTGGTAGTTTTGATAGGAGTCACGGAGGTAGCGATAGTAATATTAGTATCAGTAGTAATAACAGCAGTAGTCATAGTAATATAATTCAGTCCCTTTCTTCTTCCTGAACCTGCCTGATTCATCCTGTTCCCCTACCTCAGGATGGAGTTCTTTTCAACTGCAGACCACATGCTGTAATTAATATAAACGGTCTGCTACAATGGCTTAGGACTAGAGTTGCCATAGAACAGTTTTTGCATTTTAAAGTCCATCAGTGAACAGATGATAACCTCAACAATGATGGAATTAAAATGACTGGACATTTAGTGTCAACTGGATGAGGATGGGGTCCCTTAGGTTCCTATTAAGGGTTCTTCCAAATCAGTAGTGAAAGTATTTGGGATGTGCCCGAAGTAAAATACCTTACTCGGAAAAGCACCGATAATGGCTTCAAAACAAAGAAAGAATTCTACTGAAGAATAAGAAAAATATTCAGCAGACACAGTCACTCCTCGTCAACTCTCTGATCTCCGCAATCAAAAATTCCCTTTTCTTCTCACTTTACACAGGCCACTCAGATGCTTCTTCAGTGCGTCCTCGTCATCCCAAGACTACACTACTGCAACTCGCTCCTGGCATGTCTGCCTCTGAAAGCTATTCGACCTATGCAACCGATCCAGAATGCAGCTGCATGACCCGTTTTCAACCCTCCTAGGTTCTCCCACACCACTCCACTGATGCGTTCTCTCAAATGGCATACTGTAGCTGCCCGCATCAGATCATTGATTGCCTACAAAGTCAAAAATGGACCAGTACCCTTTACCTCGTAGCACTCATCTTACCCTACCCTGTACCACGATCCCTCCAAACTATTTTCTTTCACTGCACAGTTTTAGACTGATGAGATTCTTAGTGTGTCCTTATAAGCTGGTATTAGAACGTATTTATTGATGGAGACATCAAAGCACGTTGTAAGTCATTCTGGAAAAGAACATCTGCCAAATGACAAATGCAATTGTATATTTGACATATCATGCAGCCATATAGAAATAGTAGTACCATTAGTAGTAATTGGTACAGTAACATTAATAAAAATAGTAGTAATAATAGTGCTTATTAGCATTTTATATAATCAATGCCTAATTACACCGATCAGGCATACGTTTATGACCACCTGCTGGGACCATTAACAGCATTAAGTTCTTTGGCAATTAAAGTTACAGGAGCTCGTCTGTTGGATGAGCTTTTACCCCCTACGTGCATCAGTGAACCTCCGCCACCCATGACCTTGTCACCGGTTCACCACTTTTCCTTCCCTGGACCACTTTTAATACATTCTGACCACAGCAGAGTGAGAACATCCCAAAAGAGCTGCAGTTTTGGAGATGCTCTGACCCAGTTATCTAGACATCACAATTTATCCCTTGTCAAACTCGATTAAATCCTTATGCTTGCCCCACTTCACCGGTCATATTGTTTTAATGCCATGATGTATGACTATAATTATACTTATATATACTTATATAATTATATATACTGAGCTGAAAAAAAAACTAAAGACAAAAAGTATCTATCTTTCGGCCTGTGATTTTGTTTGTCACTGTCTTTTTCATCTGGCTTTATGTGAATAAATGTCAGTGGCCAAAATTGTAGGGCAATCCTCATTTCCTATTGTTGCATCTGTCCCCGGAGTCAAGAGCTACCACAGGCACTGCGAGTGCAGGAAAAGCTACCCTGATATTACGCGCCACTCTTATGCTCTTAGGTAGCTGGAGCTTGATGAGCGCGATGCAAATACACAATGCTCTTTTATGCACCGCGCTTTCACGAGTGCTGTGTTTTCCGAACCCCTCGGCTCATTAGCACTTCATCAGAGCCTTGTCTTCTTTTCTGCTGACTGCACTCTTCCCCGCTGTCTGCACCTTTCTCGCCTTTTTCAACTGCGTCTCCTCATTAACCACTCTGGCCTCCCATCTCATTCTGCGTGTTTGCGTGTGTGTGTGTGTGTGGGTGTGTGTGTGTGTGTGTGTGTGTGAGAACACTGCAATGCAAGAGTGCTACCACATCAGATTTTCATCATGATGCCATTGAACCAAATCTGATCCCAATTACACTGTGGCTTTTACATCCTGTTCATTTCGCCTTTCACAAGAAACAAGCAGAACATGAAAGAATGATGTTTAATTTGTCGTCGCATTATGCTCGCAGCTATTAAATCAAATAACAGAAAATGAGCCAAAAAAATATATTTTTAAATCAAGCAGAGAAATTCGTTTGAATCATCTGAAAGAGCATAATGTTTGCTAGCTTAAAGTAAAATATCTGGATTTCAAGTTACAAAGAAGGATGTTAAAGTACAGGGTCAGTGTAAGTGGTGTGTGTGTGTGTGTGTGTGTGCGTGCACGTCTGCCTCGCAGTCCGGTGCGACTGAGAGCGAAATGAAAGGATTAGTCTCTCCAACTCCCACCAGCTTTCTTTATCCAAGAACTCATTTTAAAGTTCGAGGAAGCTTCACGCAGCTCTGCTTTTAGTCTGGCCAATGGAACGGAGGTCAAACAAGTCCCTCAATCGTACTCTCGCAAAACCAAACACAAACGCACACCTTGAAATCTCTGGTGCAGTACTGTAAGTAGTTTCACCACACTTTCCTCATTCCCAAAGAAACATCTCTGACTTCTCCGGAAAGAATTACATGAGCATGTCATCATGTCACATGTTGCATATGCACTGGAACTTCCCACAAAGTCAACTCTTACCGGCACACTTTTGGACCAGACTGGAACTGTACAATTTAGGAAATCGGGTCTGAATTGCTAAAAACTGTACAGTGGGGTCCTCCAGCAACAAAAACACAAGCTGTGTTTTTTTCTTTTAAGTGCTAGAATATAAAAGAAGATAAAAATACTTGTCCTGCAGGAGTTCCATGACAATAGCTTGACTACAAACATTATATTATTTATTTATTTTAAAAGCTTTGTGGTGAGAGTAGGGAGCAGGTTGAGAAGAGCCTGGAGAGGTGGAGGTACTCGCTGGAGAGAAGGGGAATGAACGTCAGTATGAGTAAGACAGATTACGTGTGTGTGAATGAGAGGGAGGGAAGTGGACTGGTGCGGTTGCAGGAAGAGGTGGAGAAGGTGGAGGAGTTCAGCTACCTGGGGTCAACATTGCAAAATAATGGAGAGTGTGTTTGAGAAGTGAGGAAAAGAGTGCAGGCAGGGTGGAGTGGGTGAAGAAAAGTGGCAGGTGTGATTTGTGATAGAAGGGTATCTGTGAGAGTGAAAGGGAAAGTTTATAGGACTGTGGTAAGACCTGCAATGTTGTATGGATTACAGGCAGTGGCATTGAATAAAAGACCGGAGGTGGAGCTGGAGGTAGCAGAGCTGAAGATGTTGAGGTTTTCGTTGGGAGTGGCGACGATGGACAGGATTAGAAATGAGTTTATTAGAGGGACAGCGCATATAGGACGTTTTGGAGACAAGGTGAGAGAAACGTGATTGAGATGGTTTGGACATGTGCAGAGGAGGCACATGTGGTATAGGAGAATGCTGAGGATGGAGCCACCAGGAAGACCAAGGAGGAGGTTTATGAATGTGGTGAGGGAAGACATGCAGGTAGTTGGTTTGAAAGAGTAAGGAGTAAAAAAAAAAAAAAAAAAAAACAGAAAACTGCTTTATTGTTTCTGAGCAGATAAAAAAAGAAGGTTCAGGGTCGTTATGCAAATAACATTGTAAGAAGAGGATATGTGACTAAATCCCATTTACTGTCACTGTCTTGTGTTGCTTTTGGATGGACGGATGGACGGATGGACAGACAGACAGACAGACAGACAGACAGACAGACAGACAGACAGACAGACAGACAGACAGACAGACTGTTGAGCAAGTACAACAAATAAATATAAGGGCGTGCAGCATGTAGTGATCTATATAAATTTCTCAGCATGAAGCCGGATTTTTGGATGAAGCCACTGATAGATTAAGAGCTGATGGTTGATCAGTTATTTTATACCCAAGTTGTTCAAGAGTACCACAAACCGTTTGAGCAAAAAACATTATTTTATCATTTGGTTTTCATTCTTAAAACATTAAAGTGTTATGCATCACAAATTCTTAGTTCTTTGTCCAGAATTGTACAAATGATTTATTTACAGGTTTATAGCACTAACAGTATTTGTAAGATATATCAGACAATATATCCCTTTATTACTACACTTCCCTCAAAAACTTGTATTATATAGCAGTAGCAGATCTTTAGTTTCTCCATCGCTTGAAGGTAGTAAGTCATAAATAATAATAAAAATAATCGAACATAAAAAAAAAGAATAAAGACAAAGAAAAATGTATACTGTTTCAGAGACAGCAGAACAGAATAGAATAAAATTAAATAGAATAGTAAAGTGCAGCTAAATAGAATAGAGTAGAATTAAATAAAAAAGAACAGAGTACTGAAAAAATCGAGAGAGCAGAATATAACAGAACACAAGTGTGTGTGTGTGTGTGTGTGTGTGTGTGTGTGTGTGTGTGTGTGTGTGTGTGTGTGTGTGTGAGAAAAGTCCTTAGAAAAGACAAAATAAAATAAAATGCCACTGTAACAGAGACAGCAGAATAGAAAAGATATAGTGAAGAATACAAGAGAATAAAATAGAACAGAATACTGTAGCATAGAACAGAATAAAATACAATAGAATTATGTACTATAGAATAGAATAGAACAGAATAGAATAGAATAGTAAAGGGCGGCTAAATTGAATAGAGTATAATTAAATATATAGAACAGAGTGCTGAGTAATGCCGAGAAAACAGAATAGAATAGAACAGAATACAAGTGTGTGTGTGTGTGTGTGTGTGTGTGTGTGTGTGTGTGTGTGTGTGTGCGTGTGTGCGTGTGTGTGTGAGAAAACGTCAAAAGATAAATAAAATAAAAATTTAAATGCCACTGTTACATATACAGCAGAATAGAAAATAATAGAATAGACATACTGTAGAATAAAACAGAATAAGATAGAATAGAAATACTGAAGAATACAATAGAATAAAATAAAACAATACTGTAGCATAAAACAAAATACAGTAGAATTATGTACTGTGGAATAGAATAGAATAGAATAGAATAGAATAGAATAGAATAGAATTTTAGTAGCTGTTTTACGATTAATAATATATAATGGTTCTGTCATGAGACACGCATCCATCACTGGAACACTCGCTCTCTCTCACTCTCACACACACACCTGCACTCGTTCCTCCTCCTCCTCATCATCATCATCAGGTTGCTCTGAGCTTGCTAAAGACTCTTCCTCCTTCTGTCGACTCGGTAACCATGACGACACACTCTTTATCAGGTAGTCACGGCCCTCCTGGGGGAAAATAAAAAAGTGAGGTTTGCATCAGTTTTCTTTTTATTGTATTGCATCACATTCTTTAAACTGGTCTTTGAGTTCTGGAAGAGCTTCTCCAGATGAGTAAAGAGAGCAGGATGGACTAAGAGAACTTCAAAAGTACTACAGTGTTAACTCCGATCATGTAATGCATAAAATCAGATGTAAAACAAAATCTGATGAACTCCTGCATTTTAATAACGCGGTCAAACCGGGATCATTACCAAAATGGCCATGTTGTGAACTTTAATATCCTGTCTGACCTGAAACGGGCAGTTTTGGATGTACCAGGCATCTAAAAACTTACACCAGTTTGCCACCTAATGGTTGTGGTCGGAATTGCAGTGCAAAGTTTTCACCTCAGGGAAGCGCGTATTTGTTACACATCTCAATTATTTGGGCACAATCTCAATTAAAGTGTACAATTACCCAAGTTGTACTTTCCTGTCCAAATTTTCTTCGTCTTTTACGCTTGTTTCTCAGATCTGGTTTGCTGATTAAGTTTTTATTGAATTTTCCCGTCCAAATTACTCATGTCCAATCTTAGCTAGGTCATTATATCATAACGACAACACAGCTGATGGATACGGTTCAAGCCACTGGTGGACTCCATTGTTTTCTTGTATAGTGACGGTAGTGTACCTCAGGTTTCTCAATGCTGAAGAGGTAGCTAGCCATTAACTGCAGCGCTTCAGGGTTGTTCTGGTCATAGTGCAGTGCTTTCTCAATAGCCTCCTTACACCGCTCGGCTGCTCCCTCCTCCATACTGGGGACACACACACACACACACACACACACACACACACACACAACAATGCAGTTACCCAACACTGTTTCTAGTTATCTTGGGATACACCTCTTGTGTAGTTTTTAAATATCACAGATCATTTCAACTCACCTAAACTATACGTTTTACCAATTATTATATTATATATACTGTATTTTCCGGACTATAAGCCGCAATTTTTTCCCCCCACGCTTTGAACCCCATGGCTTAAACAATGAAGCAGCTAATTTATGGATTTTTCCTGGGTTTTTCCCGGTTTCACAAGCTTCAAGTCAAAAAACTGAGCCCCATAACATTAGACCAATGAAACTGCCGAACAGGTTCAGGTGAACCAATGAAACTCTTTATATTAAATCAGATGCACTCCCACTGAATCGGGCCGCACCACATCATAAATATGGATGAGGTTTCTCTGACGTTTGACCTGCCGCTCACTCGGACTTTCAACAGGAAAAGCGAATCATTCGTCACGCTGAAAACATCCGGGCATGAAAAAACACACTTCACCTGTGTTCTGAGCTGCACGGCATCGGGAGAAAAGCTTCACCGATGGTGATTTTTAACCGCACGACGATGCTAAAAGAAAAACTCCCGAGAGAAATTGTTGTGAAAGGAAGGAGGAAGACAGTGAACAATGACTTTCTTAGTAAGCTACTGTTTAGATACAAGCCATGTAACAGACACTGTCTTTCATTAAAGCCTGTGTAAAGTTCATTAGTTTCAGTGTAGACACCTGCAGCTTATAGACAGGTGCGGCTTATTTATGTTCAAAATAAAAATCTTTGTCAAACGCACAAATGATGAATTAGCATTGAACAAACTAAAAACTCAAATTTTGTTTCGTGAGACGGCTGAGGAAACGAGAAGTATGTTTGTATAATTTCATGGGCAAAAAAATGTTTTGATAATGATTTCTTTTGTACTCCCAAGCATGTGTCGATGAATGCCTATTACACAATGTTTTTTTGCCATTAAGAGCCGCAAAACTCCATAATAGGCAAAAAAAAAAAGATGCGAAGAGCTGAACAAAATAACAGCTAAACATCTGAGAGAAAAATTATTTCTTAAAGCCAGAAGTGGAAATTTTTTTTAACTCATGTTTACAACTACTACAATATATAAACTGTCTGGACAAAAGTATTGGGATGCCTGACTTTTCCCAGCCATATGTGGTTATACCCCAAACGGTTACCACAGTGTTGGATGAACATGATTGTATAGGATGTGTTTAGATGTGGTAGAATTTTATTTTTCATTCCACTTGAACTAGAAGACCCAAAACTGGACTATTGACAATACCCTGTGCACAAAGTAAGCACCATGAAGATATTTTTTTATATGGGATTGGAAGATTTCAAGTAACCTGCCATAGAGCTCTCAACGCTATTGAACACCTTCGGCATGAATTGGAACGAATGAATGAATAGGGAGATCAGCTCAGTGGTTAAAGCATTGGATTTTGGAACAGAAGTTCACAAGTTTAAATCCCAGCACCACCATGTTGCCACTGCTGGGCCCTTGAGCAAGGCCCTTAACCTTCAACTGCTCAGTTGTAAATCACTCTGGATAAGGGCATCCGCCAAATGCCATAAATGTAATTAAAATATAAATGGAACGCTGACTGCACCCCAGGCCTCCTCACCCTACATCATTATCTGACTGTAGCCCTTGTGGCTGAATGACCACTAATCTCCGCAAGCACACTCAAAAATCTGGTGCAACAGAAGAGTGCAGGTTATTATAATATCAAATGAGGACTAAATTTCAAATAGGATGTTCAAAAACACCCTTTGTCCCAAACCTTTGTGTAAAAAAATCTATGTACACATTATTTAGTGGCATGATTACACACTATGCCAAGTCATGGTTGATATTGGAAAGTCTTCTTAAACATCAATTTATACAAACTCTCATAGGACACAAAACATTTCTTTCTGAACTAACAGGAGTTTCATGAATACCAAATATCTTGTGTAAACCCCTGTGAACAATTTCTGAAGAAATTTGTTCATATGCTCTTTGATAAAGGAGGATTCTGAGGGATTCTGGTTGGTTACTAACAATATGTTTGCTAGAAATCATTTCTCCTCAGCCTCCAAGAAGGACCAAGCACATCATTTCACACTGGTGCAAAGGTCATAATGTGTTTTTCTTAATATAAAGTACTACAAATAATCTCAGATATTACAGATATTTGTTGGATATTTGATATTTATTATTTTCCAATTTTACAAAAGAAGACTGCGTACATTTGCTTTACATAAGTGTGTACCACAGGCTTTCTGTTAAGACCATTTAGTAAAGGACATTTCTTAAACGTTTTATGAACGGTCTACTAGCGTAGGGTTGCTTATAGGGACGTTTTTCCAAAGGTGAAGCTAAATGTACCAATCCTGTTCTCCAGCACAAAACGGCAAACCCAAAAGTCACAAATGGAGCTCCTTTCTGCCTCTTTTACTGTTTTGTTCAAGTGCCATGATTTATCATTACATAAAATGTCTGTGTGCTTCTGTTGTTGCCTTTCTACTAGGTGTCAAAGAAGTATAAGAACACTTTAGCATTCAGCTGCAAGATATCCAATATATAACATTTCTTCCATCAGAGAATTTTTTATTTTTTTTTGCCAGGTCGGTCACAAAAGGTACATTCAGAAGCTCACTCGCTACATCAGTGCTTTTCAAAGAGCTGTGTGACAGGCTCTGACATGCTTTCTAAGTCAAGAAAAAAGAAGCGATAAAAGAAAGCAAGAAAGTTGGCTGCTGAGTGGGAGGGAAAAATCATTCAAACTAATTAAGCAGCAAGAAATCTGTCATTTGAATTTTTTTGAATTTGTCCTTTCAGCTTTGTAGGTTTATAAGAAACTTATTACCCCGTACTGATCGATCATGATCCTGACCAGGATAACATGTTGAATGAAAATTAATGAAAGAATAAACTGTAGCCTTAGGAGTTGTACTTTTCGTTACTCTCAAAACATTAACTAAAATTACGCTACTTAATGTCCAGTGTAAATAATACAGATATACACATTATATATACACACACACACACACATATATATATATATATATATAATTATTTTATTTTATTTTTATCCCTATATTCTATTTCTATTTTTCAGGTTTACATGTTGGACTAATTTCACTACAATTCATTCTGCATGAATGTGTATGTGGCAAATAAAATTTGAATTGGATATGAAGGTATGCTTTACATGAGTTGAAGTGAAAGATCATTAGTGGCCTGCTTTAAAGCTCTGACCTCAACCTTACTGAACAACTGTAATGACTCCTGCACTTCAGGCCTCATCACCCTACATGGGTACCTGACTTTCCTGATGCCTTTGTGGCTGAATGAGCACAAATCTCTGCACCCACATTTTCCCTGAAGAATGAAGGTATTTATAATAGGAAATGAGGACTAAATGTGGAACGGGATGTTCAAAAATCACATATGGTCAGGTGTTCACATTAGATTATTCATGAACAAGAGAAGAAATATCAGAACAAAGAACTACTGACGAAATATCAAAGCATGTGAGAGAAGATGGCAAGAAGGAAGGTGTTAATGGGACAAGGACTTACCAAAGGTCAGTGAAGAAGATCTCAGCAATAGAACAGAAGGCCACAGACACATCCTTAGGAGTAATGGAAGATTCTAGAGGTAAAGCGGCAGCTCCCATACTGCTAACCTGTCACCACACACACACACACACTAATTATTCCTTAAGGAAACCATTAGGTAAAACAAAATAAAGCACATAATAAACATCATAAAGCATTAATCACCCTCATCCCTGTATATATGGACCTCATATCCTATTTATCTTACTGTTATTTATTGTAAATAGGCCACTTATGCACTTCTGGTTAGATGCTAACTGCATTTCATTGGCTCTGTACAGGTACTTTGCACAATGACAATAAAGTTAAATTTAATCTAATACATGCAACAAATTTCAATATGCAACACAAAAAATATTATCCTTTCCCCTGAGAGGGCTAAGTAAGACAGCTACAGGAAAATAATCATTTTATCAAGTGCCTAATACATTTCAAATGTAATTAATATTTTATGTCAGAAGAATATACTGTTTAGCTCTAAAGCTACTGACCCCCTGTCTAGAAAGAAAAGTTCCTTGAAAACAGTTCACAAACAAATACTTCCAAAAGAATTGATTAGTGAGTTTGATCAGTCTTGGACCAGTGACGGGTCTTTCCTATTATTTTTTCTTAACATAATTTTTAAAGGCCGCTGAGAGACAGATCTTTTTTTTCCACTTAAAAAAAAAAAAAAAAAAAAAAAGAAAAACGACTTCTTGTTGTATGTTCTCAAGACAAATGTTCTTATGTGATATGCATTGGGGAGGATGCATTGGTCCAAATAAAATAAATAAATAAATAAATAAATAAAGGTTCTTCTAAACAGGATTACATTCTTAGTTTATCTTTGATAATGAAATATCCATCAAAATGTTTCTTGAATTTTCATACTACTCAAGGTGTTTCATGAGTACCTTCAAATTAAGTTTTCAGAGTTAGGGAGTCTTTGTAACTGAAGAAAATGTAGATTTTTGTTGTTGTTGTTTTTTGTGGTATTGAAAAAAATCAATTGCATTTAATCAAAAGCAGATCACAGAAAGAAAGAAAAAAACTAAGAAAAATAGATCCCATTATACAAAGCAATTTGGACATACACATTTGAGGGTAAAAGGTTTTACTTGAGAGCCCATGGCCCTGAGGTAGTCGAGATTTAAACCCACAACCTTCGTTTGTTAACCGTTGAATCTAAACTCTTTATCTAAATCTAGTCAGTGATCAACCTTTTTTTTTTTTAAAAACAACAGTACTAATAGCTTATCATGCATAATTGCATTATCATTTCAATGTAAACTGACACTTAGACATTGCCATTATTAGATTATTCTATTTACTTCTATTGCTGTTTGTATAAATGACACTTTAGAGTTTGTAACATCCCACAATCAGCAATTAAAAATGTAAATGAGAATGCGATCTTGATCGAAATCGATTCCGTTTACAGCAGTAAGAAACTGTGTTACGATTTAGTTTGCTAATGTTGCAACCCCACCTAGTGCTAAAACACTGAACTGCATCTTTACATGCAAAAAATACAAAACTTCATATTCATATTTATATATGCATACTATTGTTTTTAAAAAAAGTGTGTGTGTGTGTGTGTGTGTGTGTGTACGTGCAAGTGTATAGTGTTAATACCATATGTGTGTGAGAGTATGTGTGAATGAGTCACCAAAAACCAAGCTTTTATCTTTCCTTTGTGTTTGCTCAGCTGCTGGAAACTTCTTTTTGCAGCACTTCTATCACTGCCAACTCATTTAACAACTTTCTGCTTGAATTCTTTCAATCATGAATCATTTCTTATTAAAAAAAAAAAAAAAAGTATAAAGTATAAAATTTAAATTATAAAAAATTGAGATGAAAATGAAATAAATTATTATACCAACAACAGAATTAATATCAAAGAAGTACCCTTACACAAGTCAACACCACAATTATTGTAATTCTTCATTTAAAAAATAGCACTACAGTACATATACAGTGAAGTCAGGAAGTATTCAGACCAACTGATTTGTAATACCTCTAATGTGTAATACCTATGTATTATTGAGCTGTGGATCTGCTCATAATGATGAAGTAACAATATGTTTTTAGAGATTTTTAAAAACTGAAATATTATGACATTCAAAAAAGCATAACATTAATATTTGTATGTGTGTGTTCCAATTGTGTGAAGCACCACGACAGGGGGATAAATAAAGCTCTAAACTAACTAAACCTGCCCTTATTCAATACACAGTAGAAGCCTCATTAGCAGCAATTACAGCTGTGTTGGATACACCTTTGCCCACCTGGACTTGAACAGTTTATCAAATTTTTCAGGGCTAATCTTTAGAAGCCCATTCACAGTGTATGATTAGCATCTATGAACTGCCATTTGTAGGTCTATCTACAGATATTTAACAGAGTTGAAGTCTGGACTTTGTGGAGGAAATGTAAATGCTTTTGATTAAAACCACTCTAGTGTTGATCTGCTCATATGCTTAATGTTCTGTTGAAAGCTGAACCTTCGTCCTGCACCGAGTTTGTGTAAATTTCTTCAAGGGTGTTCCTGTATTTTGCTTCTTTTACGTCTCTCTTAATGGTTCACTTCTCCTAGGCCCTGAAGAAGCACCCTCATAGCATTATGCTGCCACCACCATTCTTCACAGAAGGAATGATATTAGTTTACTGTTTTTGTTCATCCAACAGGTCCTTTCATCTCTATGCAGGACTTTCAGATCTCCTTTCAGAATAACTGCTGGATTATTTACCAAAATGGGTATTCAATACTCTAGGTTGTTTGCTGTCCATTGTTTCAAATTTCTTCCCTTTCAACATGATGCAGTCCTAGGAAGACTTAGAAATCGGTTTACAATTTAATTGGTCTTGGCCCTGTTCTGTTATTTGTCACAATTTGACCATGGAAATCCACAGACAGTACCATGACTTGGTTTCTAGGGTGGCAATGCAGTGTTAATGGTGGGTTCTAAAAACCTTGGTGTTTGCTGTGTCTAATGTCCTGTTCTTAAGGTTTATAGCCTGTAAACATTTTGCACAGTTTCCCTTGCTGATCTCCTGATGCAATATATCCTAGATATTGGATACACAGTATATACACCAACCAGGCATATCATTTTGACCACCTGCCTAATATTGTGTTGGTCCCCCTTTTGCTGCCAAAACAGTTCTGACCCGTCGAGCATTAACAGCATTAACCTCTTCGGCAATGTGAACTACAGGAGCTTGTCTGTTGGATCGGACCACACGGATCAGCCTTCAATTTTCACGTGCATCCATGAGCCTCAGCCGCCCACGGAGATGCTCTGACCCAGTCGTCTAGCCGTCACAATTTGGCCCTCGTCAAAACTCAAATCCTTACGCTCGCCCATTTTTCCTGCTTCCATCACGTCAACTTTGAAACCAAAATGTTCACTTGCGGCCTAATATATTTCACACACTAACAGGTGCCAGTAAAGGGGGACAATCAGTGTCATTCACGCATATAATGTCATAATGTTATGCCGGGTCGGTGTATACTTTCCCGTAGAATATTTCTAGTGTTATTTCGTATTATGCCCTTGCACGTTAATATGCCTTTATCTTGATATTACATTTTTTTAAGGATTTAGTCCCTAGTGTGCACTCGAAAGAATAATATTAATTCAGCAATGTATTAACTTCCTAAAGTAATTAATTTCCTAACTAATAGTAAACATTTTCAGACACGCAAAAGTCACTTTGACACATACCTCATTGACTTGCTTGTCCGTAGCTCTCAGCATGACTTCAATGCCTTTGCTGAAGTACTGCACGGCCTCGGCACCTGTGTGAACCTGACCCAGGTACATGTACTTGCTGTGGCCTTCCTCAGGACTCAGTTCTACTGCTTTCAGAAATACGTACGCCACTATTAAGGGTCAAAACATTTTGATTGATCACGTACACACAACAATCATTCACAAAAGAATAAAAGTAAGAATGCGGTACCTTTAATCAAATAAGGACAAAAACCTTCGATATTTTCTTTACGGGCGTATTAAATATTGTAATTACCTCATATTTCTTTCAGGCAGTGCAATTTTAGAGCATCCGCACTCTCAAGATTAACGCAGTCCCATTCTGAATACCTGACTCATAGCTATTCTTTTCCTTTGTGGTTGGAATCATGTAATTTTCATGGCATTCATAAGTAGTGCTGCATAATATAGATAAATCCTACCGTACAAAAATGAACAAATTATCTCTGTAATTATTGTGAACTTTCTGAATTTTTTTACCTCAGAATTTGCATTTCTGTGTGTATTTAGACAAATTCTATTATTACCATAAGCCAAAAAAAACTTTTTTCTTATAAACAAACATGATTGAATGAGGCTATATTTTCCACATCAATCATAGACTTATTGGACCAGAGCGCTGCTGGATTCTTGATTCGGATAGGTCAAAAGGTCTACCAAAAGTAGTCCTGACGGTAATTTTTTACCAGAAATCGCAGGTTTATATGAATGCGTTCTAATTTTGTTTTCAGGTAGCAGTGCAGTGGTTAAGACTCTGAGTTACTGATCGGAAGGTTCAGGTTAATGCCCCAATATCGCCATGCTGCCACGCTTGGGGCCTCTGAGCAAGGCCCCTAACCCTCAGTGCTCCAGGGGCACTGTATCATGGCTGACCCTGTGCTCTGACCCCAGCTTCTAACATCGCTGAGATATGCAAAGAAAGAATTTCACTGTTCTGTAAAATACATGTGACATGTATAAAGCACCCTTTTCACCTTTCTAATCAAGTCCATAGTAAAAGCTTACACACTTTTACGTTTCAACTGCAGAGAGACAAATAAAAATGCTCCCCAAGCTCATGTCCTTTCGTTTTTTCAGAACATTCTTTTGGCATGACAGCACCATAATAAAGTAACACAATTCAAATCCCCTAAAACTGTAGTTATGGCAGAAACCATACTATCATCATTGCTGCTCCACAGACTGAACAGTGTGTATAGACAGTCTAATCTCAAGCTAAAGGATATTTGTTTGGCTTTATCCATTTCCCCCAGTTCAGCACAGATGTTTCCCAGCATATCCAGAACTGTTAGGTTGGTAGGCTCGATATCCAGGGCACGCTGACAGAACATCTTTGCCATTGGGAAGTCAAAATTGTCCATACATTCTTCTGTCTAAACAAATCAGAGGGAAAAAAACAATGTTACAAAACTCAAATCTTACAATCTGTAAAAAAAAAAAAACTAAGCAGTGAGTAAGTTTTATCATAATGTTTTAAGCATGCCCTTCATAATTGCCTTAAAAATCACGAGTGGTCACTTTTGTAGTATAGTCAGGATTACTCTATGGGGGAAAAGGTACTATAGTTAAGAAATAATTAAAAAATGTAAACTCTAAGCCTTCTTTTAAGATTAATATGGATATACAATATATTTCTTTTTTAATATTATTTAATCATCATTGGCACACAAATGAATTATGATTCAAAAGCCACCCAACCAAACCTTCTAAACAGAAATGCTCGAGTAAAACGCACACTTTTGCATAGAGGAGCACAAAAAAGATATTAAAAGCCAGCTTACTTCAACTCAGCTTACTTGTGTGCATCTTACTTGTGTGGAAACAGTTTGGAGAAGATCCACATATGGCTGAAACAGTCAGGTGTCCCTATTCATTTGTCTACATAATTTATGACCCATGACCCTGTCACCGGTTCACCACTGTTTCTTCCTTGGAGCACTTGTGATAGATACTGACCACTGCAGACCGGAAACAACCCACAAGAGCTGCAGTTTTGGAGATGCTCTGACCCGGTCGTCTAGACATCACAATCTGTCCCTGGTCAAACTCGCTCAGATCCTTACGCTTGCCCATTTTTCCTGCTTCTAACACGTCAACTTTGAGGACAAAATGTTGACTTGCTACCAAATATACACCACCCACTAACAGGTGCCATGATGAAGAGATAATCAGTGTTATTCACTTCACCAGTCATAATGTTATAATGTCAAAATACTATGCCGCACACACACACACACACACACACACACACACACACACACACACACACACACACACACACCCTTCAGTGTCCCATCAGTATAAGGATTGCTGAAGAGCAAAAATTTCATCAGCCATGTTTAATAGCTGTCTGAATGGAACACTTTGCTCTGAGGTCCTACAGTTTAGTGTACTTTTAGAATGGACATCGAAGACATATATTCAGGCAATGCTTATTTACAGTATATTGAAAATCTATCAAAGCACACCAAATCGTACATCCCTAGAGGTATATATTCGTGGTCACCTTTTCCAGTAACTGATCAATGGTGTATTTTCCAGCTGTCTTCTTTTTGGCTTTCTCCTTCATCTTGGCTTTCATCCTGTCCTGTGGTGACATTGCTGTTGCTTCTGGAACTAAAAGAGGAATTAAAAAAAATATACAATTAAATAAGAACCCACTTGCTATATTGCTATAGCCAGAGATGCTCAAACTAGATTCCCAAGCCAAAGTTGTCCCATGGTGACCTTTGATTTAGCCATACAATACAAATTGAACTCTCTAAGTTTCACTGTACTGGTATTTTATATATAATACTGCTTTAGTTAAGCAGGTGACAAAGTCGTGCCATCTGCATATCAGCACTTCTATATACTGCCACTATATATTGGAGAAAAACATGTAGAAGTTTGGAAAAACTAGTCCTTTATAGTTTTTAGGAGACATGTGCATCTTTTGTTTACATGCAACAAACTAGGAAATGTAAGTGTATAAAGATTTTTTTAACTAAAAACAATACCAGATTAAATACACAGTGTCTTTAGGACAGTTTTTTATTTTTTTTAAGTTCAAGCTAACATGCTATACCATACAGTGCCTGTCAAAAGCCTAGAAACAACTGGGCATTTACTATTTTGGAGACTTTTAAGACACATGCATGTTCCTCTTGTTTATATGCAACAAAGAGTAACAGTATAAAGAGTCACTTCGACCGAACAAATATATAAATGTGCAACATCTGTACATTTATATATTTGCTGACCGAAAAAATATATAAATGTACAGATGTTGCACTTTATTTTAATTGAGAAATCCTCTCTTAGCATCAATAACAGCTTTACACACTCTTGGCATCGGGACAGTTCACTTCTCCAAACTTTGAGCTGAAATACTTTGCCTTCTTCCTGACCTTGTTATCCAGTTCATCCCAGAGCAGTTCAAAAGGATTTAGGTGCAGTGACTGGGCAGACCATTCCATGATTGCTGTTTGCTCACTAAATAAGTTTTGCTTTGGACATAAAACTATTATTAAGCAGTTTTTCTGATATAGTGTTTAGTATAATGCAATATTTCGTTTTGGCCTACAGTCCTCAATGGAGTTGAGAATTTCTGGTCCTTCATAAGAAAAAGTTTGGGCACCTCTGGTCTAGACATAGTTAAGTGTCCAGTCTGTCTAAGTCTAAGCTCTGGGATATAACATACAGCAACATAACATGACGTCATACCCCAGCCTTTCTGTCTGATTTGATGAAATCTCTTATTCTATATATCCATCAGGAAACCATGTGGGATTCAATAACTGCATTTAGACAGTTCTAGTTTAAGAACTAGGTATTTACCTCTGCGATTCTCTTTTCGTTGGGGTTTCCCTTTCTTTTTAGCCTTTGCTTGTCCTCCCATTGTTGTCTTGCGATGACAGCAACTCTGTAATGCCTTTCTTTTTATTTGTTATTATTTACTGATGTGTATACGCTTGGAAATGGAACAGGCATAGAATTTAAGCACTCTAAACCTTTTTTTTTACTATCAGATCGAGACAAATCCAGCCTCCTACACTAGGATTGGCTGTTCCAAACAGAATCGTGTGTCAGGATTGGCTAGTTAGAGGCAGACACGAAAGATAACCAATCAAAATGCGTATTAAAGAAGGGGCGGGGATTGTAGGGAAGGGGGGAGGAACGCACATGTTAGCATGTGGAGTAACGTGAATGTCTTGGCTTCCACTTCCGGGAGGAAATTGAATTACAAAATAAAGGCACTTGTGTGTGTTGTGGGTTTATATCAAATCTGCTACGTGATCACAAGAATATGAAGGTGCTTGAAGAAAAAACTATTTGATTTATGCGTAAACATTTTTTTACAAGCCAGCGTGAACTGGACGAGTCGCTGTCGCGTAATAATGACGCGTATCCCGCATTACTGCTTACGTCAATACCCTGCGCCTTCCAAGGCTAATTCCATGTGAATGTCGCCGGATCTGAAATTTTGATTCAGAAAACTACCAGGTAAGATCTGATGATGGTTTGTTGTTCTTTGTTAAAATCTTGTATTGTATTATGTGTTGAGTATTTGTTATAAATTGCATTGAAGGTTGATAATTGAATTAGTTTAAGGTTTACTGGAAGCACCTGAATAGTGACAAGGTCAGAAATCTTCCTTATAAGGGGGAGTTGTTTAAAATCTGCAATCTGATCTCAGTAGTGTATGTTAGAGGATTTTTTTGGGATCTCTTTAGGGAAAAGGAAGCTTGATCGTGTTCATTCTGTGCTTTAAAGGAACAGAAATCAGGTTCACTTGCAGTGTTTTGCCTGATTGTTCAGGAAGTGTGTGTAGTGAAGTGGTTGTCATTCCCAAGCAAACATGATGATGGTGTTTTTTTTTTAAAAACAATATAAATTTTTCCACTTGATAAGATTTCATTTTAGTAGAATTGCGTTTGTAATAATAATCATTTATTCACATTTGAAGAAAAAAGAAAACCATTGATTTGGTGACACTCTTTGTAAAGGGATGTTTCTGTAATGATTACAGTGTCTTCAAGACAGAAGGGATTTTCCTTTTAATTAATTAAATTAATTCCAAGCTAAGAAGAAAAACATGCTGTAATGTACAGTGCCTGTCAATGTTTTTGTTAGACTTACGCATGGTCCATTTTGTTTATATGCAACAAGCTCTGTAATATAAGGGTACGAAGAATGATGCTGACCAAACAAATGTATAAATGTACAGATGTTGCACTTTGTTTTAATTGAAAAATCCTCAACATGAATAACAGCTGTACACGGTCTTGGACAGTTCATTTTCCAAACTAAAATACTTTGCAATGCCTCCAGTAAATCTTGCCAAAGGTGTTCTTCACTTGTTGGAGATCACTTTCTGACCTTGTGATCCAGTTTATCCCAGTGCAGTTCAATAGGATTTAGATGTGGTAACTGGGATGACCATTACAAGATATATAACACTCAAGCTAGCTGTTTGATCTGTAAGCAAAACTTGCAGAGCTTGGACGTATTTTCCAGGAGATTGTCTTCTCCAGTCCAGAAAGGATTACTGTTGGAAGTATGGAATGGTAGCAATGTTGCTTCAGTATTCCTTTCTGCTGGAATAAGTTTCCAACCTTCCCTGCTGTAAAACAACCATTAAGCTTTTACCTCATTGTTGTTGACTGTGGTTCTAAAGCATTCTGCTAACCTTTTCTCTCCTGTCCTCCGTCTCACATAAGTTCTTTTAATGGAACCACAAATGTCAAAATTGGACTCATCTGTCAATAGAACCTTTTCTTCCACTCATTCACTGTCCAATTCTTGTGTGTTTTTGCCTTTGACCTAGTTTGTTGCATAGAAATGAAAGGAGCATGCACGTGTCTCAAAAACGATAAGACTAGGCGTTTACAAACTTTTGACAAGCTCTGTAAGTGAGCAGAACTTGCTAGATATTTGTCACACACCATTACATGTAGTTATAAATCCTTTAAAAGCATTTTGTGTTGTTCATTAATGCATTTCAAATTCGAACACACATTTGTTGCCATATTAAAGGAATAAAACAGTTCATTTTTCATAACAACAAGCATTGTCTCGGTTAATTCCTTAAATGTTTTAATATTTTTGCATAGTTCTTGAATAATGTGCTAATAAATAGGCTGAGGAATCGTAACAGACCTCTAGATAATATACTGTATCCATTTTTTCAGTTAGTATTTCTCATGCTTAGCAATTTACTCGTTTGCTATCTTTCTTGTATCTCATGGTTTCCTTCTCTTTCCCTCCTTCTAGGTTTCAGCCTTCATCTCATTCTTTCTGCCCCAACTTCTTGTCATAGCTGCTTGAGCGATATATGGATGCCAAATCTTGATTTCTAGCCACTCAGTTGCTTCGCTGAAGATTCTCCCAAATGGCCAGCAGGTTTCTGAGCCGGTGCGCTCGCCTCTTGGCCGTATGCCCCCAGGCCTCTTCAGTCACCAGCCGTTTTCATGCGCTCACAGCTCACCAAATCGCTGAGTATCCACTACGGTCCCAGTCACGATTCCTACCCTCCGTCAGGCCCCTGAGCCTGGGTGCTGGTCCAGCACAGGAAGATGAGCCAAACATCACGTTCACACGCACAGAACTGGATATCCGAGTCGAGAAGGCGACCTCGCCGCAGGAAGTGTTGTGTTTGTGGACGGAACAAGGCGGCTCGGCCAATCAGGCAGGCATGTGTCTGAATCAGCTCAGCCGATTGGCAGTGGAAAAGAAAGATATCGACAGGGCGAATGTCCTTCAGGACCCTCGCTGTGAGGATCTGATCGATACTTTGAACTCTCAGGTAAGTGTTGGTACAAAGAGATGTGCAGCAGAAAGCGAACTCTAGCGCTGTTTAACTTCGAGCAGCTTCAGATATTTATTTTTGAAGACTATATAGATTATTCCGGCATTAGAAGATATTTGGGAAGTAAAATCTCAAATTGCTTTTTTCCCCAGGTGTGTGTGTGAGTGTGTGTGTGAGTGTGTGTGTGTGAGTGTGTGTGTGTGAGTGTGTGTGTGTGTGTGTGTGTGTGAGTGTGTGTGTGTGAGTGTGTGTGAGTGTGTGTGAGTGTGTGTGTGTGTGTGTGAGTGTGTGTGTGTGTGTGTGTGTGTGGTGTGTGTGTGTGTGTGAGTGTGTGTGTGTGAGTGTGTGTGAGTGTGTGTGTGAGTGTGTGAGTGTGTGTGTGTGTGTGTGTGTGTGTGTGTGTGTGTGTGTGTGTGTGTGAGTGTGAGTGTGTGAGTGTGTGTGTGTGAGTGTGAGTGTGTGTGTGTGTGAGTGTGTGTGTGTGTGTGTGTGTGTGTGTGTGTGTGTGTGTGTGTGTGTGTGTGCGCGCGGCTGCCGTCCAAAATCCGATTAGCTGGCTGCAACCATTTTTATTCTATAACCTGTATTACAGAAGAAAACCCCTTACAGTGTCTCGCAGATCTCTAGATGAATGTTTCCAGCTCAGACTCAGTGTTGGAGCACAGATGTGTTGTACCTTTCACTTACTGTAGCGGTTAAAAGGAGCTTTATTATTAGTATTTTTTTTTTTGCTCTTGTTGTTTTAGGTGAACACAATATGGAACGGAACACTGGTTTCTGTTTTGCGAGCTCTCTCCATTCTTGGTGTCCCTTCCAGCGCTCCAGTCATGTGCTCGCTTCAGACAGAGGCATTGTGGAGGCTCCGACGCTTCAACTGCCGCCATCTTTCCTCTTTGGCAGACTGGGCATCAGGCTGGAAGATTCAGGGGTAAACATGAATATTACGTACAGCACTATTAAAATAAACAAGGGATAATCCATGGCCAAGTGTCTCACACATCATTTTGCTGCATAAATAATGACCCGAAAAAACTATACCTCCAGCCTCGGCTCATTATGGTAACGCAACACTCATTAATCGATTTAAATCGATAATTTCGTTCTGTGCCATTTTCAGCACATCAACCTATTGCTTGTGTGGCTTTTACAATCTACCACCGGTGTATTATTTCCTGTCTCTCACACACCACAGACGTAGGCTAGTTTATAAAGCTAACAACGAGTAAGAAAGAAGGCAACAAGAAGTCTGGGGTTAACGTGGATGAGACAGAGAGTCAGTGATGTAAACATGACTGAGAACAGACACATTCCTGATCAAAATATTAGTATGACGTGAGATCCAGTTACCAGCGTGACACTAAAACCGGTAGTAGTAATGACTACTTTTTACTTAAATATAAGGCAGAGCCCAAACTTCTTTACTTTAACTTGAGTGAAAAAGTGTAGTCAGTTTATCAACTTTTACCAGAATCTTTTAAAACATAATACCGTATTTTCCGGACTATAAGCCGCTTTTTCCCCACGCTTTGAACCCCACGGCTTAAACAATGAAGCGGCTAATTTATGGATTTTTCCAGGTTTTTTTCCTGGTTTCACAAGCTTCAAGTCAAAAAACTGAGCCCCATAACATTAGACCAATGAAATTGCCGAACAGGTTCAGGTGAACCAATGAAACTCTTTATATTAAATCAGATGCACTCCCACTGAATCGGGCCGCACCACATCATAAATATGGATGAGGTTCCTCTGACGTTTGACCTGCCGCTCACTCGGACTGTCAACGGGAAAGGAGAATCATTCGTCACGCTGAAAACAACCGGGCATGAAAAAACACACTTCACCTGTGTTCTGAGCTGCACGGCATCGGGAGAAAAGCTTCACCGATGGTGATTTTTAACCGCACGACGATGCCAAAAGAAAAACTCTGGAGAGAAATAGTTGTGAAAGGAAGGAGGAAGACAGTGAACAATGACTTTCTTGGTAGGCTACTGTTTAGATACAAGCCGTGTAACAGACACGTTAAAGCCTGTGTAAAGTTCATTAGTTTCAGTGTAGACAGTGTAGGCTTATAGACAGGTGCGGCTTATTTATGTTCAAAATAAAAATCTTTGTCGAACTCAGTGGGTGCGGCTTATATTTGGGTGTGCTTAATAGTCCGGAAATTACAGTATCTGTACTTTCACTTTAGTGAAGGATGTGTGTACCTTTGCCATCTCTTGTAACACTGAACATTAAATAATGTCTAACATTTTAAAATAGAGTAATAGTAATAAATAAAAGAAAAACAGAGCATTAATAGAGACAGTATATATTATATAGGCCATGTGTATACTGAGTAGTAAAGTAAGAATGAATCTCTAAGACATTCATTGTGGCAGCAGGAATAATGAGCTCTGCTGTCTTTGTAGCATAATAGGGATGGGATAAATTTAAGGATTGGATTAGTGTTGTATTACATTCATATTACATTTAAGATGTTGTTGTAGGTTGTTTGTGTTTGGTGTAATCATTTCTGTCAGATCCGTCATTAAGATTAGGTATAACATTTCTTCTGGAAATGGATATTTACTATTTGTGTAGATATTTTGTAATGCAGTTAGTTTTTGTTTGTGTGTGTGGGCAGACTGGGAGATGAATTACTGAATTCTGTGCTGAAGCAACTAGAGCTGCGCTGGACAGAGCTGAACGACCCGCGCACAGTCACCATGCTGATGAACCGAGCCGCAAGACTCTCGCCTCCGCTCATGGAAAAGCTGGAAGATAAGGTGAACACACATTCAATATTAACAAATATATCAATTATTTGTAATTTAACATCCACCCTAATTGGTCATTCCATTAAGGTATTAGTCATGTGATGGCATTCCGAATCATGCATCTTGTGATTTGATTGCCGTACTTGCATTTCACTTTAAGTACAGTTTTAACTAGTACAAACACCTTGCTTTCTAGGAGTAGGAACGACTTCTAACATGAACAGTTTTGCACTCAAGTGTCCATGAGTAAACAGTTGATAACGTGAAAAGAAGTTGTTTTGGTTCCTTTCAATCATCTCAGGGAGATTCCTCACCATTTTCACTTCTGGCTTGCTCATAAAGGGACTAATGTATGAATTTATATTCTTAATCTCTTTATTTCAAGCCAAACATTTCTGCATTCTGCAGTTGACTATAAATTCACCCGTGCACTCATAAAAAAATTGCCTAGTAGTAGTCCGTAAAAGCAGTCGAACCCCAAGTGAGTTCACTACCCACCATCTGTCTTGTATGTCTAATGTACCAGGCCCTGGAGTTGGCTGAGAAGTTCAGCAGTGAGGACATCCGCAAGGCGATGTTAGCCGTGGCGTTGCAGGGGCGCCGATCGGTGCCACTCCTGCGTGCGCTGTCCTACCACCTGCACCAGAAACCCTCTTCTGAACTCAGTACACCGCTGCTCCTGGACATCGTGTTTGCTTATGGTCAGTTCATAAAATTAGTTAGCAACTCTTGTATTTTACTCTTCTACTTTCAGCTGCTCCCATTAGGGGTCCCCACAGCAGATCATCTGCCTCTTTCAAACCAACTACCTGCATGTCTTCCTTCACCACATCCATAAACCTCCTCCTTTTCCTCCCTCTTTTTCTCCTTCCTGGTGGCTCCATCCTCAGCATTCTCCTACCGATATACCCCATGTCCCATCTCTGCACATGTTCAAACCAACTTTGTCCCCGAAACGTCCTACATGCGCTGTCGTTTCTAATCCTGTTCATCCGCATCACTCCCAATGAAAATCTCAAGCACTTGTATTTCAATGAGTTAAAGAAACTCCAGCTTGCTTAGTTTCTGTCACAGACACAGACTGTCATAGACTAGCGATGTGCATCTCCATAACTAAGGGGGGCTGCGATTCGCATCTCGATGCATAGCCAAAGATACAATACAATAAAGTTGCATATGAAGCATTTACCAATGTGATCAGATTATGCTTTGATTTAGCAGACTCCGATTCAATGCAATACAATGCAAATGGACAAAATAGTATGCTATGCATTTCAATATGTTACGGATGGTTCACTTTTATTTCTTTGGTTCCGACAGACAGCAAATCATAAATTTACATAAGTGCCTCCTGACGCATCGCCATTTCACAAACAGGCCTTCGTAGTGCATAAAAAGAGAAAAGATGAAATACAACCAGACCTTCTTTTCCTGTTTTGACTCCAGAAAGATGCAGCTCTACCTCTGCCATGTTAATCTGTATTCTATGTGAGTCTCAGGACATTTTATATAACATTTTCGTGCACCTACTTTTTATATATATATATAAATAAATCGCAAATATGCTACAAACGATGCATCGCGTCGTTAACTTTGATGCCGATGCACCGGTGCGAATTGTTGAATCTTACCATCCCTATCATAGACTCTCAATCACTGTGAGGTCTGGGACAACTAACGTAGGTTTAGCCCTGTATTTCTCTGCCCTCACCTTGGACCAGTTTGCCATACTCCCTGATGAAAATATCCCCCTGGATGCTACCACCGCCATGCTTCACAATGGAGATTATGTTTTCAGGGTGATTTCACTGAGTCTTTGCACAGACACTTAACTTGCACAGACTCAACAAACACTCAGTTCTTTGCACAGACACTTAACTTGCACAGACTCAACAAACACTCAGTTCTTTGCACAGACCCTTTTCTTTAACTTAACTTTACTTAGTTACTTATATAGTATCTAGTAGTATTTATTGCATGACTTATTGCCTATGTTTGTGGATACTGCTGGAAGCTGTAGATTTCTCAGTAGGATGAATAAAGTGTCTGTCTATCTATTTGTCCATTCATCCATCCAGCCATCAAGAAAGAAAGAAAGAAGTTCCAGGGTGTAACACTGACAAACTCTGTCACATATTCTGATTTTCCTTCCCTGCAGGTAAGCTCCATTTCCAGCAGACTCAAGTGTGTCAGAGGATAGCTGCTGAGCTTTTGCCCCGATTACCCGAGATGAGCTCCACCGAAGTCATGCGCTGTTCCAAGTCTCTTGCCTTCCTGAAATGGCTCCACCTGCCCCTATTTGAAGGATTTACCCAGGTTTGACTAATTTTCATTCATCACCTCTATGTATTGGGCGTAATAAGTGAGTGTTTTATGTATTACCATATACGAAAAGTTACAATACAGCAAAGTGCCAGACCATTTATCTGTTCTGATTACTGAATGAGTGGTGTCGAATGAAAGAACTGCTGAGAGACATTTTACAGTAAAAGTCACTGTTTAGACAATGTGAAAGAGCCAATAATTGGAATATTTTTATTGCTATTGGCAGTATTTTGGCAAAATGTATTGGGCTGCATCAAGCAATGAAACCAACTTATTCAAAAAAGTGTGATGAGGGATATTTTAGAAACAATTGGTATTCACATAAAATAAAAAGAAGTTAGTGAAGCTATTTGGGAGACAACAACTTAGGAAGCATAAATATTGGATAACCTGGTCTGATAAGTCCAGGTTATATCCTATTCCAGTGTGAAGAACACAAAAAATACAGTGCCTATAGTGTTACTATTTGTAATTGCTTCACATGGCTCAGCAACATTATGTGGCAATAGAATAAAACTTTCTTTCGGCTTCTCCCATTAGTCGCCACAGCAGATCATCTGCCTCTTTCAAACCAACTACCTGCATGTCTTCCTTCACCACATCCATAAACCTCCTCCTTTTCCTCCCTCTTTTCTCCTTCCTGGTGGCTCCATCCTCAGCATTCTACTACCCCATGTCCCATCTCTGCACATGTTCAAACCAACTTTGTCCCCGAAACGTCCTACATGCGCTGTCGTTTCTATTCCTGTTCATCCGCATCACTCCCAATGAAAATCTCAAGCACTTGTATTTCAATGAGTTAAAGAAACTCCAGCTTGCTTAGTTTCTGTCACAGACACAGACTGTCATAGACTAGCGATGTGCATCTCCATAACTAAGGGGGGCTGCGATTCGCATCTCGATGCATAGCCAAAGATACAATACAATAAAGTTGCATATGAAGCATTTACCAATGTGATCAGATTATGCTTTGATTTAGCAGACTCCGATTCAATGCAATACAATGCAAATGGACAAAATAGTATGCTATGCATTTCAATATGTTACGGATGGTTCACTTTTATTTCTTTGGTTCCGACAGACAGCAAATCATAAATTTACATAAGTGCCTCCTGACGCATCGCCATTTCACAAACAGGCCTTCGTAGTGCATAAAAAGAGAAAAGATGAAATACAACCAGACCTTCTTTTCCTGTTTTGACTCCAGAAAGATGCAGCTCTACCTCTGCCATGTTAATCTGTATTCTATGTGAGTCTCAGGACATTTTATATAACATTTTCGTGCACCTACTTTTTATATATATATATATATATATATATATATATATATATATATATATATATATATATATATATATATATATATATATATATAAATAAATCGCAAATATGCTACAAACGATGCATCGCGTCGTTAACTTTGATGCCGATGCACCGGTGCGAATTGTTGAATCTTACCATCCCTATCATAGACTCTCAATCACTGTGAGGTCTGGGACAACTAACGTAGGTTTAGCCCTGTATTTCTCTGCCCTCACCTTGGACCAGTTTGCCATACTCCCTGATGAAAATATCCCCCTGGATGCTACCACCGCCATGCTTCACAATGGAGATTATGTTTTCAGGGTGATTTCACTGAGTCTTTGCACAGACACTTAACTTGCACAGACTCAACAAACACTCAGTTCTTTGCACAGACCCTTTTCTTTAACTTAACTTTACTTAGTTACTTATATAGTATCTAGTAGTATTTATTGCATGACTTATTGCCTATGTTTGTGGATACTGCTGGAAGCTGTAGATTTCTCAGTAGGATGAATAAAGTGTCTGTCTATCTATTTGTCCATTCATCCATCCAGCCATCAAGAAAGAAAGAAAGAAGTTCCAGGGTGTAACACTGACAAACTCTGTCACATATTCTGATTTTCCTTCCCTGCAGGTAAGCTCCATTTCCAGCAGACTCAAGTGTGTCAGAGGATAGCTGCTGAGCTTTTGCCCCGATTACCCGAGATGAGCTCCACCGAAGTCATGCGCTGTTCCAAGTCTCTTGCCTTCCTGAAATGGCTCCACCTGCCCCTATTTGAAGGATTTACCCAGGTTTGACTAATTTTCATTCATCACCTCTATGTATTGGGCGTAATAAGTGAGTGTTTTATGTATTACCATATACGAAAAGTTACAATACAGCAAAGTGCCAGACCATTTATCTGTTCTGATTACTGAATGAGTGGTGTCGAATGAAAGAACTGCTGAGAGACATTTTACAGTAAAAGTCACTGTTTAGACAATGTGAAAGAGCCAATAATTGGAATATTTTTATTGCTATTGGCAGTATTTTGGCAAAATGTATTGGGCTGCATCAAGCAATGAAACCAACTTATTCAAAAAAGTGTGATCAGGGATATTTTAAAAACAATTGGTATTCACATAAAATAAAAAGAAGTTAGTGAAGCTATTTGGGAGACAACAACTTAGGAAGCATAAATATTGGATAACCTGGTCTGATAAGTCCAGGTTATATCCTATTCCAGTGTGAAGAACACAAAAAATACAGTGCCTATAGTGTTACTATTTGTAATTGCTTCACATGGCTCAGCAACATTATGTGGCAATAGAATAAAACTTTCTTTCGGCTTCTCCCGTTAGGGGTCGCCACAGCGGATCATCCGCATGTTTGATTTGACACATGTTTTTACGCTGGATGCCCTTCATAATGCAACCCTCCCCATTTATCCGGGCTTGGGACCGGCACTAAGAGTGGCTGGGGTTGGTTCCCTGACCGGGGATTAAACCCGAGCCACAGCGGTGAGAGCGCCGCATCCTAACCACTAGACCACCAGGGACCTGGCAATAGAATGAAGTACCTAAATTACTATATCATATCATCAGTGGTGTCACAGGCATAGTTCAGCATGATGCCTCAGATTGTGAAATAGTGGTTCAGGGAGCATGAGGAATCATTTTCACACATGACCTGGCCACTGCAAGTATTCCTAAAATGAACTTCTTTGGAAGTCTTTGGGATCTGCTGAAGAAGTCTACAGATTGTTTCAACTCTTCCATCATCAATAAGATTTTAGCTAGAAAATGAATGCAACTTGGGATAGATGTGAATTGTCTGACGTTCTATTAGGTTGTCGGAAACAAGGTTGCCAGGTCTGCATTTTCCCTGTGGATTGTAGCTGTTTACCCACGCTTTACACACTTTAAAACTTAACACACTTATTAAATGGTTTATAATCAGATGCAGGGTATCTGCTAGTAAATGCACTGTTCCATATAGAAACCATACCAAGAGCACTTCAATATAATAAAATATACACCTTAGATTCGATGTTCTGAGCAGCACTGTGATAAAAAGAGTATATAAATTATGCATATTTAAAATAATGCATTATTATTTTTTCTTTTTGCCCTGTAGCACTTTGTGAAGAACAGTGAAAAATACAGCGTGTTACAGATGTGTAACCTCCTCATGGCTTTTGCCAAGCTCAACTTCCAGCCCAGTAACAAGGAGCCATTTTACACAAAGGTAACCAATCACAAGGGCGATAATGGCAATGTAATGGTTTTCATTGATACCCTTGCAAATAATTTGATCTCTCCTGTGAGTAGGTTCATGAAGCTTTGGAAAGCTCCTGGCAGAACTTGGAACCTTTTGTGCTGATTGATGTAGTCTGGGCCCTCTGCGTTTTCCAGCAGGCCAAGCCTGAGTTTATTGCTGCCGTCACAGATCCTGCGTTTCAGGGCAAAGTTACAGGTAAGAGCGACTGAACAACAGAAAACACTGTGAATCTGACAGTACTTTCTAATTTCGTTCGAATATATGATATTAAGATAAGATAAAGATAAGATATACCTTTATTCGTCCCACAGTGGTGAAATGTACGTGTTACAGCAGCAAAGAAAAAGAAATGTGTATATATAAATATATAGAAAGTTAAGACATAATACAAGTATATATTATATATACAGTGTATAAATACAAAAGAAACAGAATAAAAGACCACCAATAAAGTAGTTACACTTTTAAACATTTTGCACATGGGTAATATTGCACGCTTTAAATAGGTGTTATTGCACAGTTATTGCCCAAAATGTTATTGTTATTATATTATAGTCAAATAGCAGCATAGAAAAAATACCTTCTGTATCGTTCGACAGATGTTAAAAAAAGGGATTTTATAGGAATATGAGCTATGTACATTGTCAAATAGTACATAAATTATACACAGTGTATACGCAAATAGTACACAGATATATAGAAGATACACCAACCAGGCACAACATTGACAATATAACATTTGAGTGGTGAAGTGAATAACACTGATTATCTCTTCATCATGGCATCATGGTTAGTGGGTGGGATATATTATGCAGCAAGTGAACATTTTGTAATCAAAGTTGATGTTAGAAGCAGTAAAAATGGGCAAGTGCAAGGATTCGAACGGAGTTCAACAAGGGATTTGTGACAAATGTGATTGTGATGTCTAGACGTCTGGGTTAGAGCATCTCCAAAACTGCAGCTCTTGTGGGATGTTCGTGGTCTGCAGTTATCAGTATCTATCAAAGTGCTCCAAAGAAGGAACAGTGGTGAACCGGGAACAGGGCGAAGGCTCATTGATGCATGTGGGGAGCGAAGGCTGATCCATGTGGCCCGATCTAACAGACTACCTAGTGTAGCTCAAACTGCCAAAGACAATGCTGTTAATAGTCAGGACTGTTTTGGCAGCAAAAGGGGGACCAATATAATATTAGGCAGGTGGTCAAAATGTTATGCCTGATCGCTGTATAACTTTACAACATGGTATAAGTACATATGTCCAACGGTATATAAATAATACACAGTGTATACACAGATATATAAAGATAATCTTTCAAATCTATGGTTTGTACTGACAGGAAGGCTACAGTAACTCAAATAATTACTCATTGCAACCATGATGAGCAGAATGCAAAACATTCCGAACAGTGAGGTGAATCAGCTGCAATGGCAGAATACTTATGTTTTCTGTGATCAGAATAAACTCCCGTCACTTATTATTTTCTGCCTTAGACTCCTGCCACTTGATTGGGTAGTTGAAAAATTGCATGAACGAACAGAGGTATACGAGTTCTTATCAAATTTGCCAGTGAATGTATGTGTACATAAATATTTACATTTTTAATCCATAATCAGGTAACTGATCTGCAGTATGTTTTTACTTGCTGTTACTCTTTCAGCCACATGAGGGGAGCAAATACCTGTTGCAGGAGGGGTTTTTGTTTGTTTGTGGGGTTTTTTTGTTTGTTTGTTTTTTTAAAGAAAAGTTCTTTGAACTACCATGGGTTTTAGTGCCAATTTTTTAAATCTTGGATTCCGAGAATAAAGTCGTAGCAATACAAGAATAATGTCATAATGTTTTTTTTTTCGGAAAAGATCTAACTTGGGTAAAAAATGTCGTAACAGTATGAGAATCAAGTCGCAATTACAAGATGGAAAAATATTTTGAAAAAATTACGATTAAAATACAAGTTTAAAGTGGTCATATTCAGAGAAAAATCACAGAATTGCGAGAACTGTGTCTGTGTTTTGTATAAAATGGATGTGGAGGATTAGTTATATTCTACTTTAGGTTAGGATTTAGCAATAAGGAAAGTCTTTTGACGCATCAGCACTGAGTTATAATTAGTAAACAGACACTGCAGCGATTTTGTGGGAAACGTAATTTATTCATTACATTTTGATGACATTTCCATAAAAAAATTAGACAGACGTTGAGAAAAATTGCCTCTTTTGTGCGGTTGGATACGCCGACCAGTGGTCTGAGTCTATGAGGAGGATAATATTTTTTCTGTAATGCAAACTGCTGAGAAAAATGGTGTCGTCTTTTCCTTTTCACATTCTTCATAATCTGTCCATTATTCAAAAGCCCTAAGCGTGTCTTGGGTGTTATGCGTGGCCTATTACCAAGCAAATTTGTTTTTTTCCTGACCACTAGGTGGTGGTGGTGCTCGTGCCGAGGCCTACGCATTGAAGGTGCTTCATATTGCTGCCTCGGGACAGCTAGAATCTGGCATCCGTGTCACTGCGCCCCTTCCAGCAGTCCATGAAAAACATGGCAAGCCCAGTGTAACACCCATCCAGAGCTCCCTACGCAAAGCCCTCCAGATCCTCACGGAAAATCGCACCAAAGCCTTGCGCAAAGATGTCAGCACGGTATACGGCTGGAATATAGGTCCGTGCATGTGTGTGTGTGTTTTAATTGTCATTCTGTTCTGTTACAAATGAAAGTGTGTATATTTAAAACTAATTTATTCTGTCTCTAATTAGATGCCGAAATGGTTGTGGATTCAGAGAATAAGCCTATAGACCTGGAGAACCTCAAAGCACCTCACTTACCTGGAGGAGGCGGCAGCGAGCGTTTACCTCAGGAAGCACGACGGTGAGGGACACACAACTAATTCAGATCCTCAGCCTTATGTTAAACTTGACTACATTTGAAATGTATTTACTTATTGATAACCATGTGTTGAGTATACTCGTTTCTTTATGTGACTTATGATGAAATGATGTACAAGACATTTCTGCAACTGTGTGGTATTTTTATGTACCAGGCTGTGTTTAGCTGGTAAAGCAAAGCTGTTTAGCTGTTTGTTTGTCTGTCTGTTTTTGTACTATATTACCTGTTCGCCTCTAGAGGCCGCTCTCGTACCGTATAACGCAACTTCAGTATAGATTTTTGCTGAAAGTTCCAGCGATAAACTATTGGTGCCGGGTAACTGGCAAAACCGATGAATCGGCCATCCTCTAATATGTTACGATTTATATCGTTTCTCACTGTTTTTGTCAACATGTCTCTGTGTCTTTTTTTTTTTTTTAATCTGAATACCAGTTTGTCTTTGTCCTTTTGTTCTGTCCTTTTTCGGCTCTGTGTGTGGCACACTGTTTGTCAGAGCATCTGGACCTGCCTGTCTGTTTTTGTCTGTCATTGTCTCTTTGATTTTGTCTGCATGTGTCTGTGTATATGTCTATCTGCCTGTTGTTCGCCTTCTGTCTGTCTGTCTGTCTGTCTATCTATCTATCTGGCACTGTGTGAGTTTCCATTCTTTCTTTTCGAGAATTTCTGTTGTATTATAGAAAATAATAGGTGCTGATGACCAAAAGATTATTCCTAGTGCTCATTTCCTGTGTGTGTGTGTGTGTGTGTGTGTGTGTGTGTGTGTGTGTGTGTGTGTGTGTGTGTGTGTGTGTTTAGGTTGGCTTTCATAGCCTGGGAGTTTCCTAATTTTACCTCCAAAAGCAAAGATCTCCTGGGTCGCTTCGCCATGCAGAAGCGCCACCTTCAGCTTGCCGGGTTTCTGGTAGTGGAGGTATGTCATGAAGTAAAAGAGAAAACCAGAAAGAACTGAAAAGCAGCAAAACATAAAGGAATATATACAGTATATCAGTATATATACAGTGTGTGTGTATATGTGTGTGTATATATATATATATAATATATACAATTTTTTTGAACATAATTCTTTTCCATCCCCTTACTTTTTACGGTGTTATTAAAACCATAATTTAACCATCTACAGAACTGCACACACATGCTAATCTGTAAATTTGGATTGGATTTAATACCAGATGCTTCTGTATACAGGCAGCTAGCATGCATGACCACGTTACTAAAGCGTTGATGTCACTGATGATTTTCCTGCATTTCTGTGTATGTGACATTGCCTCCAGCCGCGGCTAGCACAAGTTAGCTACGGTTCTGCTGCAGCATCTGGCAAAGCAGATTGTCCCATGCTTGGTTTAAAAATAGCAGCAGTAGCATAGAGCTGCAGAACAGGATTGAGACACACCGTCTCTCTCTATCTCTATCTCTATCTCTCTGCAGCATTTAGAATAATCCTGTTGGAATGGGATTGACTTGGATAGTTCTTCTGTTAGTTAAGATTAGGTTATATTACTGCAAATAAAGAGATGGTTCCCATCTCTTTCTTTTAGTTTCTCTGTGTGTAAAATCTCCCCAAGGCCTCCCTTTTCATGCATTTCGGTTTAAAAGTTTAAAAATAGAAATTTGGGATATATATATAATATTTTTATATATTTGTATTTGCATTTGGTGTAATATATGAAGATTTCCTTTGGCCAACCAAATATATAAATGTATAGATTTTGCACTTTATTTTAATTAGGGAAAAAAAAATAAATAAATGTGGAGATTTCTGACCTTCCATCCCCAATCCATCCCACAGCATTTCATTCCATCCATTCCATCCATAAGACTCCAGCCGTGGGTGTGTAGCAGTCTGCTAACATTTTCTCTCCTGTTCTCTGTCTTGCGTGAGGTGTTCTGTTTTAGCCAAACACGTTAAATTTGGACTCATCTGTCCACATAACTTTCTTCCAGTCATTCACTTTGTTCATTTTGTTTCTATGCAACAAACTAAATAAAGCACGTGTCTCAAAAAACGATAAAGAACTAGGTGTTTACATACTTTTGACAGGCTCTGTACACCAAGCAGGACATTATACATTATGACTGGTGAAGTGAATCACACTGATTATCTCTTCATCATGGCACCTGTCAGTGGGTGGGATTTATTATACAGCTAGTGAAGATTTTTTTGGTCAAAGTTTACATTTTTGAAGCTAGAAAATAGGCAAGCGTAAGGATTGAGTGAGTTTGACAAGGTCCAAATTGTAATGTCTAGACGACTGGGTCAGAGCATCTCCAGAACTGCAGCTCTTGTGGGATGTTTCCGGTTATGTTTATTTCTATAGCGCTTTTCACAACAGACTCAAAGCAGCTTTATGGTTTATGGTAATACACTTTTTTTCTATTAATGAGGTAACCATTAAAAGGAACCCCATGCACAAGTGTTATACCGTGGAAGCCAATTAATTTAGCTCGGATGATGCATGATTTTGTTTCCTCTTTGAGGTGAAGGGTCGTTGCAAATCAATAAAAACTTCTCTCGCCCCCATTTCCAAAGCACAAGGGCTCACTGAACAGTTCAACGAGTGTGAAAATGAAGTAAATCCTTCGTTATGGGCCTCAGTTGCCAGATTTCAACGCAGTTGTACACCCATGGGACATTTTGAACCATTGTAATAGAGACTGTATCAGATGCAGTGACTGTCAGTTGTTGATAAGTGTGATTTCCTTAGATAATGTTTGTAGATAGCTACATAACATAGCTACAAGCTACCTATAACTAGATATCATGTGTGATACTCGAGCAAGACAGCAAAATGAACTTGTGTGTGTATGTATGTGTATTTTTTATATATATGTGTCTCTCTTCAGGTCCCATACTTCGAGTGGCTGGAGTTAAAGACGGATTGGCAGCGAGTGTCATATCTGAAGGATAAGATCGGGAAGGCTGTAGCTGAGGACATGGCTAAGTGAGCTTATGGACATGCAGCGCCTTCACAGACCAAAGCAGAACTTGACAAACAAAGAGCAGGGCAAATAAATTTGGGCACACTGTTTAGATACAATCTGAAGTACAATGAAGAACATAAATTATTCATTCACTCAACAGTAATAAATGTTCATGGACACGGATCTTCGGGGGTTTTAATATAGAAATATTACACTGAACTCTAACTCATCCATATCAGGGCTTTCAGGGGGTTCTAATTTATGCAAGTGCATCACCATTGTTACAAGCTGTAATCAAAACATGGTCATTATACAAATCAGTTCTGGTTGTGTCTTTTCTGTGTGTACCATTTTTATGTGTATATGTGCACGGCCTTATTCTCAGATAAACAGACTCTCTACTGCTTGTAATAACCAACCACACAAAATGATCAGTTCTGCAAGTCTTCTAAAAAAATATCTTCAGAGAACTCTCCTTCTACGAATAATAAACTCCCACTTACCAGTTTTGATGCGGTTGCCTAGACAACAGGATAGGGCTTTCCTTGTTGCCAAGGAGACAGGCATTGAGGCTGCTAAAAAGTGAGTGTTCAGATGTAAGAGTTTGAAACAAATAAAACATGCTTTTTACAAATAAAATGTCTGATTGTGAAGAACAGAATAAAATGTTATTTAAGCGGTTGTGTTCAGTTCATATCTGGGTGTTTCGTGATCATGAATCTGCGAACAGCATACCCATAAATATGTTAAAAGTTAGAGGGTGGGGATCGTCTCAAAGGGGGAAAAAAAAAAAAAAAAAGCAGTGGGCGGAGCTAAAGAGTAGCAATCGTATGCAAGCTGTGAGATCGCTCTAGAGATCGATCCAGACGTACATATTTAATCCAGAATGGGATCACGAGTATGAAATTGCACATCCTTTCCTTATATCCAAAAACACTTCTTTTCAGACGGTCTTCTTAAGCCAGTCCTGTGCAGGGCTGCTGATGACTTTCCTAACCGAATGAAGCAAAGTAACGGGTTGCCCATACAAGGAATTCCGCCTTTCATGACATCATGACGGGGCACACAAAAAACTTTTTTAAACTTCTCCAAATCCAGAAGGAATGTATTCGGCACAGAAATACTCTTTTATACGTCCAAGGTTATTTTTTTGGAGAATCCGCCTCCTTTTTTGGAGAATCCCCCCCCCATCAAGAAATGATTGATGCCAACTAGTCAAGTGAAGAAGCATTTATTGTCATTTCAACCATATATAGATGACACGGTACATAGCGAAATGAGACAACGTTCCTCCAGAACCTTCAACCATTAATGCATCAAGTCGAATGGATTTTGTTTACGCTATATAGTCTAAAGTATGTTTTTCCTCCTAGATAGCATAAACATCCGGTAGCATTTGGTAGTACAACTATTTCTGTAGTGTTACCTTCCACAATGACAATTAAAATATAAGATTGAATGGAAATTGCTAAATTTGATCAGCTATTTAAAATTTTGTCAATGTTGATTTTTTTTCTTCTTCATATATCTCTAAAGAGTGATGTTTAGAGTTTATCTCTGCCACCTCATCAGACCCCTTACATGTTAACAAGGATCCCTTCATCATCCTCAACCATTCAGTCTTTTTTCTCTCTGGGGTTTATGTGAAATCTGCTTAGCACAGCCATTCGCTGAGAGCCCTCAGATCAGACAGGTACAAGTGGAGAAGTGGGACAAAAGGATGGATTACTAAAATCCATGAAAGAGCCTTGTATGCCATGGCAACCCAAACAAAGAAACCAAACACATCATTTCGTGCATCGCTTTTACCATGATCCAAGAGGATCGATGTTAAAAAAAAAAAAAATATATATATATATATATATATATATATATATATATATATTGAATAAAACATGACCTCTGTTTTCCCTCTGTCATTATACATATGATCAATCCAGCCCTTAGGGTTGCACAAGCCAGTGTACTCTTAGTGCTGGTCCCAAGCCTGGATAAATGAGGGGTTGCGTTAGGAAGGGCATCCAGCGTAAACATGCGCCAAATCAAATATGCGGATCACCTGGGTTACCAACGACCGCCACAGGTGTTGTTAGCCAGTGTACCAGTGGAAATTGGGCTATTGCTGACCAAAGGAGGAGAAGGAGAGGAGGAAAACGTCTACAGAGACAGCATAGGAGAAGTGTAGGAGTGGAGGTTAGGGTGGGCACTGTAGGTGTTGGTACTAGGACTGGTAAAGGGAGAGAGTTAACTGATATGATGGAGAGGAGAAAGGTAGACATGTGTGTTCAGGAGACCAAGTGGTAGACAGTAAGGCCAGGAACATTGAAGGGGGGTTTAAACTGTTTTTTCATGATGTGAATGGAAAGAGAAATGGTGTAGAGGTATTTGAAATTTGGATTTTAAATCCATGATGTTAAATGGTAGGTCAGCACTGGCCGCAGTATGGTTCAACAAGGTACCGAGGTCCCAGCAGGAGAAACAGGCCTCTATGATAGAGCTGAGCTGCTACTATTTTAATAACTTTAGGAGGATATTCTATTTAAAAAAAAACAATACCTTACTATTATATAATAATAATCTTAATATAGATATTTTTAAAAAGTGCCAAAACGACAGAAATAATTACATTTTGCAAGAGACTCCAAGGTTGCGTCCTACCCCGTAGCACCCAAAGCCGGAAGTCACAAGACACATTTTCAGGATGTATCATTAACATTTCTCTCAAAATAACAGCTAGGAATCCCAAACCTGTTCCAGCATGACCCTGCCCCTGTGCACAAAATGAGATCAGAAATTAAATTCTCAAAACTCCTTATTCAACCTCCATGTCATTTCGTCACTTGTGCACATTATTAAAAACATATTATAAATGGTCTTATCCCCAAAACATCTCGGCATCAGTTCATGACAGAAGTCATTGAATCCAAAATGGTTAAACCAGTTGTCATCATCTATCAAGCTTAAAATTTCTGTTAAACTTTTTTTTGGTAAATGTTTCTTGAATTGATGAATTGTGTAGATCTTGAATTTCACTAATGATGCAAGTGAATGGCATCAAATCAACCAATAATCAACTGGTTCTCTAAAACAGGTCAAAGGTGAATCTTGTGAACCTTCAATTGGAGAGTGTATACAGACAAAGCAAAACAAAGAATTACAATTTCTGAAAATGGATGAACAACTTAGGAACAAACAAACAATATTACAGTACAGTAAAAGTGTGAATCCTGTTCGGTCTCATGCAATCATTTCAATTCATTGCATAAGTCATTAAATGCAAAATGGTTAAACCAGTTGTCAGAATGTGTCAAGCTTAAATTATATTAAACCTTTTTTGGGAAATGTTTGTTGAATTGATGAATTGTGCAGATGAATCTTGAATTTCACTAAAGAAGGCGAGTTTACGGCATCAGATCAACCGATGATCAACTGATGATCAACTGATTCTCTAAAACAGTTCAAAGGTGAATCTTGTGAACATTCAATTGGCAACAGAGCAAAACACAGAATTACAATTTCTAAAAATGGATGAACAACTAAGAAACAAACAAACAATACAGTACAAGTATGAATCCTGTTTGGTCTCATGCAATCAATATAAATCAAATATGCAATCAAAATAAATAAATTTGTTCTGCTGAAATTCATATATACCATACAGAAAAAATTCAGCCTTGTGCATTTTCAATCATTGTGATCCAAACTGTAGTTTATATCAGAAAATAGTGAAACTGAGCCTTTATACTGACAACATGACTAAACATTTTAATTATTTTGTTTGTGAACAATGACAAAATGACTTGTTATTCTAATGGCAATGATCTGTTCATTGAATCAAATACTATTTTGAGTAAAATACAGGCTTCTGCTAAAAAACCAATGTATTGTGCTGCTTGTACAAATTGTTTTGAGATTCAAGAAATGCTCCAAAGCAGCTGAGAAAAACTGCGATGGCAATAAAACAAGAAGACAAATTTGGCAGAAGAACCACCACTCGCTAAACAATTCACTGATGAATTGACTTTATGAGTATAAATAATATAATATATGGCAGAGAAGAAGAAAACACGATACCAAGATGCTCCTGCATGCCTGGATCATTTATTTTGTGTTGTTGGTGCAAAAATCAATATGACAACATTAAGAAGAAATTACACTTCTCAATACTGCTTTTTTATACAGCTGACAATCTCATAGGCTGATGATGTAAAGATGAGCCTGCATGTGATCATGCTCATTGTGTGTTATTTGTGTGTGTGTTTAATTATTCACAAAGCTAATTGACTTAGCACTGCAGAGAATTCAGAATTGGCATGATAGGTGAGAATTTAATCAATATCGCATAAGAAAATAGAGGTTTAGGCAGGCCTATACATGTGGTACAATTAATTAGATCTGTGTGTGTGTGTGTGTGTGTGTGTGTGTGTGTGTGTGTGTGTGTAGTGAGAGAGAGGGAGAGACAGGGAAGAAGTCTAGGGACTTTCCAGTAAAGCTAAACCGAGACTTCAGAATAGAAAGCTGGGCAGAGCTCTGCAGATTTCCTCTAGAAAGGTTTCAGAAAAGAAACTGAAAGACAGGGAGTGAAAAGAGTTCTTGGGGAAAATCCGGATTTTCCACATACGTATTTTCTTTTCTAAAGATGCTGTGAACACAGCTCAGTTGCTGTGGAAACATGGAGAATGGTTCAGTGGCTGGACTACAGCGTCCCATTGCGAATGCATTGAGGAAAAAGATTTGTTATGGACACATTTAGGTGGCAGGTGTTTTAAAGGAATAATTCAGATATTAGCAACAGTGATGGATCATGATATGAGATTGGAAAACTTGAATATAATATAAAGGCTGGTTCATAAATATTTAAACAGAGATGCATTTTTCATACTTTTGTTTCTGTCTAGAACTACAAATTATTTGAAAATAAATTGTGAGGCTTTTGCAAACCAGTAAGTGCATTTCTTAATACAATTTGTGCAAACAGCACAAAACATTCAATTTCTTGCAAACGCCTGTACTTTTCTCAAAATCCTTAGTTCATCTCGGAAATATTGAGAACAGATTATTGCCATTAGAATAACAAGTCCTTTTGTCATTGTTCACAAACAAAATCATTAAAATGTTTAGTCATGTTGTCAGTATGACGCTGCACATTTTCTGAATTTCTTGATATAAACTACGGTTTGGGACACAATGATTGAAAATGCACAAGGCTGAATTTCTTCTGTTTGGCATCTATGAATTTAGCACAAATGTATTTATTTGATTGCATATTTGATCTATATTGATTGCAAGAGACCAAACAGGATTCAAACATTTATTGTATTTTAATAGTGAAATTGTAATTCTGTGTTTAGCTCTGTTGCCAATTGAATGTTCACAAGATTCACCTTTGACCTGTTTTAGAGAACCAGTTGATCATCGATTGATCTGATGCCATAAACTTGCCTTCATTAGTGACGTTCAGGATTCATCTGCACATTTTATCAATTCAACAAACATTTACCAAAAAGGTTTAATATAATTTTAAGCTTAACAGATTCTGACAACTGGTTTAACCATTTTGCTCCTAAGTTGTTCATCCATTTTTAGGAATTGTAATTCTTTGTTTCGCTCTGTCTGTATACACTCTCCAATTGAAGGTTCACAAGATTCACCTTTGACCTGTTTTAGAGAAGCAGTTGATTGGTGCTCAGATGTTTTAGGGGTTAAGACTATTTGGGTAAAACCTGTATAATATATTTTGATCAACCAGAACATAAACAACTGATAATGTAGGAAACAGCAGACACTTGTAAACAATCGAATTAAATGAATGTACTAAAGCAGTCGCAATTTGCTCAAAGCAACAAGAAATTGTTTTTATGATGTGCAAAAGTGACTAAATGATGTAGAGGTTGAACAAGTAGTTTTGAAAATTTCATTTCTGATCTGAGAAACTCTCCAAAGAAACTGAGAATAACTGTAAAAAATGTACCAAAACATTTGCAATTTGATCAAAGCAACAAGCTTTACTTTTATTTTTTATTTTAACGCTTGGACAATCGTTTTCAAAAATGCATCTAAAGACTAAATAAAATGTTCCTTCTCAATCCCAGTTGATGATATGCATAGAAGGTGAATGAAAAATATTACCCTAAATAAAGATCATATTTAGGAGGTGTGTCACTCTATAATAACCAGCCTGAGAACAAAACATTAGGTATCAATCCTATGTTGCATATCAAAAATATAACTTTCACATGAATTCTCTGTATTGGAGATTGTGCCCCAATATTAACAGATATAACATTATCCATTACATCTTATTTAAACAGCTTGATTGAACATCTTGTAATATGTTAATTATGTTCCCCATATCAGAGGTGCTTCAGAAATTATATGGACAAAAGTATTGGGACACCTGACTTTTCAGCCATATGTCATTTTTCCCCAAACTGTTACCACAAATTTGGAGGCACACAATTGTATAGGATGTCTTTGGATGTGGTAGCATAAAATTCTCCCTTTGCTTAAACTAGGAGGACCAAACCTGTTCCAGCATGACAATGCCAGCTCTATGGTGATATTGTTTACATGGATTGGATCTGAACATATTGAGTGGCCCGTTATAATGATCTCAACCCTATGAACATCTTTGGGATGAATTGGAATGATGTTACCCCAGTCCTCCTCACCCTACATCAGTACCTGGCTTTGCTAACATTGTGGCTGAATGAGCACAAATCTCCACAAGCACACTCCAAAATCTAGTGGAACATCTTCCCAGAAGAGTGGTTATTATAACAGCAAATGGGGACTAAATGTGGAATAGGACATTCAAAAAGCACATGCCAATCTTGTGATCAGGTGTCCACAAACGTTTGTGCATATAGTATGATGCCATATAATACCATATGTTAATATTTCTGTGAGACTGGGTTGATGATAGGCTGCATAAATCTTCTGGCAAAAGCTAGAAAGAGATCATGTCTATCATTCTGTGTGCTTTTTCCCCCATATCTATTGTGCTTAAAGTCAGTAAGCTTTGTAAAAACCCTAAAAAATACCTTTAAACATTTATTTACAATAAATAATTGTATGTATTTGGCAAAAAAAAAGTCATAATAGAATAATATTCAGTCAATAATAATCAAATGATTCATTGAATTGTAGTCACTACAGTGTAATGGGTTTCTATGATCATTCATTTGTTTATAAATGCATCTTTAGATGTATCTGTCCAAATCATGCAATCCTTTCGTCCTTATCAAACTAATTAAACTGTTCCAAACCTAAACCTTCCCCTTTCTTTCACTTGGCATTGTTTTACCAAAAGTAGGAAGATAAAGTTTTTCCCAGACTCATGTATAATACTATCATATACATCTTCATCATTTTTCTCTGTGTGTCCTCCAGCAAGACAGCGGTCTACATACACAGTAGAAATCTGCTGACATCATCGTCCAACATCCATTTGCTTAAAAGAGCAAAAGGGGGGGTGGAAGAATTGAGTGATAGAACAAGTGAGAAGAGAAGGACGAAGAGGCTGTAGAATAGCAAAGCAGAGGATATGCAGAAAAAAAAGCAAGAGACAAGGAGTAGAGAGTAAGTGAAAGATAGAGTGAGGGGAGTAGAGATATAAAGTGAGGGAGGGTGTTACAAAAGGAGATAGAGGTTGTGAGACTGCAGGTGGAAAGGGAAAGAGAGAGAGAGAGAGAGAGAGAGAGAGAGAGAGAGAGAGAGAGAGAGAGAGAGAGAGAGAGACAGAGGGAGAGGGGTTGGGCTGAGGACTCGCTGCATTCAGTGGGAGCACTGCAGCTTTCTCTCAGATTCCACCCATCCTTCTGCAGCCTCTCTCTCTCTCTCTCTTTCCCACACACATAAACACACTCAGCAGCCAAGCATCTCAGCAACATACCCTGCACTCATTTGCAGCCTCGTGAGCTCCTGTCCTCCATTTCTAACAAGTGCGTCAGAGGCTGGGTAAGGACCAACATGCCTGGGGATACACAAGGCATGCTGGACACGGATGCAGAGCTACCAGGTGAGACATATGAAACAACATGAATTAGGGAAAGATAAAAAAGAAAGCGATAAATCGAAGAAGTGTGTTTGGCGTTTATCATGATTGCATGGGAGAGTTTGGGATTATGGTAATGTTTGTGAAAGTGTGCAGCTTGTTAGTGATGTGAGCAGAGAAATGTCTTGTGTCTAAAAGAGAAGAGTGGATGCTTTCTATAGGAAGTGTGCAGTTTCTGGGTAAAATAAGAAAGAGAGAGAGAGAGAGAGAGAGGTTGCGTTTGGCCGCACCCTGAAACAGCATCAGCATTGTCCCAAAAGAGATGCTGTAATACATCCAGAGCATGACACAGCATCACTGAGGACCCCTAGCTTGAGAAACAAGTGGCCAAAACAAATGCCTGCTGTAAAAATATGATGTTGATGCATAAAAATGGCTTTTTTTTTGCATAAGAATTATTTGGGGCAGTAGCATTCTTGCTTTGTGCTGTTGCTGCAGTGATACAGCATCTCAGATTAAGTATATTTAATATCTTTGTGTAAATGATATGTATGTGACGTGAATTTATATATATATATATATATATATATAAACACTAGACTCTAGATTTTTGTTTTGCAGTAAACAACAAGGGAGTACTTTCCGAATGCAGCTATAATTGAGGTCAATCTTAAAGATGACCAGGGTGTATAAAGCATCCAAAATGATGGCAGAACACAAGCGTGTGAGTGTGTGAGGTGGCCTAAAAAATAATCTCTCTTGTGCCAGTGTGTCACCACTATCTTTAGCGTACTGAGCAAATTAGATGAGATGAGCAGATAGTCCTCAGTGGAATAACACAGACTTAGAGTAATGCATAGCACTAATGCGTCTTCAGTAGTTCTAAGATGAGATGGTTGTAAAAAAAACAAAAACAATCAAGCATTTAAAAGAAATGAACTATACTAAAATAAAAAAAGCAGCTTCTTTCAATCCATGAAAATGGCTTCTTTCGAATTTATACTGACACTTGGGAATTCTTTCAGCATCCTATTTCATCCAAGGTAATGTGATCTGACCGTACATTCACATATTATGTTGCATTGAAAAGACCAAAAAAAAAGCTTTTAGCTTTTTTTAAAGCAAGGGGTCTTTAAAAGGGGGCCATTATGACGAACTAGAGTGGAGTGACAAGTGCAACGTAAATAGATCTTGGCTGCTTTTGTTTGACCTTTTAATCTAACGTGGCTCATTACATCACACAGTCAGTTGAGGACGTATAGATTGGAGGATAATCTGGAAGCCGTATTTGGTGGAAGTGTATGCTGGGCATGTATGCTTTTTGCTAATTCTTGCTAAACATCCAAATAACAAATCGCTAACAACAAATAAATAATTATTCAAATATTAAATAAATAAATCATTATGTCTCAATCGTCTACTGTAATGTGAACACAGTATTTCACAAAGTTTTACAAAGGACCTGTAACAGACTCACATCACCCATGAATAATTATGGCATCATATAAATACATTTATTTTTTCAAAGCAATATTCATTTCTGGAGTGCAATTTCTGGAGTGCAATTTACATTAATGTACGTTACATTTACATAAATGTACATTAAACCCAGATGCCTGAAATATTGTGAGCTCTTTGTAGAGATTCAATGACTCCTTCTCTTTGTTGGTACAGTATGTGTTTTATTTTTGGAGCCACACACACATTAGGTTTGAGAAGCTGTATGAAATAGAACTAAAATAAAATTGTGGTTATTTTTCACATGCACAATTCACGTACTATGACTGTCTGGAGCAAAAAAATTGAAAAAAATTAAAAAAAATTGCAGAATGAAAACAGAGCTTACAACATCCAAAATTAAGGAAAGAAAGAAATATATATAGAAGATATTAATTATAAAAAATAGTAAGAAAAATAGTAAGAAAAGGTAAGCATTGAGGAATCTGAATATCATGTGATATCAGCATAATGTTGATTCTCCCTAGCATGCAAGGGACTAAATTATTTTTGTAATGTTTTATTTGTAATTATGGAGTATATTTAGCAGAGATGGGACTAATTCGCACAGCAGCACTTCAGATATAAGAGAAATACGCAGAAGCCGGTGAAGAAGTGAAGCTTAAGCTGTTATTTCTCTGGACGTGAGAGATACAGCCATGTCACATCAAAGTGACATGCTCCCAAGAAGTGATCTCAGTTGTTGTTGATAATTTTCAGTCTGCTTTGTAGACACGTCATACGCAGTGTAAAATAGAACTGTGCTGTGTAAAAGGGATTATTCATGGATCTATCATACTTTTTTCACACAATATCAATGGAAACACAGTATTAAGCTGGTAAAGATGGACAGACTTTGAAACAGCAATCATTTCAGTGTGTTTTTGTGTGTAATATTCTGACAACATTCTTAATACGCTCTTGATGATACCTGGTGATATAATGCACTGCCCAACCCTAAAACAGTCTTGAGATACTGCTAGAGCTAAAAGTTTGATCTTTCCAGTGAATTTCACAACCAGCTGCTATTTATCTTTTGTAATCAGAAACAAAGAGTGATTAAGGCATACTTCCATCCAGAACACAGTTTTTTGAGCTATGGGTTGCTTTCCAACACATTAAACCTTTCCAACACATTCCAACACATTTTTTGGGAATATTATTTACAGCATAAAACCAGTTTCTTTTTTGGACATTCTCTGTTGCTGTACCTTTCTTGGGGGTGTTTCCCACAATTTCTTACTTAGAGCCAAGCCTAACATGTGCTTTCCCTAGGCTAGGCAACCACATTTAAATTTTTTCCCAACTGATACTCATTCTGTATCATAGCACAGCACAGTCAAACTTACTTTTCCTCATACTTTTGCTCCCAGGTGACTATGAATGGTTATGAGTGTCGCAGGCTGTCGCTGTGATTGACAGGGAGGAGAGAATATGTTACGCCTACACAGTAGCATATTTACTAGTGGTTGAGTAGAAGATACCAGGAATCGTATTGTGTTGTACAACTAAAATGTGTGGGTTTTTTAATGGTTACTGTTTTATAAAAATTTTGCAGATACGATGACTATGCAAAAAAAAAAAATTGCCCAATCAATGCCGTGCTGAATGTCAGAGAGATTTGACTGAGTCTAGTTTTAATATTTATGTTTAGGTTTGTGGACAGAAACAACGGAAATCTTTTGTTTATTGCCTTACACCTTGTGCACATTCTGTTTTGTAAGCTGCAGGGGTTTGGTAGGGAAGGGCATCCAAGAAAGAGGTCATGCATACAAAGAGGGGAAGAGAGAGAAAGAGAGAGAGAGAGACTGCTGCATCTGTTTGTGCACTCCATGAGCAAATGCAACCCACACATTAGCAGTGTGGTTTTATAAGAACAGGAAGTCTTTTCTTTTATTCTTTTGCTACCCCTCAAACATACACACAATCTGGCAACAACATTATACTGTTTTTCATGCTACGAAATAACAGTTGCTCCGTGTGCCGGGTGTGACAGAATGATGTAATCATTTCGCATCATGAGTAAGCACAACAAACAACCCATAGCAAACATACGTATACACTGGCAGAGCTGAGAGGCTATCTGGCTCACATACGCACAAAGACACACACTAGCTGGGAGAAACAAATAGCAACCTGACAACCACAATCTGAATAACCACAAAATACGTAAACCCGAAAAACATTGCTGGTGTATGATAGAACACTAAGGTAACAATATTAAGTTTGCCATAGCCTAATTTTTACACAGAAATTTCCCCACTGTGGGACGAATAAATTTATATCTTATCTTATCTGATCTTATTTTATTTGGCAGAAATTTTATTTAGATCATTCACTCTAAAACAAGATCCTGGCAACCCCTGATTATTTTTAGACTAGCCCAGAAACTAGCTTGCCTGCAGACTGTTTCCGCCTGTGACCTTGTTCTAAATCTCACACGAAGGTGTTGATTGTGTCTGTTCATGTTTGTGTATCATATAAATACCGCGCAATTATTCAGGTATCTGCAGGTCTTAATGTTAGATAAACCAAAGCCATCAAACCAAACAAATGACATCTTTAAATTACTAGCCTTTGTATGTGATCTGCAACTTGTTTTAGAGTATATTGGGTAAATAGTTTACACATAAACAAGACATAAAACCCTTTTCTGAGAAAAGATCGAGTTCTTCAACCAGATCTCGATTCAGTTAAACATTTATGGGAGATTTTGAATTATCAGATGATGCTCCACATCAATATCACTGGAGGCTTTGAATAATACACATCAAAGTTGCATTGAAGCCCAGAACCTTACTAAACCACTTTATGTTGGTTTTTCCCTCTGTACACACAATAAATTACACTGTCTGTGTGTGCGCTTGCACGACTATTCTGCTGATGGTAAATTAGATTCCTCCTTTTACTGTCAGTACTGTCAGTCTAGGTTTGCCTTGCATGCAGAATGAGGAAATACTTCAATGAGGCAGTTCTTCAACAGGCATTTTAATTGCTGTTTCTCGCTATCTAACTAAGCTCCTTACACAATCACTACCCTCTAGAGTGATGAGATAATTCAAATAGCCTTCTTTAGGAATTATCGCTACAAAGCTGCTGGTGTGTAGCCCAAATTCATACGTAATGCCTGGACCAAAATTGAAAGAATGTTGTAGGTTTTTTAATGTTACTCTAATATTTATTTCGTTAAAAAAGTAAGGGTCTTGAGACCTTTTGAGTTTTACATTTACATTTATGGCATTTGGCAGATGCCCTTATCTAGACTTACTTAACTTATCTAAGCATTTGAGGGTCAAGGGCTTTGCTCAAGGACCCAGCAGTAGCAGCTTGGTGGTGCTGGGATTTGATCTGATCCTTCCCTGAGTCCAATGCCTGAACCACTGAGCTACCGCCTCCAGAGTTTTAACTCCAAATTTAGGCTGTAAATTTTAAAATGTATTTATTTTTTATTTTTTAAAGACTGAAATCATTTATTTAAATCCTATCAACATTAGTCATTGTGACTGTTAACGAAATAGATAACTACTAAGTGCTATACTTATATAGTAGGTTTGTAAATAGATTTAGTTGAAATGTGGCATCAGGTCTTTTGATCATTGATATTAATATGTTGATTTAATGTTCTATAAATTGAAAAACTCAGTGATAGTACAAGAAAGTCAGTAAACCTAAAGAACGTTTGTGATTTACTATTGATTTTATTTCAATGAAATGCCGAAAGCACTTCAGCGAGACTTCTTTCATTGTGGCTGACCTTTCCAAGTCATATACTGAATATTTGATGTGACATTTTGGAGGAATTCCTGAGTATGCATTCATGTCTGCAGCATCAGGAAGTGATAAAAATGTACAAGACCACATATAGCGTTATACAAAGGATTATGTTATGATTTACCAAAGATGACACATAAGCAAACTTATTGCTTATGTATTTCCTAAATTCCTAAAGAAATTCCTAAATCTCCCTCTTTTTCAGATTTGTCCAGGCAAACCTCAAGCTCAACAGCCTCAACTCCAACTGACAGTGCCTCCAGCCCATCACCGAGCACTCCACCCAAGCTCTCTCCACAATGCACCTCTCCCTTTGGACCTCGCTTAGTCATGTCTAAACCAAACACTTCTACTCGACCTCAACCAGAGGGTGCTAGCTTTGAATCAGATAAGCGCACTGTAGGCCGGCTAACCGGGCGGTTTGGTAAAGGTGGATGCAGAAGGGGGCCAGTAAAAATGGAGAGGATTAAAGTTCTAACTGGATCTGAAGTGGAGAGCGACTACCAAGAACCTGAGTCCATGGATGCAAGGGTTGTTATGGGACAAGAAGCATTACTGAAAAACCTGGAGACACAGACTGGTGTGCCTCAGGAAAAAAAGACAAGCAAAGAATCAGCCAGTTCAGAACCACCACACTCAGATACCCTTCTGGTAGGGAGACAGATGATGGTAGAGGAAAAAATTAAACTTGATACTGGTCAAGAGATTGAAAAACCAGACCAGATCAAGACAGCCCCTGAGCAAGAGAAAAGTCTAGATCAGCTACTTGAATGCCCAATTTTAGAAACCAAATCAGCAGATACTGGGCTAACCGAAAGCTGCACCTTTTTCCCAGATGATGAAGGAGACACAGTGTCACTATCTCAGGGTGAAGTGCCTTCCTTGTCCTTCTCCGAGCCCTCCTATCCAGTTGATCCTCAACGCATTGGTGTTCTTCCTGGACTTGACCCAGATCGTTATTACACAGCCCCGTCCACCCCGATTAAGATGGCCTATTGTTCACATCTTAAGCAACAATGGCAACCAGGCAATCCAAGCACAGGTCCGGGTTCACCAACAGATGAGTCTGATCTGTGCTCCCCTCCCACTTCTCCCTCCGGATCCTACATTACTGCTGAAGGTGGCAGTTGGACTTCCTCTTATAATTCTGGCACTTCTCACTCTTGTTCGCCTAATCTAACCGCTGAAGCTGAATTGCAGGAGGTCCCTGCCTGCTATGTGGGCTCTCTTTCTGAGATTGGGGATGAGCTGGGAGATGAAAGGGAGCACTGCCTCTGTAAACCTGTCATGCCAGAGCTAGATGAGAGTGAGGAACATGTGGAGGAACAGATAAAAAGAGAGAGTTGCAGGCCTCACTGGGTGACAGAGAATGTTTCACCACACAGAAGCAGCAGTGGTAGAACCACAACCACATCAGAACTTGAGGGAGGAGGATCCGAGGTCACCTTAGTCAAGGCCGAAATTCCAAGTGCCACTGACATATTACAGTCTTTAGATGACACAGAACAGGGGCTAGAGATGGACTTCAATGACTGTATCTCAGAGCACTTTGCCAGACACAATGCCCCTCTAAGCCTTGAAGAGGATTTTCCCTCAGATTTGGCATGTTCTTCTCCCTTCAGTCACCAGCAGGCAGCAGCTTCAACCACTTTTGAGACAGGCAGTCTAACCCCTGCCACTTGCTCATCAGAGATTTCAGACACTGATAATAACAGCCTGTATAGTGAGATGGGCTCTTCTGCTCTACTTTTCCATGGGTGCTCCAGGGATGATGGACCTTTAGGAGAGGGGATGATTCCTGCATCTATGCTACCAGTTCATGCCAGCTTAATTTTTCAGGCAGATTCAATGGAAATCACATTATTCCCTACAGAAGATGAACCAGAAAATGATGTTGATGCATATGCTGCTGGAGAGGAAGAGGGAGATGTGGATGAATATGATGATGAAGATGAGGACATAAATGATAACAGTGATTTGGAGCAGCATGTTGACGCCCTGAAGATTGTAGCAAGGGGTGCTAATGATCCAAATGAAGAGGATACATCGGCCTCCTTCCTAAATTCACTTTCTGAGATCTCAATAAATGATGGTGTAGATGAGTCATTTGCTTATCAGGATGACACCCAGGAGTCAATTGATTCAACGTCTTGCAATGGAGATGAAGATGATCACCTGTACAGTACAGAGAGACATGCCGAGCTTGCACAGCAATTTCCTGCACAAGAAGACCTTGTGCAGTCAATAAGCCATGCACGACCAGAATCCTCTGGAAGTGAGAGTGAAATGGAGATTTCCTCTGGATCTTCTGGGCCATTGAATGTATTAGTTCAAGAACATATTTCAGTGTGCACGGCGCATGCTGAAGACTTAAGCACGACACGTACTGAAAACATAAGCACACTTAATTCAAAGGCAGAATGTGCAAAGAAACTCGATTCTTCAAGGGATTCTTTAATTGAAGAGAATAAGCAGATAATGGATCTGAAAAATGAAGAAACAGACAACGCATTCTGTGTGGAGGCTCAACAAAGTGTCCATACAAAAATTCAAAGCTCAGGAAATCAAGCGAGCTCAGAAGAAATAGCTAAAGTTTCAGAGACCTACATTAAACCTATACTTTGTGTGCTTGGTGCCACAGCAGCAGGCACAGACAATAAGATAAATATTCAAGATGACAAAGATCTAGATCAGAAAAATGGAAATAACTCTGAATTCATTATTACCTCACTCCAGCTTAATGAGACAGCAACTAATGATCTCAACAAGGGAGTCCCTTTGTTGTCCTATCCTAAAGATGATTGTAGCCCCACAAACATACCAGTTTGTGCCTATCCCGAACTGTCTGAAGTACCAGATAACTTAACTCCGGCTGATATTTCCCCAACTGAACAGTCTCTTGACCAAGACAACCTGACCGAAAATCAACCCAGCACAGAGGATATAGGATGCGTTGGCTCTTTAAATATGTCCTCTTCTACTTACAGCATTCTCGCCATCTCACCAAAGAAGGAGAACTCCCGAAATAGCATAACAGAAAAGAGTGTTTCTGTTGAGGATTGGGTGCCAGAAGAGCCCTTGTCTTTAGACACATGCTGTAACTTTAGGCCTGAGAATTTGCTTATGTGTGAGATAGCTGGAACGCTGCACAATAAAGGGCTATCTGTAGCTCCCAACCTTTCGGCTCAAGATAACATCATGGGTGACCTTGAAGACAACAACAGCTATTGTGACTTGCCAGAAAAGATGGAAAATAATGAGGCTAGTATGCTGGAGTCAAATCTGTCCACTTGGAAATCCATTGAGGACCTTTCAGAGGCAGGAGGAGGTGAAGATGATGCAAACAACCTCCAGAGTCCAGACAATAACGCACTTATACAATGCCATCCAGGAAAAAAGCAGGAAACCACATGGAACAACCAAGAAAAGAGCTGTTCGCCCAGTATCCCAGGTGTACAATCAATGTGTATACCTTTAAATATCCTTTCACCCAATGAGAAAGATGAAAAAGACCAAATCACTGACACAGAGTTTAACATACCTGGGGAACCTACATCACAAATGTTTATAGACGGATGTCCTGACATTTTGCCTAAAGAGGAGCAAGTTCTTGATTCAGCTCAAGAACACGATGAAGAACTGATTGCAGGTTCTACCAACTCTTACAAACAAAATGATCTCTGTGGGCCCCACTCAGCAAATCAAATATCAGACAAACCGAGGGACACAAAAATTCCAGAACCCTCAAAAAAAATGTGCATGGAAAATACACATTCGGTAGTATTAGAGAACAAGGATGTATTTAAACTCGAAGGGGGCTCATTTGGCAAATTTGAACACAGAAGGAAATCTTCTGACAAGTCTCCGATACACAAGGAAACAGCTACCTGCTCTAATAAAGGGGTTACAAGTGGCGTGGCAAATCTAAATACCAGACAATTACAGTCTAACATTACAAAAGGTGAAAATCAGCCTAATTCTGGTAGTCAAGTGGCTCACAAAGAAATTGAACCAAAGACTGAAAGAAAGGGATGTACTTCACTCAAAGAAGAGGAGGATAAGAAAGATGTGGAAAAATGTCCTAAAGAGGCAGAAAATGAAATTGTCACAGAAAAAAGTTATGTTTTAGAAGTGAGCAAACAGGTGACTAAAGTCTCACAGAAATCAAATAACTCTGAATCAGAAAAAATAGAACCGAATACCACTATTGTCAGCTCTGGTCCAGAAAACACTGACAACAGCAGAACAGTTGCTGCCCTGGAGAAAAAGGAAGACGTCAAAGACAGTACTCCGGAACCTCAACAACAAATACACACAACTGATGCTAGAAGAGAGAAAACCAATCATCAAACACCAGTACAAACTATACTCCACCCTGCAGTCTCCAGCTCCAATACTCTTAAGACAAACCCTAATTTGGGAGAATCACTGAGTTCTACTGACTCAAATGTTCTTGGTGATTCAGATAAAAAAGAAGCACTTAATCTTGGCCCCTCAGAAGGACTGGAATCAGACAAAAGCACACAAGATGCCAGTGAAAACGAGGTCAGGTCTACTTTTGTAGAAGAAATTTTTAAACTCAGCAGACCTCCGGCTCCTTCCTCATCCGCAAATGTGCTGGATGAGGACCTTCCTGCACCTATACAAGAGTCCCAGGCTTCATTTACCAGTTCTCAAATACACAGTCTCCTCACTCATACCAAAACAGCACTAAATGATGGACATGCATCACAGACCCCTCTTCGAGCGATAAATGTGGAACAGCCAGATGTTGAGTCTGAGAAAGAATCATCGGTCTCACTTAGAATACAGGATACGCATCAAAATGTGAATGAGCAGTCAGGCTTACAATCAAAAACCTGCAGACAAGAGAAACCAGAAGGTGTGTGTTATTTGAAATCACTGCACTATTGTTTGTTAAATGTACAGAAGCAATATTATGCCGAATTAATATCTGGATATACATGGTTACCCTTAACAATAAAACAACTGATGCATTTTTTTTGTTCTTTTAAGCAGTATGTATGGAACACTGGCCAGAGTCACCTAAACGTACACAAACCCGCCCTACTCGATGTATAGGACACAGAGAGTGTAGTCCTGCTCACAGACAATCAGACTTGAGCAATGACAGAGAGATATTACCATGTATCACCTCTGCTTTAAATATCCCGGTGCAAGCACGGCAGACTCCACCTGAAAAGCACATTGATCACCAGGATGGGAGTTCAATCCACTACAGAACAACAGACTCAAAAGAAGAGGATCTCTCCTTAAAAAATACAAGTATTATTTTTTTTTGTCTTACTGAAAATGCATGAGCTCAATATTTCATTTTTAATAATCATGCCTTTTTAACTTGCATGAGTCACTTATACTAATTCATTGATTACAAAAAGTTTACACTGTCTCTATCTATCCCTATGTTTCAATTACAAAGTGGGCTCATGTAATGAAACTGACAGTGATGGATCAATTCCTGAGCTGGAAGAACCAAGCAGAAGCCTCTTAAAAACCTCAGACCCAGAAGTATGTCTATAATATGTCTTTATGTAGTTTATTTATAATATGTGTTCATACACATATGTGTAGATGCCGGTATGAAACAAGCTGCATGCAAGAAAAATGAATTTATAACAAAGTGTATCTGATTCGCCCTCTCTCAGATATCACATGCTACAAATGATGAGTCAGTGAGCAAAACTAAGCAGAGCCGAAGTGAGAAAAAAGCACGAAAGGTACACGAAAGGTTCAACTTTTAGAGCCTTATAACAATATTTCTCTTACAATAATGCCTGTTCTTGCTCTTTTTGCTAAAAATATATATTTTTCTGTTTTGGTTTGGATGTCTTTTCTAGGCTATGTCTAAGCTTGGCTTAAAACAGATCCACGGAGTAACACGGATCACTATCCGGAAGTCCAAGAATATCCTGTTTGTTATCACACGCCCAGATGTCTTCAAAAGCCCTGCATCAGATATCTACATAGTCTTTGGGGAGGCTAAGGTTAGCATTTTTGTTAGCTTTTAATCATTTTTGCAACTTTTGTCCAGTGGTTATTAAAATTAAACCTCATGTGAAGGTAAAAATTTCTAAAAACATGAATATAACTAAATAACTAAATACATATATAGCCATATGTGGTCCTTTTACAGAAGCGTTTTACAATTGCTAGAGGCACACAATTGTATAGGATGTGATAGCATCAAATTCTCCTTTCACTTGAACCAGAAGTCCCAAATCTGTTTCAACATGACAATGCCCCTGTACCCATGGGTAACATAGGTTGTAGTGAAAGAACTTAAGTGGGTTGTTATAGAGCTTTGACCTAGAGCACCTCATCTACATCAGTATATATATATATGTATGTATACAGTATATATATGTATGTGTGTGTGTGTGTGTGTGTGTGTGTGTGTGTGTGTGTGTGTATAGATATATATATTACATTTTTGTCTTTAAATAAGACCATTTAAAATGTCTTGCTTTATTGTTTTACACACCACCATTTTCCATTTTTAACTGTGAATTCATATTTTAAATCTGACACAGAATAAACATATGTTTCTCTGTCTTTAATTTCATAGAAAAATGGGATCTTACCTAATATTTCTGAAGGCTGTGGTCAATCTCTGGTCCAAAAATCTGCTTTCAGTTGCAATAATTTTATTTAAACATTTGATGACCCTAGTACAAGTACTTTTTGACAAGAACAATTAACTTTAGTGTAGGCTTGTAAATTATGCCTCAAATACATCAAAAAAACATTTATCCATTACACCATTACAGATTGAGGACCTGTCACAACAAGTTCACAAGGCTGCTGCGGAGAAATTTAAGGTTCCCCTTGACCCATCACCACTGACCCCTGACATCATGCCCAGCCTCACAATAAAAGAGGAGAGCGAGGAAGAAGAGGAGGTAAAGAAATTACACCATCTTTTCAATAGCTTTTTAGTAACTTGATGCTCATGATGTTTATTGAAATGTAATTGGCATGATGACGAATGGAGTTTGGAAAGATTTTATTCAGATTACCAGCAATCTTGTGGGCATGGTCTTTGTCCTTAACCTCACATAGCATAACAATTCCATTTGGCCACCTCTATTACACCGATGTCTCCACTGGCCTAAAATGAACAAATAATTTTATGACTATCTCTCAATCAGGTGGATGAGAGTGGACTGGAACAGAGAGATATAGAGCTGGTAATGGCACAAGCTAACGTGGCTCGCGCTAAAGCTGTCCGCGCACTACGTCACAACAAGAACGATATTGTCAATGCTATTATGGTAAGAATATTTCTTTTTATAGTGTATCATCTTATAAACATGTATATGATTTTTTTTTTTTTTTTTTTATAAATATAATACTGTTACAGGAGATTATTCAAAAAGGCTTCTACAAAATTTCTTATTCACAAAGTGTCTGTCTGTCTGTCTGTCTGTCTGTCTGTCTGTCTATCTATCTATCTATCTATCTATCTATCTATCTATCTATCTATCTATCTATCTATCTATCTATCTATCTTCAGGAGCTAACCATGTGATAGAAGAGGTCTTGCCTGCCCCAGCTTTTCTTCCTGGCATTCCCATCAACCTTTCCCAGTAATGCTGCAACATACCGTCAATGCCCCTTACCTGCTAAATAAACTCTATAAAAACTGACCTGTTTGTCGTTTCATATATTTAATTATCTGAAAGTCACCCACACAGTGTAATAATTGTGATATTTTTGATGCATGTCTACATTTGCAGTTTTTCCCAGTTGCTTTTGAGCATTTGTCAGATCAGAAATGAAATTCTCAAAACTCCTTGTTCAACCTCCACGTCATTTAGTCACATGTGCACATCAAATATACAATTCTTGTTGCTTTGATCAAATTGCGACTGCAGTAGTACATTCATTTACAGTTTTTCTCAGTTGCTTTGGAGCATTTCTCTAATCATACTTACTATTTGCAAACCAGTAAGTGCATTCTCATAACAATTTGTACAAAGCCCAATACATTGGATGTACTTTTCTTGAAATCCTTAGTTCTCTCTCAAAATTAAGTATTTGTGTCAAGGAACATCTCATTCCCATCAGAATGAAAAGTCCCTTTTTCATTGTTCACAAACAGAATCATCAAAATGTTTAGTCATGCTGTCAGTATGACGCTGCAGTTTCAGAATTTCTTGATATAAACTTATGTTTGGATCACAGTGACAATGCACAAAATGTTGTGTTCAAGTGTTCATTTTTGCATATTTGATTTATTTTGATTGCAAGAGACCAGACAGACAGGATTGACACTTTTACTATAATTTAAAGATTTTCGTTCGTTTTTTGGTTGTTCATCCATTTTCAGAATTTATAATTATTTGTTTTGCTCTGTCTGTATAGAGTCTTTAATTGAAGGTTCACAAGATTCACCTTTGACCTGTTTTAGAGAACCACTTGATCATTGGTTGATCTGATGCCATTACTCGCTGTCACTAGTAAAATTCAAGATTCATCTGCACAATTCATCAATCTAATGTTTTATAGGAAGTTAAGCTTGACAGATGATGACAACTGCTCTAACAATATTTCATTCAATGACTGATGCTCAGATGTGTTTGGGGGTTAAGACGATTCAAGATTGTAATATAATATATTTTGATAAAAATGACAAACAAATGATAATGTAGAAAACAGCAGACACTTGTAATGCTTTTATGATGTGCAGAAGTGACTACATGATGTGGAGGTTAAAGAAGTAGTTTTGAGAACTAATTTCTGATCTGAGAAATGCTTAAAAGCAACTGAGAAAAACTGTATTATATATATATATATATATATATATATATATATATATATATATATATATATATAATCCTTTGCTAATGGCTCAATTTCGGTGATGGCAAAACTAGAATTTGTGTCAAAGACCTGTTTTAAACACACAATATATAAGACCATGATATCTATTCATTCATAGTTCGATCTTCAGTAACTACCTACTCCTGGTCTATGCTTTATTCATGGAACAATGTGCATAAAAAGGATAAATACCCTGGAGTGGACACAAGTCTATTGTATGTCACCATGTCCATGTGCATTCACACTCATTTACACTTTGCGCAGATTAGCATAGAGAAATGCACATTCTGTCATGTTCTTGTGAGATGGAGGAAATCACAGAAACCAGTGTAATTAGGATGCTTGTTACTAATTTTTGTTTAAAATGTTCAAATATTAAGAACATTTGCCTCACACCTCCTAAGTTGGGGGAGTTAGTAGGGTGTTAGTAAAGTCTGGAACCGATGTTGGGGGAGGAGGCCTGGGGTGTATTCAGCATTCCATTTTATCCCAAAGGTGTTCAGTAGGGTTGACATCAGAGCTCTATAGCAGACCACTCAAGACCTTCCACTCTAACCCATGTTAAGCATATCTTCATGGCGCTGGCCTGGTGCACAGGGGTATTGTCATGCTGGAACAGGTTTGGGTCTCCGAGTTCAAGTGAAGGGAAAATATAATTCTACCACATTCAGTTGTGTGCCTTAAAGTCATGTTAACAGTTTGGGGAAGAGACACATAGAGCTGAAAAAGAGTGTGTGACAATGGGCCTTGTAATGGTTTGGCACCCTATCCAAGGTGTCCCCTGCTTTGTGCTTAGAGTTCCCTGAAATAGGCTCAACCCTATTTACGTCGTTCGGAAAATTAACAGATTTAAAAAAAATTTGCAAATGCAATAAAAAAATATAAAATGCAGTAACGCATTTTAGGCTGTTCATTGTTAATCGGCAGTTCACGAATTCACAAGCATTAGGAGTAAAGATTGATGACACACCACTGTATAAAAGATATGGTTTATTCATTTATTACATTTACGGCATTTGGCAGATAGTGTTCGTAATACTAGACCAGTTGTTGAAGAAACAGAGAACAAAGTATTAGATTAAAGTCAAGTCTATCGCTGCCATGTGGTCCAAAAAGTTATAATGTGTACAGTTCAAAGTGTTTTGTTGTGAAGTATACAGAATGAAAGATTTGTGAATTGAAAAAAAAACACAACTGTATGGTTAGACTAGCCAAAGACTAGTGTTTTTTAAATTTCCGTCTTCTAAGTAACAACAGATATAAAAAACTCCCATTGCTGTGTTATGAATGAAATGTAAAACTGAAAGACAAACTCACACAGACATGTTTAAATGTTTAGTGCTGTCGGTCATTCAAACAACAACCGTGAAAAAATACAGACAAAACACTAGCTTTTTTCTTTAATGGAAAGGAGAAACATTTGAAAACATGCCATAGGCTTATGTTCAGTGCTTCAGCGTTAAACTGAAACACCATGAACCATTTATGTGGACATTTCTAGAGCTTACCCTTGAATTTCACCTTTAACTATAATACAGGAGACTGTGTGTTTGTGTATGAGCACTAGGGGATTATTTATCTGAAATTACATGTCTAAAAATACATAGGCACTTATATTAGCTGAATGATCTTACAATACTGTAAAGATGTTCCAATTTTCAGGTTTAACATGGACTAAGCTTAGTATTAAAAATAAATGTAACATTCTAAGGCCAACTAAACTGTAAGGCATCAGTGTGTTTAAAAAAAAAAGAAAAAAAAAAGCCCTGTAAGGCTTCAATGCACTGCTTTCAGACCAGTGTTCAATCTGCCCTAACAATCCATGGACCTCTAGCTCCACATTCATGTCAGGATCAGCTCTTAGGAGGCAAGACATTAGCCTGAAAGTGGCCCTGATTAGTGATATTCCCAGCAGGAAAGTAGCGAGCCACCACAAACGTGGAGCCATCGGATGCAACGGCTTTACCGACACCCAGCTTCTTTGAGCTCTTCCACACCATCGCAGTGAAGTGACCTGAATAAGGGATGACAAATAAGTTACTTAGAAGTAGGAGCGTCAGAATGTCAGAGTGATTTCGTAAGCGCAACTGCGCAAAATATTTACGTATCAAGAGAGGAAGTGAAAAGGAATGGATAGCATTTATCACATTGAAAATGTTCTCTTGCTCAGCTTCCTTCCTTTAAACTTCCCCTTTTTTCGTCTCCATGGTGATTTGCTAATAAAATCACCAAATAATAGATAGTTCCAAGATAGAGGTGACACAATCCAACTGCCTTTAATGCTTGTGGTATGCTGGGAGATATTACTCATGAACAGTTTTGTTTATTGAACATCCTGGGCGAGGGGCTTTCTGGAAACACTTGTCAAATATAATGCTGCTTTTTTCTTCAAATGATAGCTTCAGCTTATTGGGATTAAAAAATATTTTCCATCATAAAGCCAAGCTAATTCAGGGTTAAATTGAAGAGCATGCTTACCAGTTCCTGAGGAGAATCCAGGCTGGTTAAAGTTGTACTGGTTCACTTCATTATACCAGCGATCAGACACATCCTTTCCTATCAGCAAAAACATTAGTACTGACTGTTAACATACCATTGTCATTTATGGCATTTGGCAGACATCCTTTATCCAGAGTCGAATTAACAGTTATTTTTACAACTGAGCAGTTGAGGGTTAAAAGCCTTGCTCAAGGGTTTCAGCTTGATGGTGTTGAGATTTGAAGTCACGATTGAATTCAATTTTAATTCAATTAATTTTTATTTGTATAGCGGCGCTTATATTATATATTTTTTTATTTTTATCACCACATAAAACTATTACTATAATAGCGCTTTAAACAATGGACATTGTCTCAACGCAGCTTTACACAGATAATGTGGTGATAAAAATGAATAAGATGTTCTTTAGAGTGTAAGTTTGTCCCTGATGAGCGAGCCGGTGGCAACTGTGGCAGGGAAAAACTCCCTGAGATAGCATAAGGAAGAAACTTAGAGGAACCAGACTAAAGAGGAAACCCATCCTCATCTGGGTGGATCTAAGCTTTTAACCGAAGATTTGTACAAAAAATGCATGTTGCATTCCTTCTGACTTCAGACCCCATTTAGATATGTTTTAGTAAAAGTAATATAAATGTTACATTGGGATCAGTCATTTCTTTGTTCGATTAAATGGTTGATTATTTTTTATTTTTACATGCTTATAAAAGACACAATATTGTGAAATTACAAATTATAAGCACTCCTACCACACCCTGAAAGAGGAAATATGGACAAGATCTAGACCACTTTACGCAGTAATTTCACCTCATGAAATAAAGCTTAAATGTGCATTATCACAAAGCAGCTTTAGAGAAATATAGTACACGAATTAAGAATATAACTTTTAACATTTTTACAATCATAAAATAATTAATTTTTTACATTCATAAATGTTTTTCTCTAATAAAGGTGAGAAAGAAAAGTAAAAATGTCATTAGATTATATGAGGAAGAAACCTTGACAGGAACCAGACTCAAAACTGAACCCATCCTCATCTGGGTGATAGTGAATATTATGTATCTCATTTACAAGTCCACCAACTAACTTAGTGTTTTCCTAAAATGTCCCTACATTATCCCTCAAGTAGCATTAGCATAGGCAACTGACAAAACATAGCATACGCTGTTGCTGCCATGTACTGGTTTGGGTAATTAAAAGCAGCTTTTTCAAGCAAAATCTGTGTTTGAAAAAACACAGGGCCTCATATTTATAAACTGGCTACACGAAAAACCCTGTACACAAGTCTCTCAATATCTCAGTATCTTATAACATACTGTATTTTAAAGAAATACCTATGAGCCAGCAAAAATGCTCAATGAAGTAAACGCATCGTACCAAACATTTAGGAAACATACAAAAATATATTTCATTTGCACTATAAAGACAACAAATATACTATATATTCAGGCTCACACAATCTTTTTGTTTCTGTTCAAACTCTTTCTAAACTTTAATGTATGTTTGTCACACATTATGAATCACCCTGGACTGGTCAGACATTCCATTCCGCTTAGTCAGCATATTAACAAGGCTAACATGGAGAGTGTCACTACAAAATCAGTCCCAGCTGTTGCAAAGGGAAGAGCAGACAGGGGTGAAGAGGAGGTGCAGCCATGTTTAAACAACATTAGCATTTGCCATGTTTGGAACAAAATCTCAGTAAGACTTTTTTCCCCCATTAAGTCAGTATTCTTACCGGTTTGATCATAAGATGCCCAGGCCAGATTTTCCCCACAGTTTCCTCTACTGGATTCAACACTGTGCTTTAAAATCCTGGTGCTAGCCAAACTCTCTGAATATCTGAAATAACAAAGTGGGTGGTGATACGGAACAAAAACAGACCAGTGTTAGTGTGATCAGAGTAGCAGGCAGGAAAATAATCTATTACACTGTGTGAGCAGTCTTACCTCACCGCCTCTCTGCAAAGTTTTTTGCTGAGCTTCATTGGCGGCGCTTGATGCTTCTTTCTGTACTCGTTGTGAGACTTCAGCACCTCCTCGTTGAACGTCTTTGAGGCTAAAAGAGAGATTACAAAGCCACAGTCCCAATAATAAATGATACAGCTGCAGTATAAGATTTGCACTTAACATTTGTTTATTCGGGGGACTTTTGTACTCCAGAACGCTGATTATCTATTTCGTACAAGGGACCCCCATTGTACGATGTCCCACAGATTTGTGACTGCATGTTGACAATACACTCACTGTAAAGACACACACCCATGTTACACACACAGAATTACAAAACTTATTTTATACTTCACCAATAATGTCTTTTTTTTTGTTGTTAAACTTAACCATAACCTGAGCCATGTTAGTTAAAGGGAAATAGATCATATTATATAAAGGCATGACATTTCTAAGCCTCATTTTGGCCACATTGGGTCTGCAGGATTTGAGGTTTAAGTAACTTTAAGCTATGTATTTTCGAAACTTGACTTTAGCACCAAAAGCTAAACAATCCATCCTTGTAAGAACAATTATGGCTACTTAATGGGCCTATTAATAAAACCAACTACATCATACTAGATGCTAAACAATGCAGTGCCTATGGTCTCCATCTCACACACAAAGCAAGCCAGTTTAATATAATTGCATACATGATTGTCTGTAAAAAAGACTCTCATTAAAAATAACAAAACTGTGACATAGTAATCTGAAATTTCATAATAAATCCAGGTTTTCTTACCTGACTTGCCCATGATGAAGAGAGATTCCTTTCGTGGCCTTGTGCTTTTTCACTGCTCTTGGCAGCTTCCACCCTTTCTCTTTCTCTCTCTCTCTCTTTTTCTCTCTCGCTTCCTCTCCCTCTCCCCCTCTCTTCTCAGACTGCTTTCAAGTCTTGCTGTCCTGCAATTCATCCACTTGCTAGATCTCACTTAACCATGAACACACACTCTGCAGTAAGCAGTTCAAAATCCAGACTGTGAAAGTGCGTTACCTTTCACTCCTTTTTCTTTTGTATCACATTCCCTCCTCTCTCTCTCTCTCTCTCTCTCACACTCTCACTCTCTCTCAGTCCTACTCTTTCTGTGCATGTGAAGACAGCAGAGAGAAGGAAACCTCTTTGATTACATCATCACTATGAGCCATGTGACCTTATATGGGACCTTATTTGGGGCTGCCTGCTTTCACATGGAAACAGTAATCCAGAGCACAGCTGTAGGCTTACAAAAGAAGGGCTCAACTGTTACAAGCATGTCTGATCAACCGAGGGTCAGAATTACACAAGAACAGCATGCTATTACTTTTTGAGAATGTTTGCATTGTGTTTTTTCCCCATGCTCCTTCGTGGTTACACACATTATTTTTCATCTGTTGTTAAAGCTGGAAAAATATCAAGAGATTAAAAAATGCAGAATAATTACATGTATAAATATCCAAATAAATATGAATGTATAAATAATAATCAGTATAAATTTGAATATTGCAAGCGTTCAAATCAATATGTCATATTAATAATAAAAAGCTGCATAAAGCAGCTTTTGTAAAGAAGGGTCTGTAAAGAAGAATGGATGGATATTATTTGAGTAGATATTTTTGGCTACAGTCAAAGACTCAAACTCTTACATCTCAAGCACAATGATGGTCTAGATAACAGATTCCGTACCATAAAACGCTGATAGGTTGTAAATGGGTGTAAACATGTACAGCAAGATTATCATTACATACACACTTATCTTAGCACACACATTTGCTTTCCTAACACTCCATGCTTTGCTGTTGGAGTTTTCACCAAACACATTACCACCATTATCAAAAAATATTTTTGAAGCCTGTATGTGCTCTAAAGATGAGAGCCGACCACCAAAAACTGCTCAGCCTGTGCCATTTCTAGTAGATACAGCAGATACAGTGAACGGCATTACATTACAGTTCTAGTATAAACACACACTGAGCTACAAATGGATATGCTGGCAGCTCACAACACCCTGCCTTAGTGCACATTTGCACTCATTGCGTTGATCTCTTTCTCTTTATCTGTAAGCAGCATGCACACACAGACATATTTTTCATCTGTGCAGTGGACACACCCACACTCTCAATGAGAAATTGTTTAGGCGGGTGCCAGGAAGGTAAGCTAAATTTAAAGCTTTAATTCCGCTTAACAAAAGACTATTATGGGATTAAATTTATGACTAAAGGGTTGACTTTGTATGCAATATTATCCACTTGGGATTTCTGATCAAGAATTTCATGATGCACAAGTTAATCAAGAACTGGTTCCAATTGGTTACCAGGGATACATTGCTTCCATAAGTAATTTGCACAATTACTTTTCAAATAGTTTTGAATTGACATAATGAATGTTAACTATTTGATTTATACCATATATCTACCATTTAAAGGTGAAAAATATTTCATTGTGACAAAGTTGTTGGTTATCATTTATGAGTCCCAGATGTCCACGATTTCTTCTGGAGAAGCACAGAAGCACTTTTAACATTGAACATTGTCTCAAAGCAGCTTTACACAGATAATGTGGTGATAAAAATGAATAAGATGTTCTTTATAAGTGTAAGTTTGGCCCTGATGAGTGAGCAGGTGGTGACTGTGGCAAGAAAAAACTCCTCGAGATGGCATAAGGAAGAAACCTTTAGAGGAACCAGACTCAAGAGGGAACCTATCCTCATCTGGGTTGCACCAAATGTCCATTTATTACAGCTAAACATGTTAAGTGATGGTGATCAGATGCAAACTGTAGTCCTGAGTCAGTGTAGCAGACTGTTGATATTAACTACAGTCCAAATCCACCCTCAAAGCTTCTGTTCTTATTTCGTAATTTCGAAGATTATTTCAGGTGACTCTAGCACATCTAATGCATATTGAGGGTAATGGGCTGAAGGACATTTGTATTTGTAGATGTGGATAGATGCGGCTAAGGGTCATTTACATTTTCAGATCTGGATATAGCCGATGCCCTTATCCAGGGTGACTTACAATTATCTCATTTTAAACACTTTTGCTCAAAGCCCAGCAGTTACAGATGGTGGGCTGTATTTGAGATTGTGAAGTCCAACATCCTAAAGACTGTGCTACCACACTTGCCCACCATCAGGCCTTTGCTGATGTGAGACATCCGACTAATATGACTGTGCTTTACCAGTGTTACATTTTTTTACAGTAGCCATCATGCTTTTCAGATCTTCTACACTCTAACTGTGGTTTTGCAGTTTCAGCAGGCACATGGGCCTTTTGCAGGAAGGAGTAAAGGTATACCTGCATGCCGTAGAACTTACACGTCAAGCATCATGTCCTGTGACCCATAATGCAGAATTTTCTCATGTGGAAGTGGATGAGCTGCTTCTAGAAGATCTAGGTTCCACAAGAGACTGAGAGTTCTAAACTTTGAGACATTCAACAACATCTGTTAATGGCCTCACTGCCTTTGGCAATTGTACTGATTGTTGCTCACGGTATGCTCACCAGGCACAGGCAGAGACATGATTTTTGTCTTTGTGGTGCTAATGAACTTGCCACATGATAAGAAGAGGTCAATCACACTCTACATTTCTTGGTTTGTATTGGTAGGTAAAGCACAGGACTACAGTTTCTTTCACCTGATTACCATCTGTATTTGACCCAGATTAGTCAGGAAATGTGAGAAAAGACTATACTGGAGCAAACATGTTAAAGAGAAGGTGTTAGATTCCTCTCTATTGTTTTAAATTAACAAAATTTGCATTCTTGTCTGTATTTTAAAAAGCTAATGTCCATTAATTTATTTATTTTTACAGTCGGTAAATCGTGGCTGTGTCATGTTCCCGTAATTTTATTACATGTCCACTCATTTATAAAATCCACACACTGTTGCTCTGCTCAGTGACTTAATTCTAACCCAATTAGCTGCAACTCATTATTTTTATAGCTTGCAATGTTGTTTTTTATTTTAAAAGAAAAAATATTCCGTCTGGAAAAATAGTCCGTTCGGCAGTTCCGAAATTGTTCTGAAATTCCTCTGGCTACAATTAAATAACAGTACAATTTATTATTGGATACGTTAGAATTAAAATTGTAATCTTTCAGAATATTGAGGATCGTGTGCTTTGTGCTGATATGGAAAACTAAAAAACAGCATTTCTTGGCAAACCTATACAAAATATATATTTTAAATTATAATATATATTATATACTTAAATAAATGTTAAGAAATTATATATGAGGTGATATTGAAAGTTTTAAGACTAATGGTGCTGTTTACCACATCTGCAGTTAGAACAAAGAGCAAACATGAAATTCTGTGTGAAACTGGGCAAATCTGCCACAGAGGCATTTGAGATGACATATGTTGAAAATAGTGATGTTGCAATTAATAGTTTGAGGTGTTTTGAGAGGTATGTGTGCTCAAAATCATTAGAACATCACTGGAAGACAACAAGAGATCAGGAAGACCTTCTATGAGGTCAACCCACGAAATGTTGAAACTATTCAGCAACTTGTGCATGATGATCGTCGGAGAACAATCCGCATGATGTCACTTCCGTACCCACCCTACTCGCCATATTTGGCTTTCTGAAAAAGCCAATTTCGGTGTCGAAACTATTCTTCCTGATCTCTTTGTATAGCAGTACAGATTTACTGTCCTCTGAAAATAACTCATCACACAGCCATTATTATCTCAATTCTATTTAAACATGTTTTATTAAAATAAATAAATAAATAAATAAAAAAGGGGTGAAATTAAAATCTTCAACACAACAGACATTTATTCATGATTTCCTTTCTTTACTCAGATATAAAAAAAAAAAAATTGAATCATTAAACATTTGTTTTACTGATACGGCAAGTATCAAACCAAGAACCAAAATCTGCCATGATGCACACATCCGGCAATTAAAACCGTCCGTGTGGAAACATAGCAAAAGTTCTGCTTGGTGTCCTGATGATTTACGTAATTTAAAAAATCATCATTTAAAACATTTACAAGAATAATTTATTTGTTTTTAATGTTAATTCCCTGCAAAGTGCAAGCATAGCTGGAAAACTAAGAGAAAAAAAAATTATTTCTTGTATTATTTCTTGTAAAATGGTAAATTGCTGTGAATCTACAAATTACATTTTACTACACTGATGATTATATGCTTTAAATAGAAAATGTTAATTACCTGCATGGGAGCAATTGTATTGATTAATCAAATTTATTTATTAAAATTGATTTATTAAATATTCTGTTTTAGAAATACTTTCTACACAGTGTATATGTAGGCAAAATAATGAACAATAAATTAAGAATGATAAGAAGTACATTTACAGAAATATTTTCCATTCTGGACCCACACTTATACAAATTACTCAATATGCATGTGCACACCACATTATCAATTTAATAATACACTCAATCCCACTCCAATCTTCCGGAAAATAGAATTCCTTTCATAACTTTTATTGCATTTTCGTAATAGTGGGCAACAAAACTAACAGAACTGAACAGAACAAATAGACTTTTTAGGATACAAAAACAATGCTATCAAAAACACTTAAAGTAACAAATTAAATACAGTATCTGATCTATATGTTAGGAATATAACAAAGCATTTATGAAGGATTTGCATGTTCAAAAAAATGAAGGGCTTCAACAGCAGCCATCTAGTGGACATTATTAGAAAAACAGATTGTCTTTTCTCATGTCACCTGTGGCATGAAAACTTTCTAAGCATTATTTTTTAGTAAAAAAAATAAAAAATAACCTCAATGACCTTTCTACACAAAGCTTCACGGTATCAACAATCCTATAATATAAACGTCATCTGAATTTCAGCCTGCACCACCCTCTAATTTTCTGTGTCTTAAAAATTAATCTTTATCTTTGAGAATTCAGAATATTACAATGCTGTGGCATATTTTATTTTTATTTAGACATACTTTTAGATTTTAATGAAATGCTCTCGGTATATCGGTTAGAATTCCACAAACTTTTGTGAAACTATAGAAGCAAGGCAAACTGCATGTGATTATAAGTACTGGTTTTTCAATTCCTGTACCTCAGCCTCAGCCTCACTGAAAGACAATTGTGTTTCTCTTAACAAATGTATTGAAGCTGTCTCACATACACTTAACCTCTCAAATAGTTGTTTGCGGCCTACACCCAGTACCCAACGCGGTTTCATGTGAAAGGCCAGGACTATATTATCCCATACATAATATTCTGGCCTAATCAGCGGTTCGATATCAAAGAAACCATCATTCATTTTCATGCGATATTCATAGTTATCTGAGGGAGACTGGCAATTCCACGACATGAACCCTTTCCTGTACGCACACAGAAATGTATCGTCAATGGGTAACCGAGGGTATTTCCTATAGCGTGTTATATGTCGTGGATGCACCACAACTGAATATGCAATCTCTTTCTTGTAGAGCTTGGTGTCTAGAATGCGCAGAATTGGAGCAGTTTCACGGCAGAACTGCTTGCTGTAGGCACGCAGAAGCTCTCTGAGAGTAAAAGTGAAGCGAAAGTTGCCATAACGGGATTCCCTCTGGAATGCAGGTGAAGTAGTGAATTTTTCTAGGAAAGGATTTTGGTTCCGGCTTTGCCACGGGAAATTGTCCTCAGCATCGGCGATATCATCATCGGTCACTGAAAGACCCCACCAGAGAAAGTTATTATTCCCACGGAATCCTCCATCTTTCAAGATTCCATGTAGGGCGTCCTTTTCAGTTACATGACAAACATTGGATGCATGGAAAACACAATCCGGGTACATGGGAACTTTGTTTCTCAGGTAGCCGTGGTCTGGATTTTCAGCTTTCAGATCAGATAAACTCACATGATTCCCTTCATAATAAATGAAGTTTTTGGATCTGGAGTTTCTAAAAAAGTAAGAAAAAAAACATTGTTTTAATTTATCAGGCATTTCATTTGTATATGTTTTACAATTCTACAATATGATACAAAATACTACGATTAAAAAGTGCTTGTGTCAGGCTTATGTATTGTAATACTCCAAGGCATGTACCAAAGTGATGGTAAATTTGGTGTTTCTTCAATTCTAAACTAATTTCACTCCAAAGTAGGAGTTAGGACAAGACAATCCCCCCAAAAGGGGTTAACTGTCATATGGACAATTTATCTCTTATTTTATAATTCTAAGTAAAAAAGACATCTGTCTAAACAATCATCACTTGAACATTTGGGTGGTCATTCCTGTAACGACTTCGATAATGTGAGAAAGGAAAGTGATTACATCAGCCGTTATTTTTGGTTTACCTGTAAAGCGAGACCTCTAATTTGAAAAGCAGCATTAAATTTCTCAACTGATATTGTCCATAGTTCATTTTTCTCTAATTAATCTGAAGTGTATATACTTTGTGAATGGATCTGCTGAAGACTAAAATATTAAGGTACTGTACATTTTGTAATAATTTTTTATTTTTTTTTATCTGTGTCTGGTTATTATCATACTTTAGTCATTATATTATTGTTATATATATATATATATATAAAGGAATATCTTATCTTATAAATCATTATATGGTCGTTATTGTATGAGTATATTGCTTCATAACAAAAAAATATATTTTTTAAACGAATATAACAAATATGTATAATATGGGAGGTGGTGGCTCGGCGGTTAAAACATTGGACTTTGGATTGGAAGGTCACAAGTTCAAATCCCACCGCTACCAATGCTGGGCCCTTGAGCAAGGCCCTTAACCTTCCCCTGCTCAGTTGTAAGTCGCTCTGGATAAGGGCATCTGCCAAATGCCGTAAATGTGGTTCATTTCAAGTACAATTTATGTTTTTTTTATGAAGAAAAAAACATGCAGGATCTTTACTATTACATTTTAAAATATTTTAAAAGTATAAATTTGTTGAATTTTTATATCATACATCAGCAAAAGTACTGAAACACCTAGTCTCATTGTTATTAAGAGACGTGCATGTTTCTTTTGTTTCTATGTAACAAACAAGGTCAAATAAAAAGTAAGCTGATCAAGTAACTGATTCTTATGAGACCCAGTACTTGGTCTTCACCTATTATCCATTTATACTCATCTCTTGGTGAGTTCATATCCTCATATAGGTTTTCATACTATTGCAATGCAGATGGCACTCAACTAATTCTCTCTTTCCCCCTACACAACACTTGTTTCTGCTTTGAACCTCGCACCTCTGACCGATTTCTCATCATGGATCTTAAGCTAAATGACTTTCATCCAAGGAAATTTATCTCCACTTCAAGATCTTTTGTAATTTCTATGTATCTACCCTTCACAACTGCATGGTAATCACGAACGAATCAACTGTCATCTTTTAATCACATTGCATGTGATGCTCATGTTGATTTTCAAAATCAGAATTTCTGTCCACAAAGGCCTCACAGGTGCTTGTTTAGTCCCTCATCATCTGAACACTGGACAACTGCAACTTGCTCATGGCAGGTCTGTCTCTGAAAGACAATCTGTCTCTGCACCTGATTCAAAACGCAACTTTTCTAGGTTCTCCCACACCACCCCACTTCCAGCTGTAAACACATTCATTCTGATTCATTCAGTGGGTCGAGTAATTGAGTTTTTAGTTGTTTTGTCTCCATGAATGGCACAATTTTCAGTTTTTACTGCGTACACGATTTTATATTTGGATTTATAGTAAAGAAAATGAGAAACTTGATTTTTTTTTGTATCTTTTTGTTTTGTTATAGGAATGATGTACGATTTTCAATAGTAATCTTCGGCATGGAGAACATGTTACACATGCTACTACTTGGTTAGACACACACGACTGCAATTATAACATTATTAGGTTACGTGTATTGTAACTGTCAATACAATTAATAAATATTTATTTCCTTACCCCAAGTTTGCCATTGTCACGTCTTGTTTGCTATTCTCAGTCTGCAAAAGATCAGCTTCTTCCACACCCCTATGAAACACACACACACACACACACACACACACACACACACACACGTAAGTATTTCCTGTATAATAGAAATATGCAATACCATACTTTCAAGTCTAGTATTGTCAATATATGCCTGCAAAATACAATACAAATGTTGATTGCTTCATCTTGCATACTCAAATGCTGTTTTGTTTTTGTTTTTTTTTGCTTTTTTTTACAGAAAGAAACCCAACATGGGGGCATTTGTTGAAAGGAGAAATCCCCCATGCATTCCTCAACAAGCAGCCATTATAATATTTTAAATTAAAGATAGTTAAACTCACTATGTGGCTTTTGTACTTTTTAAGTACACTTTTATACATAAATACCTGAATTCAGGTTATTGAAAATTAAACATTTTAACCAAAACCAGGTTAGCTTCTCTGTGTCCTGCTAAGTACTCATACTATATATTAATTCAAATATTAGCCTAACAAGATGAAATATGTACTCACCAATTTAATGAGTCAGGTCTGGTTGTCTGAGTAGTTTTGCAATCTGTGGAAACAATGCAGCTCAAACCAGTATAAAAAGACACACAGCTCCACCCCTGCCTTCCTTTTTGCATTTTTGCCTTCCAACTGGCCCAAAACTTCCAAAACTTCCATCTTAGCCATGCAAATGAAGACTGAGATATATATATATATATATATATATATATATATATATATATATATATATATATATATATATATATATATATATATATATATTTTTTTTTTTTTTTTTTTTTTTCATTTATTTTATTATTTTGTTTTTTGGTTTGGTTTGGTTTGGGTTTTTTTGGTTTTTCCCCCACCAGAATTTAGGAGTTCATTTACAATATTTTTTATCCAATTATTTATTTAAGCCACCCTCTGTTTCTCTTTTATTTTTTCCCTCGATTTATTTATCTTGGTTAAAAATAATTAAGAAAAAAACCCAAATAGTCAAAGATGAAAGAACTATTAACATTAATTTTGCACATAAACATTACACTTTTTTGTACAGGAATACATGCAAATTGGCTTAATATATCTAATACCATTGACTGATACACACACACACACACACACACACACACACTCAAAAATAATTAATTTAGTGCTGAGAACAATCTACTATTTAAATAATATCTGTCTTTTTCTGTCATTATCATGTCAATAGTCCTCATTTATGAATCTTTCAGTAAAGGTGTGTGTAAACTAAAAATACATACTCTGTACTCACGTGTTAATAAATTAAAATTACATGTACGAAATAACAAAATAATAATTCGCTAAACTTTTCTCAATAAATGATATATCAAAAGGTAACGTTCATAGAGAGCTGAAGACAAAATAATGTATAATGATGTCAAATCACTTCTACCTTCCAATAATAAGTGTATACAGTGTCTGATCAAGATATATAAAAGATCAGAGAGATAACAAGCACTTTAGTGTCAACAATGTTGTGCCAAATCATCCAATAAGTCCCGTGAGTCATCTCGAAACCTATAACTTATTACCATGTGGCTTAGATATTATGGTGGTGGTTGGAAACTTTAATTCAGTGTAAGGTGAAATGAAACCTACAGGCATGTCTCAACATGCCTAAATATAGCTGTTCATGACGAAACAAAAACCAAAATTTGCTTAATGTTTCCATTTCTTGCCGAATAAATGGCTGTGGTTTGAATAGAACATTTCTGTCGAAATAAAATATGAAATTTAATTGAAGCGTTTACATTTGATAGATGATCAGAACGTATAATACCAGCTGAACCAGACAACTCAACTAAATCAGTGAATAATTTGTGGCTTTCAGACCAGGCTTATACCAAAGCTAAAAAAACTTCGAAACTCAAACCAGTTCAGAAAAACCCACAGCTCCACCTTTTTACTGACTTTTTAACTTATTTATTTGTTCATAAAATCTGGATACGCACTCATCACATTCAATCTTCAGACACTTTTAAATAAAGACTGCTGTGTTTCTAAACACATATGCTGTATTTTCCCATTAAGAGTATGACCATGAAGAGACCATTGTCATTTCTATATTTTAAAGAATAAACTAAAATTTAAAATAAAACAAGAATACACATATTTTAGAGTTACACACACTCCCTCTATCACATTAGTGTTATTGTAGTGGTGAGAATGATCAACCCCTCAAATAATATCTGGTCATTGGTTCATTTCCACTGCCTGAAAAATGAAATACAGTCCAAAACTGTGTACTATGGTGTATTTTAAACACCATATAACACCATTATAAAAAACAAGTTCATTTGATTAAACAAAAATAATCAATTTACGATATGTTAATCACAGTTCTGCTACTTTGCTGTGTATTTCTTTTGGGTGAACCCATATGTTATCAGACAGATATGTGTATGTGTGTGTGTGTGTCTCTGTGTGTTGTTTGTGCACCTCAAGCAGCCCAGGGAACCCTTAAAGAGACAATGGTCGTGGAATTCCAGAAAGTTAGGTGTTTTTGCGAGGGAAATCCCTGCCTGATGTAAGAACCATTTTAAAACTGTATGAAAGTGTGTGCTGACACTGAGTTCACAACAGATGCACAGCTGACCAGGTTGGCTTTGTTTCTTTATAGTAAAGATAATTGGTATGATATAACCTTATCTGCCAGTAACAACTCTCCACCAACGATCAAAATAATAATTATAATTATTGTGGGAATAATCTATGTACATATATTTGTTTTGGATACAACCTTTGCTCTGAACAAACCGTTAAGTGTAAGTGTTTAAAGTTACAGCACAAACACAGCCTTTTTATACTGTTTTTACAGCATTGATAACAACCCTTATTCTTAATTGTGAATGTTTACTCATCCCTTATTTTGTATTAGACATCAGCTACCTCGCCTGGCGCCATTATTTGCTAAAGGTACGGTACTTTCTCTTTCCAATGATTTAATGGTGGCAGAGCCCAGAATTAACGGAAACCTAACGGAAAATTGTTAATTGCTGTGAACCTACAAATTAAATTTTTCTACACTGATGATTATATGCTTTGTATAGAAAATGTAAATTATCTGCATGGGAGCAATTGTATTGATCAATCAAATTTATTTATTAAAATACATTTATTAAGTATTCTGTTTTAAAAATACTTTCTACACAGTGTATATGTAGGCAAAATAATGAATAAAAAATTAAGAATCATAAGTAGAAGTACATTTACAGACATATTTTCCATTCTGGACCCACACTTATACAAATTATTCAATATGCATGTGCACACCACATTATCAATTTAATAATACACTCAATCCCACTCCAATCTTCATAAAAAATTCCTTTCATAACTTTTATTGCATTTTTGTATCAGTGGGCAACAAAACTAACAGAACTGAACAGAACAAATTGACTTTTTAGGATACAAAAACAATGCTATCAAAAACACTTGAAGTAACAAATTAAATAAAGTATCTGATCTATATGTTAGGAATATAACAAAGCATTTATGAAGGATTTGCATGTTCAAAATATTAAAGGGCTTCAACAGCAGCCATCTAGTGGACATTATTTTAAGAAAACAGATTGTCTTTTCTCATGTCACCTGTGGCATGAAAACTTTCTAAGCATTATAAACAGCACTGACACCGAACACTTCTTTCAGTAAAAAAAATAATAAAATAACCTCAATGACCTTTCTACACAAAGCTTCACGGTATCAACAATCCTACGCATAACAAAAATGTATTCATATAAACGTCATCTGAATTTCAGCCTGCACCACTCTCTAATTTTCTGTGTCTTAAAAATTAATCTTAATCTTTGAGAATTCAGAATATTACAATGCTGTGGCATATTTTTTTTTAATTTAGACATACCTTTAGATTTTAATGAAAAGCTCTCGGTATATCGGTTAGAATTCCACAAACGTTTGTGAAACTATAGAAGCAAGGCAAACTGCCTGTGATTATAAATACTGGTTTTTCAATTCCTGTACCTCAGCCTCAGCCTCACTGAAAGACATTTTTTTTTTTTTTAACAAATTTTTTGAAGCTGTCTCACATACACTTAACTTCTCAAATAGTCGTTCACGACTTACATGCAGTACACTATACGGTTCCATGTGAAAGGCCACGACTATATTATCCCATACATAATATTTTGGCCTAATCAGCGGTTCGATTTTAAAGAAACCATCATTCATTTTCATGCGATATTCATAGTTATCTGAGGGAGACTGGCAATTCCATGACATGAACCCTTTCCTGTACGCACACAAAAATCTGTTGTCGATGGGTAACCGAGGGTATTTCCTATAGCGTGTTATATGTCGTGGATGCACCACAACTGAATATGCAATCTCTTTCTTGTAGAGCTTGGTGTCTAGAATGCGCAGAATTGGAGCAGTTTTATTGCAGAACTGCTTGCTGTAATCACGCAGAAGCTCTCTGAGAGTAAAAGTGAAGCGAAAGTTGCCATAACGGGATTCCCTCTGGAATGCAGGTGAAGTAGTGAATTTTTCTAGGAAAGGATTTTGGTTCCGGCTTTGCCACGGGAAATTGTCCTCAGCATCGGCGATATCATCATCGGTCACTGAAAGACCCCACCAGAGAAAGTTATCATTCCCACGGAATCCTTCATCTTTCAAGATTCCATGTAGGGCTTCCTTTTCAGTTACATGACAAACATTGGATGCATGGAAAACACAATCAGGGTACATGGGAACTTTGTTTCTCAGGTATCCGTGGTCTGGATTTTCAGCTTTCAGATCAGATAAACTCACATGATTCCCTTCATAATAAATGAAGTAATCGGATCTGGAGTTTCTAGAAAAGTAAGAAAAAAAACATGGTTTTAATTTATCAGGCATTTCATTTGTATATGTTTTACAATTCTACAATATGATACAAAATACTACGATTAAAAAGTGCTTGTGTCAGGCTAATGTATTGTAATACTTCAAGGCATGTACCAAAGTGATGGTAAATTTGGTGTTTCTTCAATTCTAAGCTAATTTCAATCCAAAGTAGGAGTTAGGACAAGACAATCCCCCCAAAAGGGGTTAACTGTCATATGGACAATTTATCTCTTATTTCATAATTCTAAGTAAAAAAGGCATCTGTCTAAACAATCATCACTTGAACATTTGGGTGGTCATTCCTGTAACGACTTCGATAATGTGAGAAAGGAAAGTGATTACATCAGCCGTTATATTTGGTTTACCTGTAAAGCGAGACCTCTAATTTGAAAAGCAGCATTAAATTTCTCAACTGATATTGTCCATAGTTCATTTTTCTCTAATTAATCTGAAGTGTATATACTTTGTGAATGGATCTGCTGAAGACTAAAATATTAAGGTACTGTACGTTTTGTAATAATTTAATTATTTTTATCTGTGTCTGGTTATTATCATACTTTAGTCATTATATTTTATATATATATATATATATATATATATATATATATATATATATATATATATATATATATATATATATATATATATAATATACATAAAGGTATATCTTATCTTATAAATCATTATATGGTCGTTATTGTATGAGTATATTGCTTCTTAAAAAAATATATTTTTGAAACAAATATAACAAATATGTATATTATGGGAGGTGGTGGCTCGGTGGTTAAAGCATTGGACTTTGGATTGGAAGGTCACAAGTTCAAATCCCACCGCTACCAATGCTGGGCCCTTGAGCAAGGTCCTTAACCTTCCCCTGCTTAGTTCTAAATCGCTCTGGATAAGGGCATCTGCCAAATGCCGTAAATGTGGTTCATTTCAAGTACGATTTGTGTTTTTTTTTTTTTATGGAAAAAAAACACGCAGGATCATAACTATTACATTTTAAAATATTTTAAAAGTATAAATTTGTCAAATTTTTCTATCATACATCAGCAAAAGTACTGAAACACCTAGTCTCATTGTTATTAGGAGACGTGCATGTTCCTTTTGCTTCCTATGTAACAAACTAGGTCAAATAAAAAGTCCATTTATACTCCTCTCTTGGTGAGTTCATATCCTCATATAGGTTTTCATACTATTGCAATGCAGATGGCACTCAACTAATTCTCTCTTTCCCCCTACACAACACTTGTTTCTGCTTTGAACCTCTCACCTCTGACCGAATTCTCATCATGGATCTAAAGCGAAATGACTTTCATCCAAGGAAATTTATCTCCACTTCAAGATCTTTTGTAATTTCTATGTATCTACCCTTCACAACTGCATGGTAATCAGGAACGAATCAACTGTCATCTTTTAATCACATTGCATGTGACGCTCATGTTGATTTCTCTTGTACAAAATCAAAATTTCTGTCCACAAAGGTCTTAAAGGTGCTTGTTTAGTCCCTCATCATCTGAACACTGGACAACTGCAACTTGCTCATGGCAGGTCTGTCTCTGAAAGACAATCTGTCTCTGCACCTGATTCAAAACGCAACACTTCTAGGTTCTCCCACACCACCCCACTTCCAGCTGTAAACACATTCATTCTGATTCATTCAGTGGGTCGAGAAATTGAGTTTTAGTTGTTTTGTCTCCATGAATGGCACAATTTTCAGTTTTTACTGCGTACACGATTTTATATTTGGATTTATAGTAAAGGAAATGAGAAACTTGATTTTTTTTTGTATCTTTTTGTTTTGTTATAGGAATGACGTACGATTTTCAATAGTAATCGTCGGCATGGAGAACATGCTACACATGCTACTACTTGGTTAGACACACACGACTGCAATTATAACATTATTAGTTTACGTGTATTGTAACTGTCAATACAATTAATAAATATTTATTTCCTTACCCCAAGTTTGCCATTGTCACGTCTTGTTTGCTATTCTCAGTCTGCAAAAGATCAGCTTCTTCCACACCCCTATGAAACACACACACACACACACACACACACACACGTAAGTATTTCCTGTATAAAAGAAATATGCAATACCATACTTTGAAGTCTAGTATTGTTGATATATGCCTGCAAAATACAATACAAATGTTGATTGCTTCATCTTGCATACTCAAATGCTGTTTTGTTTTTGTTTTTTTGCTTTTTTACAGAAAGAAACCCAACATGGGGGCATTTGTTGAAAGGACAAATCCCCCATGCACTCCTCAACAAGCAGCCATTATAAGCTTTTAAATTAAAGATAGTTAAACTCACTATGTGGCTTTTGTACTTTTTAAGTACACTTTTATACATAAATACCCGAATTCAGGTTATTGAAAATTAAAAATTTCAACCAAAACCAGGTTAGCTTCTCTGTGTCCTGCTAAGTACTCATACTATATATTAATTCAAATATTAGCCTAACAAGATGAAATATGTACTCACCAATTTAATGAGTCAGGTCTGGTTGTCTGAGTAGTGTTGCAATCTGTGGAAACAAAGCAGCTCAAACCAGTATAAAAAGACACACAGCTCCACCCCTGCCTTCCTTTTTGCATTTTTGCCTTCCAACTGGCCCAAAACTTCCAAAACTTCCATCTTAGCCATGCAAATGAAGACTGATATATATATAATATATATATATTTTTTTTTTCATTTATTTTTATTATTTTGTTTTTTGGTTTGGTTTGGTTTGGGTTTTTTTGGTTTTTCCCCCACCAGAATTTAGGAGTTCATTTACAATATTTTTTATCCAATTATTTATTTAAGCCACCCTCTGTTTCTCTTTTATTTTTTCCCTTAATTTATTTATCTTGGTTAAAAATATTTAAGAAAAAAACCCAAATAGTCAAAGATGAAAGAACGATTAACATTAATTTTGCACATAAACATTACACTTTTTTGTACAGGAATACATGCAAATTGACTTAATATATCTAATACCATTGACTGATACACACACACACACACACACACACACACACACACACTCAAAAATAATTAATTTAGTGCTGAGAACAATCTACTATTTAAATAATATCTGGTCAATGGTTTCTGTCATTATCATGTCAATAGTCCTCATTTATGAATCTTTCAGTAAAGGTGTGTGTGTAAACTAAAAATACATACTCTGTACTCACGTGTTAATAAATTAAAATTACATGTACGAAATAACAAAATAATAATTCGCTAAACTTTTCTCAATAAACGATACATCAAAAGGTAACGTTCATAGAGAGCTGAAGACAAAATAATGTATAATGATGTCAAATCACTTCTACCTTCCAATAATAAGTGTATACAGTGTATGATCAAGATATATAAAAGATCAGAGAGATAACAAGCACTTTAGTGTCAACAATGTTGTGCCAAATCATCCAATAAGTCCCGTGAGTCATCTCGAAACCTATAACTTATTACCATGTGGCTTAGATATTATGGTGGTGGTTGGAAACTTTAATTCAGTGTAAGGTGAAATGAAACCTACAGGCATGTCTCAACATGCCTAAATATAGCTGTTCATGACGAAACAAAAACCAAAATTTGCTTAATGTTTCCATTTCTTGCCGAATAAATGGCTGTGGTTTGAATAGAACATTTCTGTCGAAATAAAATATGAAATTTAATTGAAGCGTTTACATTTGATAGATGATCAGAACGTATAATACCAGCTGAACCAGACAACTCAACTAAATCAGTGAATAATTTGTGGCTTTCAGACCAGGCTTATACCAAAGCTAAAAAACTTGAAACTCAAACCAGTTCAGAAAACCCACAGCTCCACCTTTTACTGACTTTTTAACTTATTTATTTGTTCATAAAATCTGGATACGCACTCATCACATTCAATCTTCAGACACTTTTAAATAAAGACTGCTGTGTTTCTAAACACATATGCTGTATTTTCCCATTAAGAGTATGACCATGAAGAGACCATTGTCATTTCTATATTTTAAAGAATAAACTAAAATTTAAAATAAAACAAGAATACACATATTTTAGAGTTACACACACTCCCTCTATCACATTAGTGTTATTGTAGTGGTGAGAATGATCAACCCCTCAAATAATATCTGGTCATTGGTTCATTTCCACTGCCTGAAAAATGAAATACAGTCCAAAACTGTGTACTATGGTGTATTTTAAACACCATATAACACCATTATAAAAACAAGTTCATTTGATTAAACAAAAATAATCAATTTACGATATGTTAATCACAGTTCTGCTACTTTGCTGTGTATTTCTTTTGGGTGAACCCATATGTTATCAGACAGATATGTATGTGTGTGTGTGTGTCTCTGTGTGTTGTTTGTGCACCTCAAGCAGCCCAGGGAACCCTTAAAGAGACAATGGTCGTGGAATTCCAGAAAGTTAGGTGTTTTTGCGAGGGAAATCCCTGCCTGATGTAAGAACCATTTTAAAACTGTATGAAAGTGTGTGCTGACACTGAGTTCACAACAGATGCACAGCTGACCAGGTTGGCTTTGTTTCTTTATAGTAAAGATAATTGGTATGATATAACCTTATCTGCCAGTAACAACTCTCCACCAACGATCAAAAGAATAATTATTGTGGGAATAATCTATGTACATATATTTGTTTTGGATACAACCTTTGCTCTGAACATTAGGTTCTCATCTTCTGTTACATTTGCGGCATTTGGCAGACGCGCTTATCCAGAGCGACTTACAACTGAGGAGGGGAGGGTTTTAGGGCTTTGCTCAAGGGCCCAGCAGTGGCAGCTTGGTGGTGGTGGGATTTGAACCTGTGACCTTCTGATCCAAAGCCCAAAGCCTTAACCACTGAGCTAGCACCTCCACCGTTACATGTTACATACACATACACATATATGTACATCGCTAAGTTTCAGATTTTTCCCTCCATTACAGAACATTCTGTTCTCGTGGTTATCTTCTATTTTTTACATATCCAGACCTTTTGATACTCGCTAAATCTGCACGTATACTCTACATAGACGGTTCCTCTTTTTCCACAGACAGTGACCTTTCTTTCACCCTGTATCTGTGATATACAGCGGGGAAAATAAGTATTTGACACATCAGCATTTTTATCAGTAAGGGGATTTCTAAGTGGGCTATTGACAAACTTTCCACCAGATGTAGCCATCAAGCCAAATATTGAATTCCTACTAAGAAATCAGAACATTTAAGTATACAAGTTGAGTCATAATAAATAAAGTGAAATGACAATGAGTCAAAGTCAAACCGTTAAGTGTAAGTGTTTAAAGTTACAGCACAAACACAGCCTTTTTATACTGTTTTTACAGCATTGATAACAACCCTTATTCTTATTTGTGAATGTTTACTCATCCCTAATTTTCTATTAGACATCAGCTACCTCGCCTGGCGCCATTATTTGCTAAAGGTACGGTACTTTCTCTTTCCAATGATTTAATGGTGGCAGAGCCCAGAATTAACGGAAACCTAACGGAAAATTGTTAATTGCTGTGAACCTACAAATTAAATTTTTCTACACTGATGATTATATGCTTTATATAGAAAATGTAAATTACCTGCATGGGAGCAATTGTATTGATCAATCAAATGTATTTATTAAAATACATTTATTAAGTATTCTGTTTTAAAAATACTTTCTACACAGTGTATATGTAGGCAAAATAATGAATAAAAAATTAAGAATCATAAGTAGAAGTACATTTACAGACATATTTTCCATTCTGGACCCACACTTATACAAATTATTCAATATGCATGTGCACACCACATTATCAATTTAATAATACACTCAATCCCACTCCAATCTTCAGGAAAATAGAATTCCTTTCATAACTTTTATTGCATTTTTGTATCAGTGGGCAACAAAACTAACAGAACTGAACAGAACAAATAGACTTTTTAGGATACAAAAACAATGCTATCAAAAACACTTGAAGTAACAAATTAAATACAGTATCTGATCTATATGTTAGGAATATAACAAAGCATTTATGAAGGATTTGCATGTTCAAAATATTAAAGGGCTTCAACAGCAGCCATCTAGTGGACATTATTTTAAGAAAACAGATTGTCTTTTCTCATGTCACCTGTGGCATGAAAACTTTCTAAGCATTATAAACAGCACTGACACCGAACACTTCTTTCAGTAAAAAAAATAATAAAATAACCTCAATGACCTTTCTACACAAAGCTTCACGGTATCAACAATCCTACGCATAACAAAAATGTATTCATATAAACGTCATCTGAATTTCAGCCTGCACCACTCTCTAATTTTCTGTGTCTTAAAAATTAATCTTAATCTTTGAGAATTCAGAATATTACAATGCTGTGGCATATTTTTTTTAAATTTAGACATACCTTTAGATTTTAATGAAATGCTCTCGGTATATCGGTTAGAATTCCACAAACGTTTGTGAAACTATAGAAGCAAGGCAAACTGCCTGTGATTATAAATACTGGTTTTTCAATTCCTGTACCTCAGCCTCAGCCTCACTGAAAGACATTTTTTTTTTTTTTAACAAATGTATTGAAGCTGTCTCACATACACTTAACCTCTCAAATAGTTGTTTGCGGCCTACACCCAGTACCCAACGCGGTTTCATGTGAAAGGCCAGGACTATATTATCCCATACATAATATTCTGGCCTAATCAGCGGTTCGATATCAAAGAAACCATCATTCATTTTCATGCGATATTCATAGTTATCTGAGGGAGACTGGCAATTCCACGACATGAACCCTTTCCTGTACGCACACAGAAATGTATCGTCGATGGGTAACCGAGGGCATTTCCTATAGTGTTTTATCTTTCGTGGATGCACCACAACTGAATATGCAATCTCTTTCTTGTAGAGCTTGGTGTCTAGAATGCGCAGAATTGGAGCAGTTTTATTGCAGAACTTCTTGCTGTAGGCATGCAGAAGCTCTCTGAGAGTAAAAGTGAAGCGAAAGTTGCCATAACGGGATTCCCTCTGGAATGCAGGTGAAGTAGTAAATTTTTCTAGGAAAGGATTTTGATTCCGGCTTTGCCACAGGAAATTGTCCTCAGCATCGGCGATATCATCATCGGTCACTGAAAGGCCCCACCAGAGAAAGTTACCATTCCCGCGGAATCCTCCATCTTTTAAGATTCTATGTAGGGCTTCCTTTTCAGTTACATGACAAACATTGGATGCACGGAAAACACAATCAGGGTACATGGGAACGTCTTTCTTTTTCAGGTAGCCGTGGTCTGGATTTTCAGCTTTCAGATCAGATAATATCACATGATTCCTTTTATAAGGAATGAAGTTATTGGATCTGGAGTTTCTAGAAAAGTAAGAAAAAAACATTGTTTTAATTCATCAGGCATTTCATTTGTATCTGTTTTACAATTCTACAATATGATACAAAATACTATTATTAAAAAGTGCTTTTGTCAGGCTAATGTATTGTAATACTTCAAGGCATGTACCAAAGTGATGGCAAATTTGGTGTTTCTTCAACTCTATGCTTATTTCACTCCAAAGTAGGAGTTAGGACAAGACAATCCCCCCAAAAGGATTTAACTGTCATATGGACAATTTATCTCTTATTTTATAATTCTAAGTAAAAAAAGACATCTGTCTAAACAATCATCACTTGAACATTTGGGTGGTCATTCCTGTAAAAAAAGTAAAAGTAAAGCAGCATTAAATGTCTCAACTGATATTGTATCTGTGTCTGGTTATTATCATACTTTTAGTCATTATATACTGTATATATATATATACTGGCGATCAAAATTAGAGAACAATGTATAAACAATTGAACAATTCTGAAATAATGTAATCTACACTGCTCAACAGTTGAAGTTTTTGTTCTGTCTATTCCATGCTACCAGAACACCTTTTCCACAAAATAACTAAGGCAATTAAAAAAAAAACATTCTTTTGCAGAAAACACACTGATCAAAATTAGAGAACACTTTCAGATACCTCCCAGTTATTGGTGTTAATCTGGTACCTAGTGCTAATTTCCTTAATTATCTGTCAACCCCTATTTAACTGGCAGCCTAACTTCCAGTTTCACCGACTCTGCAAGATGGTGGGCCGTTCTAAAGTGACTGAAAGCCTCCGGCAGCAAGTTGTCCAGATGAAGGCCAAAGGGATGACCCTATCAGCCATAGCAAGACAAGTTGTTCGTTCTAAATCTGTGATTTCAAGAATATTGAATCTTTACAACATCACAAACTCATTCAAGTCCGCCAAGAAGGCTGGTCGTTTACGGAAGACAAATACAAGAGAGGACAGGATACTGCGGAGGATCTCAATGGGCAATCGTTTCCACACTGCAGCTGGAATTGCTCACCAGTTCAGCGCTGAACAGGGTAAAAGGATCTGTCTCGTCATACAGTGTCCCGACGTTTAAGAACATTTGGACTGAAAGCCCACTCTGCAGTGACCAAACCTCTCATTAGCAGAAAGAATCAAAAGGCTAGACTAAGCATGTTGTGTGGACAGAGGAGAACTGGTCCAAAGTTCACTTCAGTGATAAAAGCAAGTTTAATTTATTTGGGTCCGATGGGAAACATTATGTTCGGCGACAAACTGGAGAAAGACTGAACTCAAAGTGTGTAAAGAAGTCAGTGAAAAGTGGAGGAGGAAGTGTCATGGTTTGGGGAATGTTTTCTGCAGCAGCTACATGGCAGAGTGAAGTGATTTTTATCAGAAGCTTCTTCAACAACATATGGTTCCTTCACTGCGTTCATCACCCAATCAGCCCAGTCATGCAGGACAACGCTCCATGTCACACAGCAAAATGGGTAAAGCAGTTCCTTAAAACTGAAAACATTGAAATAATGACATGGCCACGAACTGTGGAGGAGACTGGAAGAAGAGTGGACCAAAATCACACCAGAGCAGTGTGAGAGACTAGTGCTGTCCTGTGGCCGGAGATGTGCTGAAGTCATTCAGAGCAGAGGCCTGTACACTTCCTACTAATTGCTGACTGTTGTAACCTTCAGAACATTTTGTTGTAATATTTTTCCATGCTAGTCATTGTTGTTCTCTAATTTTGATCAGTGTGTTTTCTGGAAAATAATGTTTTTTTTAAATGCCTTAGTTAATTTGTGGAAAAGGTGTTCTGGTAGCATGGTATAGACAGGAAAAAACTCCTTCAACTGTTGAGCAGTGAAGATGACATTATTTCAGAATTGTTCAATTGTTTATACATTGTGCTCTAATTTTGATCGCCAGTGTGTGTGTATATATATATATATATATATATATAAAATACTGTATACATAAAGGTATATCTTTTCTTATAAATCATTATATGGTCGTTATTGTATGAGTATATTGCTTCTTAACAAAAAAAAATATCTTTGAAACAAATATAAAAAATATGTATAATATGGGAGGTGGTGGCTCGGTGGTTAAAACATTGGATTTTGACTCAGAAGGTCACAAATCCCACCACCACCAAGCTGGCAATGCTGGGCCCTTGAGCAAGGCCCTTAACCTTCCCCTGTTAAGTTGTAAGTCGCTCTGGATAAGGGCATCTGCCAAATGCCGTAAATGTGGTTCATTTCAAGTACGATTTATGTGTTTTTTATGGAAAAAAAAAAACATGCAGGATCTTTACTATTACATTTTAAAATATTTTACAAGTATAAATTTGTCGAATTTTTATATCATACATCAGCAAAAGTACTGAAACACCTAGTCTCATTGTTATTAAGAGACGTGCATGTTCCTTTTGTTTCTATGTAACAAACTAGGTCAAATAAAAAGTAAGTTGATCAAGTAACTCTGATTCTCACAAGACCCAGTACTTGGTCTTCACCTATTATCCATTTATACTCCTCTCTTGGTGAGTTCATATCCTCATATAGGTTTTCATACTATTGCAATGCAGATGGCACTTAACTAATTCTCTCTTTCCCCCTACACAACATTTGTTTCTGCTTTGAACCTCTCACCTCTGACCGATTTCTCATCATGGATCTGAAGCTAAATGACTTTCATCCAAGGAAATTTATCTCCACTTCAAGATCTTTTGTAATTTCTATGTATCTACCCTTCACAACTGCATGGTAATCACGAACGAATAAACTGTCATTCATTCAGTGGGTCGAGAAATTGAGTTTTTAGTTGTTTTGTCTCGATGTATGGCACAATTTTCAGTTTTTACTGCATCCACGATTTTATACTTGGATTTACAAGGAAGGAACAAGTGAAGGAAATGAGAAACTTGTTGCTTTTTTGTATCGTTTTTTGTGTTGTTATAGGAATGACGTACGATTTTCGATAGTAATCTTCGGCATGGAGTTTCTATCCACAAAAATTAAAAAAGTTGTTTATTTTTCTTCCAGTTTCTGACAGAATGTTTCAAAAGCTAAACAGGCCAAACTTAATACAAGTTTAAAAATGAAGGTTATATGAGGTTCAAGTTGATCTGGTAAATAAGTATACAAATAATGCGAGCTGAACAAATGAATAAAATAATAAAGAATTCAAATAATTCAGGGATAGCATTATTCCCTCCATATGCTACTACTTGGTTAGAAAATAAGACTTAAGAAGCTGAACACACACACGACTGCAATTATAACATTATTAGTTTACGTGTATTGTAACTGTCAATACAATTAATAAATATTTATTTCCTTACCCCAAGTTTGCCATTGTCACGTCTTGTTTGCTATTCTCAGTCTGCAAAAGATCAGCTTCTTCCACACCCCTATGAAACACACACACACACACACACACACACACACACACACACACACGTAAGTATTTCCTGTATAATAGAAATATGCAACACCATACTTTCAAGTCTAGTATTGTTGATATATGCCTGCAAAATACAATACAAATGTTGATTGCTTCATCTTGCATACTTAAATGCTGTTTTGTTTTTGTTATTTTGCTTTTTTACAGAAAGAAACCCAACATGGGGGAATTTGTTGAAAGCAGAAATCCCCCATGCATTCCTCAACAAGCAGCCATTATAATCTTTTAAATTAAAGATAGTTAAACTCACTATGTGGCTTTTGTATTTTTTAAGTACACTTTTATACATAAATACCCGAATTCAGGGTATTAAAAATTTTAACCAAAACCAGGTTAGCTTCTCTGTGTCCTCAAGTATTCATACTATATATTAATTCAAATATTAGACTATTAGATAAAATATGTACTCACCAAATTAATGAGTCAAGTCTGGTTGTCTGATTAGTTTTGCAATCTGTGGAAACAATGCAGCTCAAACCAGTATAAAAAGACACACAGCTTCACCTCCTCTGCCTTCCTTTTTGCATTTTTGCAACTTTTTTTTTTTTCATTTTTTTTTTATTATTTAGTTTTTTCCCCCAACAGAATTTAGGAGTTCATTTACAATATTTTTTATCCAATTATTTATTTAAGCCACCCTCTGTTTTTATTTTATTTTTTGCCCTTGATTTATTTATCTTGGTTAAAAATAATTAAGAAAATAAACCTAAATAGCCAAAGATGAAAGAACTATTAACATTAATTTTGCACATAAACATTACACTTTTTTGTACAGGAATACATGCAAATTAATATATCTAAAACCACACACACACACACACACACACACACACACACACACACACACACACACAAAAAGAGTGCTGAGAACAATCTACTATTTAAATAATATCTGGTCAATGGTTTCTGTAATTATCATGTCAATAGTCCTCATTTATGAATCTTTCAGTAAAGGTGTGTGTGTAAACTAAAAATACATACTCTGTACTTAGATATTATGGTGGTGGTTGGAAACTTCAATTCAGTGTAAGGTGAAACGAAACCGACAGGCATGTCTCAACATGCCTAAATATAGCTGTTCATGACGAAATAAAAACCAAAATTTGCTTAATGTTTCCATTTCTTGCCAAATAAATGGCTGTGGTTTTTAACTTATTTATTTGTTTATAAAATCTGGATACGCACTCATCATATTCAATCTTCAGACACTTTTAAATAAAGACTGCTGTGTTTCTAAACACATATGCTGTATTTTCCCATTAAGAGTACGACCATGAAGAGACCATGGTCATTTCTATATTTTGAAGAATAAACAAAAATTGAAAATAAAACAAGAATACGCCTCATACACGTATTTTAGAGTTACACACACTCCCTCTATCACATTACTGTTGTGTAGTGCTGAGAATGATCAACCCCTCGAATAATATCTGGTCATTGGTTCATTTCCACTGCCTGAAAAATGAAATACAGTCAGAAACTGTGTACTATGGTGTATTTAAAAAAAAAAAAGTTCATTATAATAAACAAAAAGAATCAATTTATGATATGTTAATAACAGTTCTGCTACTTTGCTGTGTATTTCTGTCGGGTGAACCCATATGTTATCAGACAACTATGTGTATGTGTCTGTGTGTGTTGTTTGAGCACCTTAAGCAGCCCAGGGAACCCTTAAAGAGACAATGGTCGTGGAATTCCAGAAAATTAGGTGTTTTTGCGAGGGAAATCCCTGCCTGATGTAAGAACCATTTTAAAACTGTATGAAAGTGTGTGCTGACACTGAGTTCACAACAGATGCACAGCTGACCAGGTTGGCTTTGTTTCTTTATAGTAAAGATTATTGGTATGATATAACCTTATCTGCCAGTAACAACTCTCCGCCATTGATAAAAATAATAATAATTATAATGATATATTATTTATATTATTATTGGCTCTACTAATCACAAATGATTTAAATGGAACTAAAATGTGTATGATTTATTTTAAATCAAAGTGTGTCACATTCTGAAATACTGAATGAAATTTTTTGGCTAAATCTCTCTTTTAATCTAAAGGTGAATTTGGCTAATTGTGAGAACAACTCCAACCAGAACGGAAAACAAAGTCAAAACATTAAACGGAATTGTTTGACAGCACAAACACAGCCTTTTTATAATCTTTTTACAGCATAGATAACAACCCTTATTCTTAATTGTGAATGTTTACTCATCCCTAATTCAATAAATCAGGTATGTCGCATAGCACCATTATTTGTAAAAGGTACGGTACTTTCTCCTTCCAGTGATTTAATGGTGGCAGAGCTCGAAATTAACGGAAACTAATTGTGTTGGGAGCGAAACTCCCTTTAAGGCTGGCAAAGGAACTACTGACCATGAATGAGACTTATGCTTTTACCCACTCGCACATATTAGGCCTTACTTGTGGATATACAAAGTGCACTTTTCTTTGGTTATACTGAGTGGTAGAAATATTAAAAAATAATAGAAAAAGAAATAACATTGTGAATGTAAACAAATAATTAATAACATAAAATAAATCAAAAGGAATGACTAAAGAAATAACTAATAAATATAGCTGCAAGCAGCGATGGCGGGCCCTCGCACATTTGTGTATCGCTATACGGTGCCCCCCAGAAAACAATGCACAGTGTGCAAGTGCATCAAGTGGGTAAATATCAGTGGACTATTTTATGTTGTTACTGACCCATTTGGGGACTGTAAGTAAAAGAAACCCCACATTTTAGACAAACGGGGGCGCTAGTGGGCCACTTAAGAGACACACCCTTGTCCGACCTTTTTGGAGACACTTAACAGCCGACAAATGTGATGTATGTGTCAAATTTCAAGTTAATTTAAGCACGCCAAAAGCCTTAAATATGCCTGAAATAAAATGTAAGTTTGACGCGTTGCCATGAGAACAGCGTTCAAAATATCAAAAATCACTTTGCAAATTATCATCTACAATGTCTCCCCATCATGTTGATTACGTTTGGTGGCAATCGCATGAATATCCTAGGAGGAGTATTTAAAAGTTCACCACATGCAACTGTCAAAAAATCCACCTTTTGTGACTGACACACTTCCTGGGGCCTGTTGGTGGCGCTATGTCCAAGATTCACAATAGGCACATCGATGCGATCGGAATCCTTGGCCGAACATACACACTGCGTGTCGTCCGAATAAGACATTTTTTGCTTTAGATATTAGACACTTCCTGTTTCTCTGAATTCGCCATAAATTTGTCGCCTCGCCATGGCAGCACCGTTCAAAATATAAAAAAATCCCTTCACAATTTAGCAAGTGCAATGTCTCGGCATCATGTTCACCATGTTTGATGTCAATCGCATGAATTCCCTAGGAGGAGTATTTAAAAGTTCACCACATGCACTTATGAAACCATCCAAAATGGCCGACTTCTTGTTGGGCGGAGCTAATAGGTTTGATTGTGAAAGTTGTTCGGGTCGATGAGATCTATATGCCTACCAACTCTCGTACATGCGCGTACACATGTTTGCCCGATCTGTGCACGAATGTTTGTTTTTTAATTACAGGGGGCGCTACAGAGCCCCCCTGCCACGCCTGTATACCAGCCTTTGTACGGCCCTAGTGACAAAGGACTCTGACGTGTGTGCCAAATTTCAAGAGTTTTCGAGTATGTTAAGGGACCCCAAATGGCCCATGTGTGTAAAAAAAAAAAATAAATAAATAAAATAAAAAAATTAATTCTAAGGAAAACAATAGGGCTTCGCACCTCTGGTGCAGGCCATTCTGGCCTGCTCCTCGGTGCTCGGGCCCTAATAATGTGGCATGTGATATGTGCTACAAAAAAACACCATACTGGTTGGAAAAGATTTCATTCTGTCTAACGTCTTGTGCAGTTTTCTAGATTATAATTCTGTATACTTTAATGTTAACTTGTTTATTTGTGTCTTTGCCTAAAAAAATTGTATATATCAGGTAAAAGACAAAGTCTTTCTTCCCTGTTTGATTATCGAATCATTAAAAAATAAAAGGAAAATAATGTATATTACAGTCATTGCTAGTCCATTTCATCCTATTATACTGTTTGGCCTTGATGGTCTATGTTCTGAACAATGATGAAAGGAATGTGAAAGCTATCAAAATGCCATTTTTTCTGAGCAGGCCAATACGAAAGGGAGAAAATGTTATCTCAGTGACTGGCCATGACATGGTTTCTTGTCCCGGGTGGTCTGATATCTTCACACAACAGTCTCTAAAGTGATACAGAGCTGTGCAGACAACGAACAGCTGGGTGAAACTAGAATAATGGAGAATGAATAGACTGAGTACAGAGGATGCACTGACTAGACCTGGATGACAGCAAGGTAATGAATCTAAATAAAACTCAAATGTGGTCAACAGAAATGTAGTTCAGACCTTTGAGAACTCTTGGGATGAGTGTTTTTTTTTAAAATACTCAAAGCAGCTTGACTGAGATAGTATTTGTGATGTGAACATTAGGAGATCAACACTTCCAAAAACAGATAAAGTAAATAAATCAATTAATAAAGTGATTAAAAAGAAAGAAAGTAAAAAAGAAAGAAAACTCACCCTGCATTTTCACGGTTTTTACTTCTAAATAATGTCATACAATCAATACAGTCATCAGTGATGTAGAAAAACACTGGCTTTCATCAGCTATACAGAGGCATGTATTAATAAGAATTAACAAACTAACAACTATACAAAAAATACCCTTAAAAAAACATACAAATCAAATCCAATCCTAACAAATCCATTAAAAACATGAAGAAATCAAACAACAACTTGCTTTGAGAATGAAAATTATAAAGTATTTGCTACAATCAAATTGGCTTAAAAAAATGCTGAACAGAAAAGAACTGCTAAATAATTTAAATGAGGAATCGTTTGTCAACCAGAGTTTTTCTGGCTAGGTTCCTGCGTCCTGAGACATTTCGAATCAGCCTGAAGATCTGCGAGAAGACACATACACACAGATTCTGATTATCATCTGATTGATTCTAAACAGTCATAACCATTCAAAAATATTCAGTCCTAATAAAAACATTTGGCTTAAGAATAAAATAATTGTAACGATTAAATTGCTGAATTTACATATATAAACTACAATAAAAAAAATGGGTCAGTCAGAAATCCATTAATCTTAAAAATTCACATTTAAGATTACCGTCTTTAATTTAATTTAAAGATAATTATAATTATACATTAACCAATTCAATTCAATTTGTATAGCGCTTTTAACAATGAACATTGTCTCAAAGCAGCTTTACACAGATAATGTGGTGATAAAGAATGAATAAGATGTTCTTTATAAGTGTAAGTTTGTCCCTGATGAGTGAGCCGGTGGCAACTGTGGTAAGGAAAAACTCCCCGAGATGGCATAAGGAAGAAACCTTGAGAGGAACCAGACTCAAGAGGAAACCCATCCTCATCTGGGTTGCACCGAATGTCCATTTATTACAGCTAAACAATGTTATGGTGTGCAGTGATGGTGATCAGATGTGAACTGTTGACATTAACTATAGTTTTGCACAGGCTTTGACCAGCACAAAGTAGACAAAATAGAATGGATATATTTAATTTCTGATCTTTCCCAGGCCAAAGATGAAACTGTGTCATTAGAAGCACTGTATGAGGGCCAAGACATCAAGTAGTCAATAGAATAATTCAAGTCAAGTTTATTTCTATAGTGCTTTTTACAACAGATATTGTCTAAAAGCAACTTTACAAAATGTAAGAGTTAAGGTGAACGATGTGTATTGACCCCTGATGAGCAGCCATGGTGACTGTGGCAAGGAAAATCTCCCTTAGATGACATGAGGAAGAAACCTTGAGAGGAACCAGACTCAAAAGGGGAAACCATCCTCATTTGGGTGACATCAAGAGTGTGATTATAAATAATTAATCAATACAGAACACTGGAGAGTGAGAACTAACATGAGCATAACTCAGTATACTCAAAAAAGAAAGATTATATGATGAGAACTGTCAGCAAAATCAATATCTATACACCTTAACTAAATGGTTATCGAGCATCCATTACTGGAATCTCCTAAAGGGATTGTGTAGGGTCTGTGGGAGTCTAAGACAATCACATGAGCACTATATAATGGGTCTGAGAGCCATTTAAGTACCTGATAAAAACCAAGATGCTCAAAGTTGAAAATTTGCCTTATTAGAATATACTTCACATTATGCTAGGTATACATGACAGTGTTTTTTTTTTTTTATTAAACATTTCCATCTCTTTTAAACACACACCTGCACCCACACAGAAATATACTGACCAGTTGCTGTACATATGTTAATACAGCTGCAAGAATGTAGTTCTGGCTTCCAAGATCGACGACACAGAAAAAGAGTGTGTCAAAGATCAAGAGCGTCGCCTCGTTCCCGTAGAAAAGCACCTCTGCGAAGGAGTGGGAATCATCTGGGAAGAAAATGCAATTCCATTTGATTTAAAATGCATTTTTAACAATGGAAATGGTCGCAAAGCAGCTTCATGGATATCCGAATACAGGTATAAACTTACAGGTATTCCTAGGAATGACATGAGCCACAAAAACTAATGTACAACATTTATGTTTTTGTAAATGAATAATTTGTAATAATTAAAAAAAGTACCATTATAAAAAATGCTTTTGTCGAGCGGTTCAATGAACTCCATTCCGATGACTCTTTCGAAGAGAAGTTTATCTTTTACAATATAATCCATCTCACGATGACCCTGTTACAGGAAGCATAAAAAGATGACCGTGCTGCACACAGTGCCATGCTTAAGAGTAATAAAATGGAGTTCGCAAGTCTCACATGGTCGATAACGGAGGCGAGAAAGCGGTTCATGGTGTGATAGGCTCTTGTGTTCTGCTCGAAAGGGTTTGGCGAGGCATCGATCAATCGCGAGGGCCCATTACTCTGTGTAATGATAGAAGAGAAATTAATAGTAAAGGTCCAAAAAAAACTAGCATTTCTAGGAACAACTGGTATATCAATCTATATGCCCTGACTTGTCATGCTAAATCACTAGCTATACTATGTGGTTACTATCTAAACTAAGTGGTTAGTAAGTTACTACTACTAAATAAAATTAACTTGCGATCTTATAATCTGTCCAATGGTGTCAACATGTTGGTCTACTGTAATTTAAATGAATGGATTCCTACTTCACCTACAATGGAGTTCAACCACCGGTTCATACTGGTGCTGTTGAAGTTTCTTCCTAGAAAATCATCTCTACCATCTTTACCTATGAAGTGCCTCTATGACTCTCTATGTGTCGAAAACCAAAAACTTCTTATTGGATTAAAAAATCGCAGCATCAACCAGTAAAACAGCACATTATCATGAAGAACATCACAAAACCCTCAATAAAAAGATATTTGATTTGATGAGATATAAAAATGCTAAATATAAACATATTTAATGCGTTTTGAGGAACTGCAATAAAGAAATCCATATCCCAACAGAAAAAAATATTTAGGATGAAAGTGTGTGCTTACTCTGTTGAGAGGCTCCAATATGCGATCATACTGCGCCCTCAGACGACTTGTAATGGAGATCTGAAAAGTCTGAATGTCAGAATTAGGTGCCAGTCCTCTCTGGCCGCATAGATTCTCCTATGGAATTCATCCACACACACACACACACACACACACACACAGGAAACACATTTGTATCAAGCATCATTAATCAAATCAATCAAAATCGATTCAAAGATTCAAAGAAATCTTACAGCTTCTTTCTTCAGGTTCAAGTTCATCTCCTCCATGTTCGTGTCGGCGTGGCCATGAACAGACCGGCCGTGGATGTAGTAGCCGAAACAGCGCAGAGAAAGCAACAGCACCGATACCTAAAACACACCCAATATCGAAACACATACAACAAACACAATAATTCAAGCGCAACTTCATTTAAGGTCCCAAATTATGAAAAAAATCCCCAAAGCATGAATTAGTGTTATAATTTAGTGAATGACAAAAGCAATGGGCATGTTGTGTGCTTTAACCGAAAAAAAATAACTGCAAAGAAAAGGGGGAGGGTTAGAAGGGTTACAGTAATTGACAGTAATTGCTGTGAAAATTAAGCACAACTAGAGACTGAAGAATGTCTGAAAGTTTAAAGAAAAAAAGAAAAATTATATATATTTTTTTTATGTAAACCTTTTTACGTAAACTTTACGATCTTCGTTGTCCTCAATTTTTTATAAAAAAAAAAAAAAACAAATTAATAATAATAAAAAATAAATAAAATAAATATATATATATATATATATATATATATATATATATATATATATATATATATATATATATAAAATTCATTTTTAATTAATTAATTTATTTTTAGTATTATTTTTAAATAAAAAATGATGAGGACAACAAAGATCGTAATGAAGAAGAAGTTAATAACTGCATAGCAGTCACAAAATACATGAAGCACTTTGGGTTCATCGGAGTCAGAAAGAACCCAGTCATCCTTTAAATGTAAATTAAATGTAGGACTTGCATGAAAGAACAACAGGCTGGGGGATACCACTCTCGAGCCGGAGGTTAGCAGGTGGTAATCACCGGTATTTATACCTTTGCTGTTGCCGGCCTCCCAGCGAGTCGGGTCAGGGTATTGTTTAAATGATCAATGAAAATCATTGTCTCAGACACCGTTTGGTTAGAGATAGTCCTTGATGGCTTGCTGATTCTCCCAGACTCATTAAAGTTAGACTATGATTAAGATTGATAACACTGAAATTCTACATCAAACTATATAACTACTTTTGTGAAATTTAAGCCGTTTTGCAGATGAGCTTAATTTGATATACAGTAAAACCCTATTGGACGAGCAACTAATAGTACGAGCAAACGGAGATACGGGCAACCTCGCTCGTCCAATGGGGTTTTACTGTAGCGTGGGGTGGAATCTGGGTTGAGGCAGTCTGTAATTCTTACAAAATATATATATATATATATATATATATATATATATATATATATTGTAATATATATTCAAATATTTTGCCATTTGTGAATAATGGCTCTCACTGGGGTTCCCTGGAGTCTGAAAGCATTAGAAATGGCTTTATAACCTTTTCCAGAATGATAGAAGTATCTCAATTACTTTCTTTCTCATTTGTTTCTGAATGTCTTTGGATTTTGGCATGATGTCTAGCTTTTGAGGATCTTTTGGTCTACTTCACTTTGTCAGGCAGGACCTATTTAAGAGATTGAATGTGAACAGGTGTAGCAGTAATCAGGCCTGGGTGTGGCAAGAGAAATTTAACTCTACTGTGATAAACCACAGTTTTAAAAGCGGACAAACACTTTATTTACACAGGGCCATGTCGTTTTGGATTTTGTTTTCCCTTAGTAATAAAAACCTTCATTTAAAAACTGCATGTTGTGTTCACTTGTGTATCTTTTACTAATATTTAAATTAGTTTCATGATCTGAAACATTAAAGTGTGACAAACATGCAAAACAATATGAAATCAGGAAGGGGCAAACACTTTTTCATACCACTGTATAATACAATAATTATGTAATTATAAATAGGCTTCTTCAAATTTAATACCTGTACCATTTTTATTTTCATATGAATTTTCTCTTCTTGCTTATTACTCAGTTTAAAATCTATGTACATTTCTCCATTTTTGCCCAGTGAAGAGAGTTGATTGCTCAGTAATAGAGACGTGCATCTCCATAACTAAGGCAGTGCGATCCGATCTCGATTTTGATTTGATTCAACACAGTGCGATTCAATGCTGTATGTTGCAATGAAAAAAATACGATGCTATGCAATTCAATATGGTACAGATAGTGTTTTGTTGTTTTGGTTCAGACAGACAGCAAATCATAAATTTTCCTAACTGCCTTTTGACTCACAAACAGGCCTTTGTAGTGCAAAAAAAAAAAAAAAAAAAAAAAATAAAAATATAAATATATATATATATATATATATATATATATAAAATTCTTTTCATATATAAGAATTCTTTTCATTCTTTTCCTGTTCTCTCTCTGGGAAGATGCAGCTCTACCTCTGCCATGTTAATCTGTATTCATTGTGACTCTCAGGACATGCGTCGGTCTCTGCAGTGTGGTGCTGAGAGAACGCACTTGAGAGAACTTGAGTGAACGAGGAGAAATCAATCTACATATAAAATATTGGTCACAAATTATTTGCCACTTTCTAAATAATAAAATTATAGTGCATCTACAAATAATTATATATAAATAAATCGGTTTTCACTGATGCAAACTTGTTAAAAATGATGCTCGCGATACAAATGGCAACTTGTATCCAATGCACTCGATGCATCGCATCGTTAACTTTAATCGGTGGATCGGTAAAACCTACCACCTCTACTGGGATATTTGGTAAGGTCAACTGATGAGGCCCTGCCTCCATACATAATATCGACCGTAGACGAGTGACAAGACTTAACAAGCCCAGTGGCAAAAGGAAGGACATTCATATTTTCACTTCTCACTTCTCACAAAAAACATAGTGTTTTTGCATATCTTCTTTTCTGGGTCAGCTCACCAGAGAGTCACTATAGCAGTCATTTTCGCTTGTACTTAACTTGTGCATGTTATTAGGCTTGCAAATGGTTTTATTGTGTTAGTTTTTAGTGTGATTACATTCTGCAAACCGGCATAAGGAATACATCTGCTATGCAGACTCACGTTGCTGATGGAGCAGAGATCCACGAACTGGCGAATCTTATCTTCCACAAAGCGATCGTAGAAAACTGAGAAGAAGATGATCTGGAGAAAAGAAACATACGTTTATGTTTGTATATGTACATGTACATGTATATGTATATGCTGAACCCTGGATGTATAAGGAATAAAATATAATTTACTTTCCATGAAGTTGATCATTTATCCAGTTTTTTTTTTATTCCATTTACTGGACACCATGACAATCACATACACTATATTGCCAAAAGTATTGGGTCACCTGACCTTTCCTCTGGAGGCACTCAATTCTATAGGACGTCTTTAAATTCGCACTAATAAAATTTAGCATTCACTTGAATTCGGAAACCCAAACCTGTTCCAGCATGGTGATGCCCCTGTGCACAAAGTGAGCTCCTTGAAGATCTGCTTTACATGCTTTGAAGAGGAAGATCTTGAGTGGTCTGTTATAGAGCTCTGATCTCATCCCTACTGAACACCTTTGGGTTGAATGTGAACGCTGACTGCACCCCAGGTCTCCTCACCTACATCAGTACCTGCCTTTCCTAATACCCTTGTGGCTGATGAACACAAATATCCATAAGCACACTCCAAAATCTAGTGAAACATCTTCCCAGAAGAGTGGAGGGAATTATAAGAGCAATTTGAGTCTAAATGTGGAATGCAATGCTCAAAAATAACACCATGTGACCCTTTTGGCAATATAGTGTACATTAAGGTATCTATAAACAGAAAAAAGTATTACAAAATGCTGTTTTGGTGGATCATTTAATTTCACAATTTCCTTACTTTGCTTATTCTTTCCATTTTAATTCTGCATTCACTTATTTATGTGCAGAACCAGATGTTTATCACATCACATTTTATTATCTACAAATGTGCTGGGGAGGATATATGAAGATGCCCTTGAAGGCCTGATTTAAGGCATAGTGGGAGTTTTTCCCTTTAAGGAATGAATTAGCGCACTTGGCCTGGAAGCTAAATACATGAACTAATTCTTATGTCCTTGGTGTTATGTTACACACTTTGCACACACTCATATTTATACCCTGGAGTCACATGGTACCTTTGTTTTTTTCTAATTTCTTTATCTTAGCAATTTCCCCTTATTTTCCCGATATCACCTTCTTTTTTCAGTTCCCCTTATCTTCAAACCTTGGTTCTCCACCCCTTTCTGTGATTCCATATTTGGGTTTTCCTGTTTAACACCATTACCCTTATTTTCAGCCTTTCTCTGTTTTAATTTAAAAAAGTATGTGTATAAAACCTTCACTCTCTCAGCCAGGTACCGCTTCATCCTGTTCTCAGCCTTTCAAGTGTGGACAACCATTCTGCGGCCTATTTTGTCTTCCTGCATCTGCAATGTGTAAGTGTTCTGCTTTTCTACTTTTCTGAACTGACTATGTTACATAGATATAATCTATATAAATACTCTAAAGTGGAGAGAGCTTATCCTATGACAAATGTTTGTATTATTGGTGTGTGTGTGTGTGTGTGTGTGTGTGTGTGTGTGTGTGTGTGTGTAAGTATGGGTACCTGAATGAATCCAATGCTGAGCCACATAGCAGCTGCCACACCGTAGCGCAGAATGCGGCTGTAGTCAGGTATGTATTCCTCTGTATTCCGCTGAAGCTCCGAAGAAGGATCTCTCAAAGCAAGGCTGGAAAAACTCACTACCTGTCAATACCCACAAAAGCACACACACCAATTTTAACCATGCATACGCACGTAGATTTAAGGCACTGCATGAGGAGCATCTCACCTCCAGGAAGAAGAGCACAGAGATGATTTGGAAGGTTGGGTTGATTTTACGGATGGTCTGGATCTCGTTCCATTCATTCGCCACAAAATACGTTCTCCAGATGCTGACTGTAGGTGCTGCGCTCTTTCCTTCACCACACCCTGAAAACACAGGTTTACTTTTGCTAAAGTAATTTAAGATAAAACATAATAAAACATTGTATGGAAGGTATAATCTGAATTATCACACACTTGCTAAACTAGAGATTATACATTTATGCTTAGATTATACTTAGCCCCATAGCTAAGCTGATAAGAAGCTGATATTAAAGAAGAGATGGGAACCAATGCCTGGCACTGCGTTACAAGAAAGATAATAGGAATAACCTTCTACAGGTTTACTGGACTTGCTGCTGCGAGGTCTTTCCCAGTCTATAAAGAATATATCCACTGACATCTGCAACCACAACTCGTGAAGAAACTGCACAGCCTACAGGATAGTGAAAGAGGATTAAATGTATTCAAATGAGTTTTAGAAAAGTTTATTTCTGGTAATTCATGCGGCTGTGTTTTAGAAATAGTTAAAAGCATCTACTATGAAAGATAAAATAAAAAAATGTATTTAGAAATGTATTAGTTTTATTTTTATAAAAAATATTATTGTATTTTTCACCTTTAGTGCAAAAGCGCAGCCAACGTATATCACAAAACGGTCCTCTTCAGCTGGTAATGGCAACAGTACAGATACAAACTGCTGTGCCTGGACAAAATACACGAGAAGTGAAAAATACAAACTTGTTGATAACATCAATACATTTTTACTTCACTCTCACTCTCAAAATTGTGTTCAAAATTTTATACCAAAGCTTCAAAACGATATATATATATATATATATATATATATATATATATATATATATATATATATATATATAATAGATAAAGCAGTGTTCAACAGTTTGATAGATAGATAGATAGATAGATAGATAGATAGATAGATAGATAGATAGATAGATAGATAGATAGATAGATAGATAGTATAGTATAACATTTGTTGTGTAATACTGGCAATTAATAAATTCATTAATTAATTACATAAAGTTTTAATTTTTTTTATAAACCAACCCAACATACAAAAATCTAAAATTATTTTGCAATTATTATACACAAAACACTGACCTTATAAAAAATTAGCCAGTACAGACCAGTTCCCATAGTGATGAAAAAGAAAATGTTTGCCAAATCTCCGGCGTAGAACAGCAAGAACTTCAAAATGGTCTGAATGAAATAGAGGTAGGTACTATTTTAGAGGTCTATTAATAATAGCAATAATAACAATAACATAATAATAACCTACAATATAAATATTTTCTTTTTTTTATTATGCATGTCGATATAATTCCAAAGCAGCAATTAAAAATGTTTTAAAAAGGTTGTGAATGGTTAAAGAAATATGAAAGTGTATTTTAGAATAGGGCAATTATGCCATTTATAATATTCATGCATTAAAACCCTTTTGCATCTGAACTGTGACTCACATTTGACACATACTCCAAACAACTTGTATTAATAGTTCAAATGAACATGAGATTCTCATTTTGTAGATTTAATATTTCTTGGTCACTTTGCTTATTGCTTCCATACATTACCCACATTGCAGCTCGATTGTCTTCTGATAGATGTGCAATAGGATTTAGCCCTTATGTCATCTCAAGTCAAGTAGCTTTTATTGTCATTTCAACTATAGGACTAAGGACTAAAGTAAGTTGTCCTAACCACATGAAGTGCATTGTGTGCAACCAAGTGCAATCAGATAATACAAGACAGGGTAGGACTGAATAGCGCCACCAATAAACCATTTCATGACACTGCTAACTAAACGATTGAGCATTTCATGTGGAAATTATTTGAATATCCTTTACTTTATCTCATGCATAAAATCTGTATTTTATTAAAATGTAATTGTATTCGTGCTGATTCGTACTATTTGTGAATGTTACTAGTGTGGTATGATTTATCATGCAGTATCTCACAAAAGCGAGTACACCCCTCAAACTTCTGCATACATTTAAGTATATCTTCCCAGAAGATGTAGAATATACGCTATATCTGCCAAAAGTTTGCGGACACCTGATCATAAGTTTGGTATGTGCTTTTAGAGAATTCTACATTTGGTCCCAATTTGCTCTTATAATTCCCTCTATTTTTCTAGGAAGATGTTCCTAGAAGATGGGAAATTTGTGTTCAAGTCAGGTACTGATGTAGGGTGAGGAGGCCTTGGGTATGCTGTCAGTGTTCCAGTTCATCCCAAAGGTGTTCAGAGGGGTTGAGATCAGCTCTATAGCAGGCCTTTCAGTACTCCCCAAACCATGTTAACAATATCTCCATAAAGCTCGCTTTGTGCACAGGGGAATTGCTATGCTGGAACAGGCATGGGCTTCTTCAAGTGAACGCAACATTTTATTACGCCATATCCAAAGACGTCCTATACAATTGTGTGCCTCCAACTTTGGGGTAACAATATAGAGAAGAACCACATATGGCAGGAAAACTGAGGTGTCCCAATACTTTTGTCCATATAGTGTATCTGCACTGCACTGTACTATCTCGTCGCTACTTCTACATTGATTTTTCATGAATATGATGAGAAAATGATGAGATGGTTTCAGCTTTTTCTCCACAAAATCCCAGTATCAACTCCTTCTTTTAGTGTGTGTGTATACTGCATTTCATTGGCTCTGTACATGTACCCTGCACAATGACAATAAAGTTGAATCTAATCTAATCTAATCTATACATGTGCGAATATGTCTTAGTACATGCACTTGCCTTTACGTCAACAATAGGGGAGGCGATTCTTCTCTTCCAGCTTGCTGTCTTCAACAAAGAGTACACAACTGCTACTCCACCCAACACACCAAGAGCAATCTGGACAAAACCGCACACACATCATCATCATCATCATCATCATCATCATCATCATCATAAAACAGAACTAAACATAGTCATTTAAACACTTACATCGGTTTTAACTTGAGCATCGTTCTGATCCATTTCATACTCCAAAGAGAATGATACCTAAAACACACACACACACACACACACACACACACACACACACACACACACACACACACGTGAACACCTTTGGACATATGGTCAATACATACATTTCATACTTGATATATACCTACAGCTACAGTTTGCTTGGCCTGGTCAGTGATGAGAATATCAGTATAGGACACAGTCACCAGAGGAGGGTACACCTGTCCATTCTGGGTATTTGGAACCAGCTGAAACCTACAAGGCACAAAACACTATTAGTAAGAACATAAGACATTCACAATTATCATTGTGCGATTATCATTAACGCCTGTGAATATGGCTACGCAATATTAATAGATATTTTACAAAGAAAAAAATTTGAATAAAACAAAAACCATTGATATGCACACTCGATCTTTTCAATGCTATAATATCATTATTATATCACTCAGGGTAATATACATATATATCCACAGAGCAAAAACAAATAAATAGAGAGATAAATAGAGAGATAAAAAAATAAGGAAAGCCAAACATCTGATATTAAATTTGGATCCATTTGCTCTATGTATGCCAGCACTTGCTGCTTAATAGAGACAAACGTTCGACTGCAGAATTTAGTGGAGAACCGAACCATCTTCTCCAATATGAGATGATTCGCAAGATCCCTGATCCAGTGACTAAAAGAAGGTGGAGATTTGTCCTTCCATTTTACGCAATATATTACCACACCTGGTCATCAAGGTTGAAAAAGAAATCATATTGTTTGTTTTACCCAAACAGAGTTCTTTACTTAAACCGAATATGGCAAGAATAGGAGAAAGATTAATAGTTAAACACAAAACGTCTAAAAAGAAAATGAAATATTCCAATATCGCATGCATTTTACCTAAGTTTTAAGTTATTGGCCACACGAATAACTCTGGGGGTCACACTCATTTCTCTGCCGCTTAAAGTGTCTACGACCAGCAGCCTTCGCGTCAGGTACCAGCTATTCATGTTAGAGGCTAGGACACACACAAACACAGAGATATATTAGGAAGAAAAAGAAAAAGAAAAAAAAACACAATGGCAATTAAGTGTATATTCAGAATCGGTTACGCAGGTGATTATTTGATTTACTGACTGTCCATTTAGAATTACATTTACAGCATTTGGCAGATGCCCTTATTCGAGTGACTTACAATTATTTTATTTCTACAACTGAGCAGCTCAGGTAGAAGAGCCTTGCTCAAGGTCCCAGCAGTGGCAGCCTGGCAATGCTTAGGTTATTCAATTGACCTGCATGACACTGTGAGGTTGAATAGAAGCATAAATGTGTGTGTGTTTAACCATCACGTTTAAAGACAAACTGCTGCCCTTAAAGCCCAAATATATCAGGTAGAATATGTTTATATTGTTTATCAGGTATATAGAAATTACTGACTCATAAAGCACATCACTGCTGCTGCCAAATGAAATTGAATGTAACCTGTGTCAAAGTTATATAGTATGTGAAATGTACATAAATAGCAAGCAACAAAAACCAGAGATTACACTAAACCATTATACATACAGAATGTGAAAAGTGTAAACACCCATGTTTTATCTCAGGTTTTAGAATGTGATTTAGAAACCAATGAAGTGGAAGTGAAAATCAAACCGAAATGTGAAAACACCGTAGGCTCTGTGGTGTTGAACGTTGTGCAGAAGTGTGTGACGGAGGTTGGAATTTAATCTCCCCACAAAAGAATAACGAGATCATGTAATATGTGTGTATGATCTATGCTAATCAAATGATGGCCGCATTTTGGTTAATTTAAAATGTAATGGTGATTTCGGGTAATGTCGTTTTTTACTGATCAAGAAATTATCAGCCTTCTATTTAGGGAGAAGAGACCTGGCTAAAAGACTGGAAATGGTCAAGACAAAATTAGAGAGAAAAATAAAATAAAAAACAGACATTAAATTCTATATTAAATAATATCTGTAATAGGATAAATTTGTTAATGAGATTATTGAATGTGACCGTAAAAATGCAATTGGAAAACTAAAGGAAAATAAAAGGAATCTTATTTAAATCACTGGGTTATAGAATTCGTGGTGCATAAAAAAAGTTCTCAGCACTGGATTTTATAACGCAACAGCATACCATAAGACCTACATTGTACTGCTGTATGTTACCTTGGTTGATAAACTGGCTGTTTAACTGCAGATTGAGATTGAGAATAGGCACAGGGACGAGTCGTGTATCTCCCGCGCTGTTCTGCTGCGCCATGAAGATATCATAAAACAGAGGCTCCGGATACGCAGCCAAGAGATCCGACACTGAAAGGACACACTGAGAAGAAACAATGTGAGCAAAAAATAGACCATAGCGACTCCTGACTGCATACGCATGATCACACGTTACTCACGTTTTGCTTGTATGCCGTCCCAAACGTGTAAGCAGCCTGCAGTCTGGTTATGGTGTCTGGACAAAGCTGCAAAAAAAATCCAGCAATATATTTATTTGCTATCATGACTGATTTAGCTATAATGGGCCAATATACAATATAATTATTAAAAAATACATTATTTATGAGAGAAAGTGAGCTCTATGAAGATATGGTTTACATGGATTGGAGTGTTTTATTCTTACTTGCACATCACTTGCATTTTAATCTCCTGTCCGTGACCCCGTCAGCGGACCACATCCTCCCAAGTTATTTTCCCGGAACTTTTTCAAGGTTAGTGAAGCCCAAAGAATTTTACTCCCAGCTGCAGTGTGTGTGTCTTTTTTTCCCCTTAGTTTTAGTGTGTGCATATTATTCATCATATGAATTCAAAGTTAATATGAGTATTAAATTAGTATTTGATAAGTTCTTTACTTTAAATATTTGCCTACACACACACACAATCTAGTGGGACATCTTCCCTGAAGAGTGGACGTTATTATAACAGCAAAAAGGGCAAAATGTGAAATGTTCAAAAAGCAAACAAATTCACATGGTCAGGGGTCTGCAAACTTCTGTCCATACAGTATATCTCATGCATAAAGCACAACTTTTGAAAACAAAAGCAGAATAATAAATTAGTCCCAAAATAAATGGATGTCAAATGAGTCTAGTGCAAATGGTAAGCTGCATATTCAGAGTTCGCTAATGAAAGTGACAACCAAAGTACAAAATTAAAGTCAATATCAATGTGGGGAATGTTTTAGGGATGTCAGCATCTACATACACATACTCAGATATTTTGCAAGGTGACATGCCTAGTTTTTAGTTTTATAGGTTGTTTAACATAAATCTTAACCATTCATGGGTTATATAAAAACTATAGCGATAGTTTACCTGCAGGTATTTTCTGCCAAGATTCTCCCATCTAAGGAACTCTCCTTGTACTGTGTATACTGCAGCCAGCAACCCTATGTTTGTGTTCTGAGGACAAACACATACAGATAAAAAAAAAAATATTTCAATCATAATATTCTACTATATTCATTAACCACATTACTGAAAGCATTGCAAAAAATTTACATACAAGTTAGGAGTATACATACATGAAATGAAATCCATAAACAACATAATAATTATAAATTAGTATAATATACTTTAATATACTATCAAATTAAAATCTGTAATAAATTACAGATATTAGATAATTATGATAACTTTTTTCCCCCTTTAGACATAGAAGATGTCGGTGCTAGCATCCTGGCACAGTTCCGAACCTCAAGCTGTCAATACCAGATAGAAAATGGAAAAAGTTTGTAATGCCCCATGACATCATCATGTTTCGAGTACATTTGTAAAACACCTAAACAATTTAGGTATTATTCCAGAACAGTGCAAGAATCGAAAATTATTTAAAAAACCCCACCCAAATACCAGAAAAAATTACCCAAGTTGATGTGCAGGTTTAAAAAAACAAGCAAATGAGTGCAAATGTTTTTTTCAAATTGCATGCTTCAGTGCTAAAGTTATATCTTGATTTTATGGGGAAATTTCATTATGCATCTGTTCTTATTTTGTATATACACTGTAGGAATGACAAACTTCCTCAAGTCAAGTCAAGTCAAGTTTATTTCTATAGCGCTTTTCACAACAGACATTGTCTCAAAGCAGTTTTACATCATTTTAAGAGTTAAGGTGAATGGTGTGTATTTATCCCTGATGAGCAGCCATGGCAAGGAAATCTCCCTTAGATGTTATGAGGAAGAAACCTTGAGAGGAACCAGACTCAAAAAGGGGAACCCATCCTCATTTGGGTGATATAAAGAGTGTGATTATAAATCTTTAAACAATACAAAACACTGGAGAGTGAGAACTAACATGGGCACTGAAGTGTAAGATTATGAGTAATGTTCTATAGAAATAGGAGCCACTGAACAACTCATAAAATAGCTCAACATTTGCGATCATCAGAGATCCAACCCAGATGCCTCAACCCAGATTCCACCCCACGGTATATCAAATTAAGCTCATCCGCAAAACATAAATTTCACAAAAGTAGTTATATAGTTTGATGTAGAATTTCAGTGTTATAAATCTTAATCATAGTCTAACTTTAATGAGTTTGGGAGAGGCAGCAAGCTATGAAGGACTATCTCTAACTAAACGGTGTCTGAGACAACAATTATCATTTAAACAATACCCTGACCCGACTCGCTGGGAGGTCGGCAACAGCAAAGTTGTAAATACCAGTGATTACCACCTGCTGACCTCCGGCTCGAGAGTGGTATCCCCCAGCCTTTTGTTCTTTCATGCATGTCCTACATTTAATTTACATTTAAAGGATGACTCCGGTCTATACTTCAAAGGGAAGAAAAATATAAAATATCTGGGCAGAGTTTGCTCTGGTTCTTTCTGACTCCGATGAACCCAAAGTGCTTTATGTATTTTGTCACTGCTACGCTGTTATAAACTTCCTTCTTCATTACGATCTTCGTTGTCCTCATCATTTTTTCTTACAACACACAACAAAATGTGTAACATAAAATGGACAATATTTGACTATTTGAATGGTTTTCCCAAATTAACACAAAGGGGTCCAAAAGGGACACTTGAGACAACTTGTGAAACTGCTTCTACTTTATTACAAATCATTCCATTAGGGGAAAATAAGAGAAAAGAAATATAATCTCAGAAAGACAATGTACGTTTGAGATTAATGGACTCCACAAATTGGTGTAAAGTCTGACGATCCATGAGAGATCAGACTTCCTTGTTAATGGTAGTGATGAGATTTAAGGAAAATTATAAATTTTTTGTACAAGGGGGTTAACATGGTCAATATACATTTAAATAGCGTCAAGTAAAACTTCCGATTTCTAATGGATTTCTTTGGTTTTATATAACCAGTATTGCATTGAAAACTATTTAAATTGAACTAACACACATCACATTTCTCTCTGTTGTGGCCAGAGAAACACAGAGAGAATGAGAATGAGATTTTGGAATAGTCTTGGTGGAACATGTTTGGGTCTTGTTGAGAAAAATATTCCAATCCATCTCATTTAGCTTGCATTTTAATCAAACTAATTTAGAGTGTAATCAATCTGACATATTTAGCTAATAATTAGTATAGATCTTATTGGATACCATCAAATTAGCTGAATTAAAATTACCTATTTAGCTTATATATTAATTAAACTTATGTAATCTATTTACTCCAAGTAAAATTAAACTAATAATCTGATACTAATAATAGAGTAGACTAAAGGTTGACTAATGAGTGTGCAGGTTAAATAAAACAACCACATATGTTGGGCAGACTTAAGCAAGTTTATTTGGGAAAAAAGAGCTTGGAGGCTGCCTTGTAAGTTTAAGGAGACATAAAAAAGCAATCAAGACCAGTCTCGGTCTGTGTGTCCTAATGATAAACAGCAGGGAAGTCAGGTGGGGTCTGTGTGCCTATATCACGTGTAAAGGCAGGCTTTACAATGCGAGGAGGCAGAAAGGCATTCTCTGGAACAGTTGAGGTAGAGAGATGTTCGATAAATTGGGCAATTTCAGTTTCTAGGGAGAAGAGTTGAAACTGATGAAACAGTCTGCGGAGAATGCTCCTCATAGCTGTTCCAGAACGTCTGTGAGATGAAGCTTAATAAAAAAAAGAGAGAAGATATAAATTTGGAAATCACAATGACTAAGCATAAAATTAATATGTGCATTTAGCAACAAGCTAACAAGCATGTAAATGTTATCTCTATGAGCTCGACACACTGTGTAACACAATCAGCTCTAAAGTATGTATGACCTAGATACTAACATGAATATGTAGAACAATACAGTTAAGCATATAAGAATAATAATCTAAGAAAATAAGAATATTAGATTATAATAAGTATATTCAATAACAGTAGAATAGAAAACAGCATTAAAATGAGAATAAAAGTACAAACTCACCCATTGCAGATGCAGGAAGGTAAACCGGCTACAATAATGATTGTTCACGCACGAAGGTTGAGAACAAAATAGGGCTGAACCTGTGGAACTAAAGGTTTTATACAAACGCTATTTTGTTCAAAAACAGATGAAGGCCGAAAATAAGGGTGACTTTGTGCGCGATTGAAGCCTGGAGCTTCAGAGAAAGCGGCCGAGAAAGCACCTGACACGCTGAAGGGGGCCGAAGTGGGCGTGGCAGGGGGATTCCTGACAGATAAACATGTACTGTATGTATTTTTATAGCATGCCTTCATCAAACAAATCGCGGCAACACTGTTGTGTAAAAAAAACCTTCAAAAACACGTGCATGCACATTCTCATTTATTATCGCACATCATGTACATAAAGAAATTTCAAGCACGTTAATATATTGCCGCCATTTTGATTTTCGTTTATCTCGATCATCGGTTACCTCGATGCTTTTTGGCGACCCCCTAGGACATCGACATAACCGGGTTCCACTGTATTATTTTTAATAAGTGTGTTACATTGGGAATTGACTACAACAGAGAATCCACTCGTGATGTGTCCGCTCAGAGAGGGGTGGTCCGACAGAATCTTAGTTCTAGTGAAGGGAAAATGTAATGCAACAGCATACAAAGGCATTCTCTAGACCATTGGGTTTCTCTGCATATGGGTGAGATGGTCGGGTGCTTCAATAAAACATGATGTTATAAAGTCAAGTCATTTCACTATGTCACATTTATACAATTTGAGACAGCTAACAATGAAAATCCGACAAAATTAATTGCAATAAGATTTTATTTTCCTTGTGAAATAAAAAGAACATGTGAAAACACACACATATATATAATATTATAAAATTGATCCATACCTTATTTGCGCCTTTAAAACTAAAGCCTACAGGCAGCGGCTCAGTTTGCAATACTCTTGATGCCAATCCAGGCTGTTCTCCATAATACAGCCAGGGCAGGTTAGACCTCCTGTAAGGGCAACATACAAACACAGTACAACATCCTCAGCAAAATGCAAGCACTTATTATCAGACTGATGAATGTTACAATACAGCCCATTAGATTATTTGATTCAAGAGCTGTAAAAAGGTACTTCCTTTTTTACCTTGATTCAGGAAAAGGCTACAGAAGTTTCAAAACACACTTCTCCTAAGCATACTGTTGCTCATAACCTAAAATGCAGCCATTAGCTTGTAAAAATGGAAGTTTTTGGAATTAGGGACAGCAGCAGACTAGAACTGGAAGGAGACAAATCTTTAAGGTCTGGTGTATTTTTGGCTTCCTGGTAATTTTCACTATTAAGGAAAATGCGAGAGGCCGAAATCACAGATACAGTATGAATCAGCACAGACAATGAACAGTACTGTGCTCACTCTGGGGTCATTAAAAGGGTATCAAGAACACAAGGCCAAACAGATAAAAGACTATAAAACAACCCTGTCCTCTTTAAAAAGAAGCTTTATGAAAGTTGGAAAAAAAAATCATAATAATCGTACTTAACTATTCTTTTTTAAACTAGCTACAATACAATACATTATGCTTACATTTTGTTTCGTTCTTATGCTATTTGAAACAACAAAATGGGAGGCTATGAGGGTTCTGAGACACAAGTCACATGTGTTTACGAAAAAATAAATAATAAAAATAATAATTTCCATTGCACAAGTCAATTGTGATAGCGTCTGATAAAAGTTTATGCAGGTATTTCGCCATCCTGGTCAGATGACTTTTGTGACCTTAATCAGGATAAAATGGTTAATAAAGGCAAAAAGTGTCAAATATTGGCCTGTACCCTTCATGCCATCATCGGATATAGAAAAGCAGTGGATCGAGTACTACATTCCTGACAGAGATCTACATTGCATTAAGTGTGTTTGTATATGTGTGTACCAGTAGGGGTTGTCCTGGTTGTTGCCTTGCGCTGCTGTTGCTCTGTAGATGGTGTTGAAAAGGCCACAGGCATCGTTGCTTATACTGCTTGAGGAGTGCATGTTCATCACACACATATTCCCCAGAGCCTGGCATGCTGTCCGATTAGTGAACAACTAAAAGGCAAGAAAATATTTAAACGTCAACACACTTGCATAAGTGATGACAAAGCAGTCATTTCGAAAGTCACTTTATCTCTATGTTTGAGAGAACACTTTGCATTTGTAAAGCATGATCACAATGTATAATAATATAATCTAATTAATTGAATTTAATTCAGTTTTGTATTTGTATAGCATTGTATAGCATATATAACATTGAACATTGTTTTAAAGCAGCTTTACAGAAATAGAGGTTATAAAATATCAGTTTATACGTTTAGTGCCTTTAAGTTTAGCTGTAATAACCAAGCCAGTGATGACTATGGCAAGAAAAATCTCCCTGCGACTTTATGGAGGACGAAACCTTGAGAGGAACCAGACTCAGTAGGGAACTTATCCTCATCTAGGGGGCATCTAATATCCATTCATTATAGCGTTATTATTGAGTTGATTATTGATGAAGAGACACGTTTAATTAAACATTGTTATCTTGCAATGTTTCTCATTTCACATTATTTTTGCGTCTATTGCTATCCGGTAAGTCTATTATGCTGTTGATTGATGTATTTGTTACCTGTCTTGGCTGTGGATCGTTATATGTTACAACTGCACACTGAAACTTTTGGAAAAATGCAGTTTTGTTCTGCTTTGCACTTTGTTGCATAGCTGAATGGCAATAAAGTTTGATCTGACTTTGACTTATCTAAATATTATTTGAGACCTTGTTAGTATGGAGGACAGAGTGATCTCTGAATAAATTCTAGCAGTGGCTTGCTAAAATGGTAGCAATCTACAGTGAAATCTCAAAGATTTAAGAATAACAATTAAACTGGTGGTGGTTTTTAGACCCGACAATTAACACCTACAAGTTCATTTATTTATCATGTTCATAACCACATATATCTTTGTTAGATTATTTATTGGATAATATCGGTAGATTAATATAACTTGTACATTTATTTTATATGCATGTTAGCAAAACATATTTATACATAATTTGTACAATAGCAACAAGCACCAAATGAACAACATAACCAAGGCACCTGTGGCCCTTATTTAAAATGGGGGAAAAAATCTTATACACTTGATTTTAATTCACACGAAAGCACAAAAGCACGGAAATATTAATATTGGGTGCCCGTGATCTCCGTGGCAATGCAGTAAAAACAGAAATCACTGTATGGGTTCAGAAACACCTCCAGAAATCTGAAAATGAACAGAGTTTGCCATAAAGCCCTATCATGCAAAGAAGAAGCCAACGCTTATGTAAAATTGACTGAGGCAAAAGTATTTTTCAGGGAAAGCCTTGCATGTTTCAGCAAGACAATTCTAAACCAAATATAATCTATGGCTTCATAGTAGAAGAGACTGTGCCTACATTCAGTCCAGACTTTTCACTATTTAAAAACATTTTGAGCATCATAAAATGAAAAATACAACAAAAAAGACCCAGGACTGTTGAGCAGGTAGAATCCTGTGTCAGACAAGAATGTGGCAACATTACTCTCCAAATACACCAGCAACTGGTCTTCCTAGTTTGCAGATGTATATGGACTATTGTTAGAAGAAGAGGGATGTTACAGTGGTAAACGTGGCCCCTGTACCAATTTTTTTTTTTTTTACTTCTAAACTGCTTTTTAACTTAAAGGTGTTAAAAAATATATGTTTTTCATAAACCTACAACTAGTAGTTACATTATATGGACAAAAAAGTATTGGGACACCTGCTTTTCCAGCCATATGTATATCTTCCTTAAACTATTATCACAAATATGTAGGCACACAATTATACAGGATGTCTTTGGATGTGGCAGCATAAAATTTACCCTTCACTTGAACTATGGGTCTTCTTGTTTTCTTCTTGATTTTTGTGTCAAAAGCTGCTTAAAAAAATCCTCTTATAAAAGTGATAAAATGATCCCCTTATTAAGATCAGGAAAAAATATGATCTATCCTTAAGAGCAAAAAATACAGACACAAATATGCTAAAAATGCATCTTTGAAGTAATGTTATAAAATCAAGTTGAATAAAATCAAGCAGTACATAAAGGTTTTTGCTCGATCAGCAGGAAGGATGTGGTTTGTTGCATGAAGGCTGTGCATAAGCGCTGTCTGTTCTCTGTTATTTATAGAAACCTGATAGCACTGAAATAGGGGAAATATCACTCAATCCTTAAAAAACTATTTCAATACTATCTAAAAATCCAATATACATATCATAAATAAAAATATAAATAGTAAAAAGAAGGCTATAAAAAAATGTGAGTGAGTAAAAGAGTGGGTGTGTGTGTGTCTGCATGTGTGTGTGTGTGTGTGTGTGTGTGTGTGTACACCTACCAGACAGGCAGCTGCAGAAGAATACAGGAAGCTAACAAGCCAGGAGGAAACCACAGCCAAACCCTTCACCAAAGAATATCAAAGTTAGTAAGTAACATTAGAAATGACTGAGCCCTTCTATATCTTCACAAAAACAAAGAAATTCTTACCAATTGAGCAAAATTAATTGTAGTCTGAACTTGTGAGGGCAGATTGCTGGGAGGGAAACACATCCCTCCAGCCTGTAAAACATTCATTTCTGATATAAAAACAACTATAATAAGTCTTAACAGTTTTATTCTGGGCATTCAATTGTTTTTACCATATAGTTAGAGCCACATTCACAGGACTGAGATGTGCTGATGAAGGATTCCTGGCATCTCACACATCTACACATATAAGACATACATGCTTTGATAAAGTGACATTGCAAAATAAACACAGAATATACAGTAAAACCAGAGGGAGAAGAGCGAGAGAGAGAATGATAACCTGTTGCCTTTTGTGTCTGGGGAAGAAAATGCTGGATCTGTTCCATTACAAAACTCACACAGGGCTTCTTGGAGAGGGATGCCATTCACGTTTCTTTCCACTGAAAAAACAAATGTTTATATAAAACACTTAAGTGCTAAGTAATACTACAAATGTGCCATATTTTTTTTTACCACCTCTTTATTATTGTCTTTACATTTTGATATATCTAATGCCATGGAAATTTAACCCTCTCCCGATGAATCATTTGTAACAATGGGATCCCGAACCTGCTTTATAAGCTGTTTGTGGCGCAAGTTTTCTCCAGATGAAGTCTTGAAAATTATTGGAAAATCTTGATTCTTAACATCGCCCCATTATAAAAGTGTGTAGATTTTTCTTTTCAAAGTAATACCACATCACATGTTCTTCAACATCACCTTATTCATATGATGTATACTCATGATCAAAAAACAGCATGCCCAATACTTTAATGAGCTCTGCATTTGATCATTTAAAGCATTAGGAAAGTAGTGATCTGATTGGGCCATTGGTTCTTCCAAAAATAATTGGCTTATTCACATCTTGCTCATTCACTTCTCTATTCTTTAATGCCAACAGTTCTTTCTGTTTACAATACAATGATGTCATCGTAATGTTCCCCATATTGTCCATCACAGAAACCTCATAATTGTGGTGGGTTTGAAGACGATTTTTTAATTAGGTAACTTCCAAGAGATTTGCAGCAAAATACTAATGGTAATTTTTCCACGTGCAGTAGAAAAATATTACATGATCTTTAATGTGTTTAGAAAATAAAGAATATGATCTGATGATTTTAGGCTTTCTCTAGACTCTCACTTTCAGCTTATCCTGGGACCCCTATCCATCACTATATGTATGGATGACAATAGGCTCAAGTGTCCAATTCTTGGCAAATTGTTCTAGACACATGAAACCCTTTATTATTTATTGTTTGAATTCTATACAATTATAACACGGAAATAAAAACCTTACCTATGATATTAAAGTAGCACCTCTTTTCTTTTTGCAGTTTTGCTGTGATTTCATTTCATCACTTCATTAGCATGACAACACACATCAAGTCTACTTTACAAAGTATCAAATAAAAGCACACTATCAGAACGATACCAGTATGGATACATCTGTAAATTGATATTATTGATATTGTTGTTATTCAAAAATAAAACTCACCCAGAACACTGCCTCCAGGACACTGGCACCTCCCATCCTCCCCCAGTCCGCCTGGACAACTGATACATTCGTATCCATCTTGTGTAACGCCCTACCAAACAAAGTGGCAGTGTGTTCAGTGTAGAGTATGAGAACAGACTGGTGTGGATGTTTTCAGTTCCAGTCCTGGCAAATCTCCATATCAAAGAGAAGTATAATGTGTAACTGACTGTCTGAATGTTATTCAGTGCACAGTTTGCCCTTCATTCTGTGATAAAAGTCACATTCTTCCATATCGCAAGTCTTCAGAAATGGGCTCCAGGGTCAGTGAACATTTCTACACAACTATAAGTAATATCTTATTGGATTAGATAATAGTTCTTGGAGAATATTTATATCACAATCAGAACAGAAGGTATGGTCTTTTTGATGCCAACAGACTCAACAAGCTTATTAGGAAATAGGAGTGTAGCTGGAGTCTCTGGTTGAGGTGTCTGAGAGGAAAATGATGAGGAAACGTCTCAGTATCCTTTACAACGCGTCACACCCCCTGCATGCTTGTTTGGTCAGGCCTTAAATGGTTGAATGTAGGATAATTTGTTGAGTTAATACTTTATACTTAATACTTTAACCTGTTAGCCTTCACCACAGCTTTTGGGACTCACAGCTGAAAATGCCCTACCTACATTTAAATGTTAACAGTTCCTGAACAAAGTGGGCTACATACACTATTTAAATATATTTGAAAGACACTTTAAACTTTACTGTCAGCCATTCAAAGTTGATATTGCGCAAAGAGATAATACGTTATAGATGATGAAGTACTTCGAATATGCATTTCCTGAATTGAAAATTAGTTTTATTTAATATATATAAATACATGAAATCAGTCCTGGAGCAATTCAGAAAAGTAATAACTTAAAAGCCACATGTCTCATGAGTTTATATTTCAAATTAAATGAAGATATCGTGAAAAATTAGATTCCTACAAACATTTATCTGAACATTTATGTCTGGTTCACCCCTCCCCGTCCCACCCGGCCCAAATTTTGGGACTCACAGCAGAAAATGCCCTACATAGCTTTACATGTCAACAGTTCCTGAGAAAGGTGGGCTACATACACAATTTAAATATCTTAAAAAGAAGACATTTTAAGCTTTAATGTCTCAAAAAGATAATAAGTAATAGATAATGAAGTACCTTGAATATACATTTCCTGCATTGAAGATTATTTTTATTTCATATATAAATACATGAAATCAGTCCTGGAGCAATCCAGAAAACTATTGTGTTGAAAGCCACATGTCTCATGAGTTTATATTTTATGAAGATTTTCATGACAAATGAGATTCCTACAAACATTTATCTGAGACTATTTCTGATCATTTTCTCCCCCTCCCTATTTGAGAGCCATCTCCTAAACTCAGGTGGCCATTTATACTCTATTCATACACAGTCTTTATTCACATTAATGGCTGACTATTAATGCTATTATTATACATGTTTGGCTATTGATATCGATTGGCATTTATATTGATGGCCAGGTAGCCAGACAAGCTACTGTTTTACAGTCATGACCATTCATATTGATCTCCGGCCATTCGAGTCCCAACACACACACACACACACACACACACACACACACACACACATTTCAAGCATTTCTCTTACAAAAACAAACGGGCAATAAAACATACGTTATCATATAAAACTGTAGGGGAGATATATTGTAATTTACAGATGTAAAATAGGCTCAGATCTTCGATTCCCATGCAGATTTCCAAGTCTCTGTTGTTACTCTGCCCCCAAGAATATTTTCCACATCGCTGCGCTGTGCAAATTTTTTTTGTTGTTTTCTTTTTTTTTTGGAAACAAAGCCAGTTAGCACGAGCTGGAAACAGCTGTTTGTGCAGAACCGAGAGCTGCATCCACTTCCTGATGCGTCACTGTGGACCACTAATAGTTTCAAAAGATTAATAAAACTTTGAACTTGCCCACATGGGGAATAAAATCCTCCCATATATCAATAGAATCCTGCACTCATTGGCTACATTTTCCATTAATCATTTTGTTTGTAAAATGCCACTGCCTGGAAAGAAAAGGTTTGAAATGATAGGTGCTGCAGAGCAAAACGTCACAGCACCTGTCTACAGAGTGTAGACTCAAATTAGCAGATACATCTGTTTCATTGAAAAACAGCGATCTAAAAGCGATGCTTGAGGCTTAGACCTTTAGAATGATTTCTAGTTTGTCATTTTTACTCTTCTCCCTTTTTATTTAATCTATTGTTAAACATTAACACCTGAGAACAATAGGATAGCGGTCCAGCGGATGCGGCGCTGAAGGGTAAGAGGTTAACTTCATGCTCATATAATGATTAGACTGCACACTGAATTTAAGAGCCAAAAAAAGAAAAGATACAGCATCTATGGACACATTGTTTTGAAATGTTATTTCGGGGAGGACCATTTTGACAAGGTCACAGTATCTGAGTGAGTTGTTCTGGTTCAGTGTGGCTGATAGAACAGAGTCATTACTTTAGGGGAATGTGCAGAAGAGAAACTATAGGGCAGCTCAGTAAAATTCTCAGCGGAATCTTCACTGGTCTGACCAGTAGGATCCTCACATACAGGTGAGGTGGGCCTGTAATCAGGACCATCTAAACTAATGCAGTCAACCCCCCGATAATTCGCGGTTCGGAACTCACGGCTCGAAAAATTCGCAGGTTCACATTTGGAACCTTACTAACAGCAAGTAGCGGGAATCTTAAAGTTTGCAGGAATCTGCAGCGGGACCGAGTGTTCAGGAATGTTAGGAATATTAAAGTGACACAATGTCTAGATGAATTGACTAAGGTACCATAGAGGCTGCAGGGGGGTGTTCAAAATTCGCAGATTTTCTGAATGCGCGGGAGGTCTTACAACATCATACCAGCTGGTATGATGGTCACGTTCAGCAGAGTATCAAGAAACAGGACATATTCAACAGCAACATGCTATAGCAGAAAGTGGTGAGAACGTAGGGCTATTTTGGAATGTAATGCTGTACAGGGATACACCTGGCTGAAATATAACAACATGCTTTAGCACTAATCTGAGCACTTACGCAGAAGATCTTGAGGAAAAATAAAAAAAAAAAGTCATGAATGATAAAAAGTAACAATAAAAAATGGCAAGGAAGTGGGAAAAATAAGAGGTTCTTCGTTTTTTTTAGTCCAACCCTGACTAGGCTGAAGTTAATGGGAATTCGAACGATAGAACAGACCCCTGACATACTGAAGAAGAAAGTTTCTGAGATAATGGTAACTAAGGAGGGCCAAAATTTGGGGAGTTTCTAAATTAAATAGTAATCGAGGAATGCTTAATGTGTATAAAGGAAGATGACTTTGCCACTGGTTTTCAGACCATGTCATTAGTATGTTCTCGGGTTGATTGTGGTTTTACTGCAATAAACTCTACTTTGCTTTTCCTTATTCATGTTTCTTGGAGTCTTTTTAAGAACATTTTTGAGACATCATTGGTACCAGAAATCCCAGCTATTGTCGTGGCAACCGTTTGCTCCGACAGACACTGGAGCACATCCAGCCCTAGAATGAGACCACCAAAGACAACCACAGAACTTTTATATGCGTTATCAAAACTTCACAAATTTCACAATAATTACAATGTACATTATTAGAATACCATGTGCAATATTCTACCATCAAACAATGTGCAATATGTTCTTAGTTACCTAGCAACTATATATATATATATATATATATATATATATATATATATATATATATATATATATATATATACACATTTGCATATATAGAATATTTCATTTTTTTTTTATTACATTTTATTTATATTTTTCTTGTAATTTGAATTTCCTTCCTTATTAATAAAGTACTTATATTAATAAATTATCTTATCTTCTGTTCTCAACCACTCAAACCAGTATATCCAAAATCCATGCGTGTTTCCAATAAAAGCTTCCTTTTATAAACTAGCTTTTCCGTCCTTGTGTATGTTACTAATGTTTGTTTTCAAAAAGTGTCAAGACAACCTGCCACCACTACCATACAATTATCTTTAGAAAAAAGGAAGGGGAGTCCCAAATACACACCTGGAGGAAAAGTAATGACTGTTGGGAAAGTTTGGATGTTTACTACAATACAAAACTGAAACTAAAAAGTGTATAAGCGCGTTTAGGAAAATCCATGAAACTACGCCAACGATCTTTCTGTAAATGCTGTTTTGGGCGTTACGAGCTTCTAAATAGATTTCTTCTATCACCTGATGCCATTACTAATTTCTTAGATTTTACTGAAGACGTGCCACGACACCAGCATCTAGTATCATATAAAGGTTTCCATGGAGACTTTGATTTTTAAGTTTGATAGATTGGCTAGTATACTTTTAGATTTGACTCCAGGATTGACTTGTGTATGTTGAAGCATGTGCACGCTTTGTATGCTTGTTCTTATTTATTAGTTATTCATCGTGTTTTGGACCTTTAATGCTATGCACATCAAATTATGTACTTTTTTCTGAGGGCGAAATGCCCCTAAAGCACAGGTGCCATATTATAAAATTAAGAGAACAGTAAGTAATACATAATTAATGCATAGACACCAGGCAATACAGTATAATTCTTTAAAACCTGTAGTATAATGTCAATATATCACACTATTGATATTATCAATATTATCTTATTTTCATTTAGACCAGTTTGGTGAATTGCAGCTTTTGCAGTTACCATACAGCATACTTTCCTTTACAAGACAATTAACTATCCATTACATTTACCAAGTTAGGTAATGAAATAATATATGTTAGTCTTAATGGTCCAGAACTAGAGTAGGTGCAGTCTTAATAGTGAGGGACTGTAGTGTTTATTATTGCAAGAACCAAGTTTACTTGCTCCTAAGTACATGAGCTCATACCGATTTAGGATCTGCGCACTTTTGGCAGGTAATGGACCCTCCGTTGCTGCTCAGGATCTTGAAACCCTTCTGACACTCACAGCTCAAGCCTGTTGTAAAAAGATGGTAAACAGTATGAGCAGGATTTGTTCTTTTGCACAATATTCTGGCCACATCTCACTTTATTTTGATTGCTGCTATTGTTGAATTGCAAAATTCTGTTTGCATTTTTCTGCTACTGTGCACTTTATTTTGTTACATTAGGTTTACTGGCGGAGCTATTTTGTATTGTCCTGCACTGTCCTGTGTTGTCTTGCACTGTCCTGTGTTGTCTTTTGCACTGTTTGCACCAGTTGCACACATGCACTTTATGTGGCGAGGATCTTTCTACTAGTTCTTGGCCCTGTGTTTTTTTGTTTCTGTGATTGTTGTTTTATGTTGTTTTATGTAGCACTCGGGTTCTGGGGGAACATTGTTTCATTTCACTGGGTACTGCATCAGCTGTATATGGTTGAAATGACAATAAAAGCCTCTTGACTCTTGACACACCACTCACATTTCAGCAATGGGACACAATTTCATCTGCTCAATGGGACAATACTATAGAAATAGATATATTTTAGAGTAGTCAATGAGCAATGCAAATGTACGAGCAGTATAGATTTACTGTCCTCTCAGAACAACTCAACATACAGCCATTATTGTCAAAATAGCTGATATGAAGTATTTCTAATGTTTTAGAGAAGAAAAAAAAACATGACTTACTGCAATTTTCATGCAAAGTCAATGTTAATTCTAAGATGCCCAGAAACTTTATATTAAGATATATCTAAGATATGTTGTATAAGATCTGTCCATGCTTTCCAGGAAATCTGTTTTTTCAAATTAATCTTCCAAGGCATTGTCTGCACTTTCTAAGGTTACACATGCACTGTCCACTTTCCCCTGAAAAGATGTGTCCATCATAAGCTTGATCATAAGTTTTAGTTTGGGTTCGTTTATTTAACGAGAAAGAAAGCCACGTGCATTTCTCTGCATATAAGATTTATTATGTTATATATCAATTAGCTATCATGTAACCTACACATCAATCCAACAAATGGTTACTAACTTTGTGGCTGAATCCGTAATCTTAAATCAGATCAATAGTGCACTAATCAGGTTTATTGATTAGACGTATTGTACATCAGTAATAGAAATGAATGAGAAGAGAAGTGAGTTATTTAATGAGTATAAAGAGCTAGTGTAGCGTTGCTAACCTGATTTACTGCTGACTTGGTTCGGTCCGCATTTCACACAGGTCAGGCTGGAAATGTCGAACAGTTGTTGGACCCCACAATCGGTCGGTTGCAAAAAAGAAATAGAAAACTGCTGGCAATAATATGGATTTATTAGAAAAACTAAACAGTAGCAACAATACAGCGGTAGAGAGTTTAGCGTCCCTGTCGCCATGGTGCAGAAGGCACAAGCGGAAACCGCACGAGTAATCTCCGCCTTTTCCGGTGTAGGCGAGCCCTTTTTCCCCGCGCTTCAAAAGTTGCACGCGAGAGACTAGTTCACTCTTTCTGGCACGAGCTCGTGCGTTGGTGTCTGCATGTGGCTGCGCGGCGCGAGGCTTTTTTTCTATTATTATTTCCGGATATTCTGGAGTGAAAAATACCCACAATTTGTCTCCTTTTCACGAAAGCTTGAAAGGTAAGTTATATAACGAGGTGGTATGACGATATGGAGTGTTTTTTTTGCCTTTTGTTGGACTACTGCTTCTTTTTTTTTCTTCCAACCGAAACTGGAAACAAAAGCAGAAGGAAGAAAAATCCCCTCTCATACCTCAACGACTTTCAGCAAAACTTGGGCTTTTGTGTTTTTCCCACCAGCAGTTAAGTACAAATTTATAACGAATTAATAATATTTGATTTGTGCTTTGTCTTCTCTTAACCAGGCAGACATGGAAGTAGTACTGCGTTTGCAGGGTCTGAATATTGAAGCAGGACCTGAAGACATTCGCAGGTTTTTTCACGGTTTACCCATTCCTGAAGGAGGTGTCCATATCACCGGCGGCAAGCTGGGGGAAGCCTTTATCATATTCAATACAGAGCGAGCTGGACAACTGGCCATGCTGTGTTCAGGGAAACGCCTCAAAGGATCGCAGGTTACGCTACATAAAAGCAGCATGGCCGAGTTCAAGCACGAAATGGAGTTGAGGCTGAGGAAAAGGAAGTGTACCCCACGAGAAAGCGAACCTCTGCCTCAGACGACAAACCCAACCGAACTTTGCACCACTCTGTTGCTCGGGATAGTGGCCGCCGTCCAAGGATTGCAATCCAACATCCAAATGAACACGGTCCAGGCATCAGTAAGTCCCCCTCGATTAACAAACGTACCCAAACCGGATAAGAACAACATGGAGAGAAAGATTCTAGTTGAAGACCATGTGAGACCTCCTAACAACGATCTAAAGATGACCGAACAGACAAGACATCACGTGGAGGAGCAGCAAGAGAGAGAAAAAGAGGTCGACGTGTGCAAACCGGGGTATCTTCGGCTTTACGGGCTTCCGAATTCGATCACCAAGGAAGAAGTCTGCATGTTCCTGGATGGACTCAATGTGGTGGATGTTGTAACAAATACTTTACCAGGGGAGGACCAGTGTTGTCTAGTGAAGATGGCTACTTTTAAAGAGGCAGAGGAAGGTCTGAAATACAGCTATAACAGCCAAAGCGGCCACATCGAGGTCAGACTGGCCCATGAGAGAATGTGGGAAAACGCCACGGAGCATCGCAAGCGTACCCGATGCTCCACGTCCTCGGAGAAGGATAATTTCTCTCAAGATGTCTGTCTGCACCGAAATTTCCCACCTAAAAGGCCCAAATGGCAGCATTCGAACTCTCCACCTTTCAATACAGAATACTGCGTCATGGTGAAGAACCTTCCTAATACGATTACAAAGACCGAGATCAGGAACCTGTTCTCATGTCCCCACATACCGAACAATAACATCCAGCATCTATTGAACAAGCATAGGGAGCGTACATCTACGGTCTTTATAATATACACACAGCCAGAGGAATATACCAAAGCCATGAACATGGACGGGAGCGTCTTCGACTCAAGAACAATTGACGTCTCCTCCGTCACAAAGGAAAAAATGTGGGCCCTGATGCATCAAAGCAGACGCACAGATTCAGAAAGGTCACGGTCTTGCATCTACGCGCGGAATTTCCCCGCCTCCGCGGGCAAAACGGAAGTGAAAGAGTTTTTCGGCGCGTGTAACATCAGCGAAGACGACATCGAGATGCTCGTGGATGAAAACGGCAACGGAATCGGCGAGGCCGTGGTTCGGTTTGGATGCGACGATCGCGCCAGAGAGGCTCGTCGTCTACAGCGAAAGATCTTCAGACAAGAACCAATTCTGCTCAGCTACATTTCACCACAGCAAAGGAAGGAGCTCTTACACAGGACGCGCCATTTCTAAAGCATACGACACAAGATAAGGATGGTGGAAATCCTTCAGTCGTTCCATTTGACATAATGTACACAGGACTCAAAAGTTTTACCTTAAATGTCTATACTATATGACTATAAGTCACATGGTACATGTGAATCTAATGATTACTGGCATTACTCATAATGTGACCTTTCACAACTGCTGTAGAAAAGGGATTCAATTTACTCATATATTACAGTTTAAACAAAAAACAAAGGGTCAGGCGCCTATGAGAGTACTAAGGAGCCTGGTCATTACTCAATCATCTAATGTTAATCCTGGTTTCACCTGTAAATTGTACAAATGTAAATAAATACAAAAATCATATGTCTATTGGATGTTTTTTCTTTTTTAAGACACCATTTTTAAAATAAAAATAACACTGCTAGACTCAAAGTATTTAATTTTGCCTCTGCATGCCCTTAAAACAGATACAAAATTGAAGACATTCTGATTTATTTCAAATGATTAAATAAACTATTGTATTAACCATTTAAGGACAGTATCAACACGTTAAGGAGATAAAAGATCTGGGAACTCCCACTGTACAGGTGTTAACGATGGACTTCTTCACATGCCTCATCACTTGCTGTTTTCCTTTAAAGAAAACAGTCCCATCAGACAAGCTTAATGACTAAGAGAGCTGGAAGAAAACTGGATAAACCCCCGTATAGAACATCAGTGAAGACGAAAACACTCTCGAGGAGGTATGCGTATCATGTCGAAGTCTTTTAGGAGAGACCTCCATGAATGGATAAACTGTAAAGATACATACAGCTGATAAGCTCAAGGACAGAAAGGTCAGGTTAGGCTTTGTGGAGAAACAAAAAGCCTGTATTTCTGAAACCAGATTAAGTTGTATTAGAATTATTATTAGATCACAGACAGGAAAAGTAAAGGCTCATTATCCGAATTGGCGTTTATTGACTGGTGACTGCCAATTGATGCAGAACAGCAGTTTAAATTCTGAAGTGCTCAGATTTTATCATTTCAATTCAGTATTGGAAGAATGCTGCAAAACTGACAATACACAAGAATGATGATCCAAATGACAGTAAAAGCAACCCTAAAGCTTCAGGCAAATTCATGCTTTTCTGAAGATGAAACACAAAAGGATTCAGGAACAAGGTTCAAGTATCTGAAGGGAGGAGACTGCATATGGTGAAGTCCATGAGTTGTAGATTTTAGGCAGTTAATGACTACAAATGATTTGCATCCAAGTTTTTTAATTATTTATTATTCTTATGTTAGCTTGTGCAATTGATTTTGATGCTGTGACATTAAAGCTCACTTGATTGCTTCATCCATTTTGTTGGCATACAGAAACAAAAATACAAAAATTGGCACTGCCCAGATACTTATGGACTTGAATGTGCATTAGCATTTTGGGTTGATGCTTTTTTTTTTTTTTTATCCCAATAATGTACAACTGAGCTTGGATACAACTGAGTAATTAAAAGTTTTGCTCAAGGATACAACAACTGCAGGCTGGTGGCTCCAGGATTTCAATTCACAACTATATCCGTTAACTGATCGCTGCAGGATAAATATACCATCAACTACACAAAAAAAAAAAGATTTTTATTGTTTGGGGTTTTTTTCTTCCCAACCTTTTATTGAAATTAGTATACAAAACATGGAGACTTCTAAATGCACCAACATCAGGATGATCACAAAGTCAAAACAATCCTTATGTATTTTAAACATCCTGCAAGGAAAAAGTGATGTAGTCTTCAATTTCAAGGATTAAACAAAAAAGGGTCATACTAAGAGGTACATTAAAACAGTGAACGAAATGAAGAAAATTACATGAGCTGCTCAGTTATAGAATCTCGAAGAGCCTGCAAGAAAGAAAGAGAAGAAGAAAAATTATATTGAACAAGATTTTGTTTACTTCTTGTGTAATTCTCAAATGTTCATAGATGCTAAGAATTCATATTGATGGAGCACCTGACATACTGTCGGAGAATCTGTTGGGGCTCAGTGGCATGAGGGAAGAATTCATACTGGGTCCCTGGAAAACATTTGAATGCACGTATTTACAGGTTGAAGGAACGAATTTAGAGGGAACAATCGAACAAAAGATGTACCGCAATGTAAAAATAGTAACTTAGAATTTAACATCAAGGACAAAAATCTTTTGTATGGAACATTTGAGGGTCAATTACACAATAATCAAGGATTATGAAATGCATTTCCTCTAATCATAAGCTGTAAAAACTAAGTTGTGTCTGCATGTATTTTGGGGAGCCTCTGAATATACATGAAATTCCACAGCAGTCCAAAAGTTTGAGCTTTCTGAAAATTCTGATATGTAATTATTATATGACAGCTGTAAATTGCACAGAAGACGCTTATGATTGCCCCATTGGTTTGCCTCCGTAAATGGACATCGTTCCTATTTCACTAGCCGCCGAGTCCCCAAGTCGAGTTGCTTACCGAAGAGATAGACCTGAGACGGTATTCCATCAAGACGTCTGTGAGCTTCTGTGTGATCTTCAGCACGATCTGAGCATCATCTTCACACTCGATGCGGAATGTGTCCTGAAATACGCAAGACCGAATAAACTCCATTGCCAAAGACTGTTTTTGACTAGATTTCAGTTTTTATATTTCTCCTGTAGATCATCATGCATGAACAGAATCAAAGCAGTGCCTAAAACATAACCCAGACGCTGCATCTGCAAAATGCAATGTAAATATGTTTTTAGTAAGACAAATATATAGAACTGTACCAGACATCTGAGAAGCGTTGCGAGGGTGTTGTTGGATTCTTGGCTTTTAGATCTCATCATTCGATCGCTGCTGTTCATCAGCAGATCGTTGGAGTAAGGTCTGCCCATGTCATCACTTCGTGAGCCCATTCCAAATCCGTCAGAGCCCATGTACACAGATCTGCTGTTGGATAAACACTGCATGCTCGCTGGTTCTCCCATCATTCGATCTGGTCCTGGGGTGGAAATAAGTTCTTGTGTATAGATTTTTATAGATGGCAGTTTTAAAAAAATGCAACAGATGTAACAGCACCAGAGTGCTCCAGTCATACTTGTTTTCTACGGCTTGTAGAGACTTGAAGCTGATGGAACATAGAACCTGTCGGAGCAAAAGTTGCCGCGACAATAGCTGGATCTTCTGGTGCCAATAATGTCTCAAAAATAATTATTCTCAAAAAAGACACCAAGAAACATAAATAGCTTCCCAATAGAGTGTAGGAAATTATAAGAGCAAATTGGGACTATAATGTGGAGTGGAATGCAATGCTCAAAAAACACATACCATACTTATATAGTGTACATCACTCTGATACCAACCCATTTCTGAAAATTAATAAATGACAGTATTGTATCCTGTTCTAGTGCCAGTGTTTGTGACATTTATTAGTGTAGGTGGTCATGATTACGGGCCTGTATGTAAGGATCCTACTGGTTGGGTCAGTAAAGATTCAGCTGGGGATTCAGCTGGGGATTTCTTAAGAGGTAACATTTGCATATCGTCATCGAGAAAAACCAATGTTTTGACTAGGTGCAAAAGAAACAAGGTGTTTTTAAACTAGATGCGAGAAAAAGGGAAATGTTTTTCATAAAAAAAGAGCTTCTAAGAAATTAGCAGCACTGTAGATTAGGAAAAGAGAGAAGTAAGTGTGGCTTCCTATGAAGGAGAAATGGATATTGAATATGTAAACGAGGTAAATGTTACTTTAAAAGCAGAGGAGAACCTCTGGGAATATGTACATAAAAGAAACTTTTTTTTTTCTTTCCCAATACCCTGTAATTCAAAGCATATGTCTTTTAGTATGCAATTTATTTAGTCTGTATCTGAGTAGGTACAAACTTGTAAAAAAAAAAAAAAAATTATATATATATATATATATATATATATATATATATATATATATATATATATATATATATATATATATATATATATATATTTTTTTTTTATACTGCTTATATATATATATATATATATATATATATATAAACGAGGTATATAAAAATTATATATATATATTTTTTTTTTATACTGCTTATATATATATATATATATATATATATATATATATATATATATATATATATATATATATATATATATATATATATAAAATGTAAAAAAAAAAAGAAGTCACCAACCGGAATTGCCATAGCGATCAGGGCTCCTCAGGTGCCCATCACTCGAGCCACCAAGAAAATCAGACATCATGCCACCACGAGGTGCGAAATCGTCTGTAAAGGGTTGGTTCATAAAACCACCAAAAGATCCACCTGAGAAAATGTGACAGAATATAATAAATGTCTTTTAATCTACTGAGACATCTAAAATAGGCCATGAATTTTATTTTTGTACTTTTTCCCCTTTATACATATATAGACAAAACTAACTCTGGTGAAAACCTCCAGAATTTGGTCCAAGCAGACTTGTAGGGCCAGGTCCAGCTGCGGCAGGAAAAGCAGATTCTGACACACACACACACACACACACACACACACACACACACACACACACACACACACACACACACACACACACACACACACACACACACACACACACACACACACACACACACACACACACACACACACACAGTGAACACAGTGAACACAGTTACTTTTACCATTACCATCAATATATTCATATTGCATACAACAAATACAGTCACTCAGAATCTAAGAGCATGGAGCAACATGCAGAGCTATATGAACCAAGAAAATTGTACACTAAAAATTTTAAATATTTAATGAAAGTACACAAAATTTTGCATTAAAAAGCTGCCAGCTGAAATCCACATCGGAATTTTGCGGAGCAATGTAGTACTTACTCATGTTCTGAAAGGCTGGCACATCAGCAGGTTCTCTAGTTATAACCTAAAGAGAAAACAGGATTGTGTGAATCACTGGGTCAAGCCGAAACTTGTATGATCTGTACGTTGGAGCTTTGCAAATATTCTCACGTTGCACTGACCTAGGAGAAAAAGCACTTTGTATACTTTATGGCACACTGAACTCATATGTATATAAGTACTAATGCAATGACCCATGTTTATAAAATTGTCCCAGATAATCGAGAAATATGAGACAAATGTAATAAGACATAAGAACATAAAAACAAAAGATAAGAATGCCAGTGTGCTTCCTTTTATTCACTATGCAGTTTAACTGCTGTCCAAATGAGACATTTCAGCAGCAAAATATCAAACTTTGAGGCTCACAGATCTCTTCATCACTACAAATCACTCATATATATAAAAAACCCATAGAGTAATCCCCCATGTATCGGTAATACAGTACTGTACTAACATTTTACTTCATTTTATAATTAATAATTATATTTGTATTAATAAATTTCATAATTTAAACATAAAACAATTCCCTAGAAGTTTTTGGTGTATCGTGCTATCCACAAGAGCCTGGGAAAATCAGCCAAACAAATGTAGTGGCAAATATGTGGCAAATGCAATTCCGTGATAATCCGGGGGCGCCAGATTCAAACCGCAGTAAAACAGGGGATTACTGTACAACTATTTGAGAAATACTTTCTCAAACACTGCTTTTATGCATGTAGTAGAGGACAAGATGTACTTGTACAGATGGTACTTGCATATTCTCACCTTGATTTGACCTCTGCCTTCTGCACTTTCCACCTCAGTGGCATTCACTCTCATTTCCTTTTTGAACGCTGGATTCCTTCCCACTTCCTCTTCTTCATAAGGCATTTTGTCTGGGTGAGCATGTTTCTGTTTATCGAGGATATTTTTAAAAATACATTTAAAAGGTCACAGACAAGTTTTGCAACGAGATCTAGTCAATAAATTAGGATGGAATAAAGAAATATATTTAAAATCAGAACTACTGGTATTACCAAGTATTGGAAACAATGCCTCCAGCCAGTAATATGAGCGGCCATCTCATTCTGCAGCCGCTGCACCTTACACAGTCGACACTGGTAATGAGGGGCTACTAACTTGCTTGGGCTGCGATACTCCCATACATACTGCAGGCCTACACACAAACGCACACAAACACTTAGTACTCATACATTTCCACAATGTGCTTTATTACTTCATAAAAAAAAGTAATACATACCGACAACTGGATCTGTGACGGTTTTCAGCCGTTTGGCGAGGGAGGGAACGGTCTGAATAATTCCATGCTTGGTGAACACTGAGGGGAATTGCAAAAGATTGACAATTACACCCCATACAACAAAATAAGAGAGGACTGGGCGTTTTAATTATTCCTATGCTGCACAAACAAACAGAGCACATATTTACGCGGCTCTTCCCTCACAGGTATTAATGGAGTGGAAAAGGGTTGAGCAAAAGCAAGTGAGCCACATTTGAAAACTGACTGCTGGACAACATAACTTGGCCCTGATTGATTCCATCAGAGAAATCCATGTCGACAAGAAAAGTATGAATGCCCCAGTCAAATATGAAGCATCACTATGGGTGCAGTTATTTGGCTGATTCTGTACATTAGTAATAGATTAGGTTGAACATTTCCAGAAGTGACTTTTTTTTTGTTTTTACTTGAACACAGTTCAAAAATAGTCCTAAGCATCATGCCAGATCTTTTGCAGGACCTGGAAACAAAAACTTATGGAGGACTATTTTGTTAGTTATCATTTCTCCTTTAATTTATAACATTTTCTCTATGTGTATAACATTTTAATGCCAGGGAATCTTTAGGCACAGACTGAGTCCACCAAAAGAAACTTCATTCAAAAATGGTCCAAATGGGTCAAAATGTCCACCCAGAAAGCACTGGGTTGAAGGGAATTAAGGTAGCTTAATAAGCAGCACTACAACAACAGTGCTTGTATTCTTTATTGTTTTCCATAAATTTATGGTGACCAAAACCAGAAAGGTTTGGTGAACTTTCCAGGGACTTCTAAATTACTTACAGATACACACCTAAACCCAGAGTCATATTCCAGGTGGTTACTAGATTTAATCAGAAAGCCTGCCAAAACAGCAAAAATAAATAAATAAATAAATAAATAAATATTATATATATATATATATATATATATATATATATATATATATATAAAAAAGACATTCACCATCCTGAATGCTGGATGTCTGCATCTCGACAGGTTTCAATGGCTTTTTCCAACAGAATGTGCTCTTATGGCATATACAGTGCATCCGGAAAGAGCCAGAGCTTTAGTTTTTCCACATTTTATGTTACAGCCTTATTCAGGTACATCCTGTTTCCACTGATCATCCTTAAGATGTTTCTACAACTTGAATGGAGCCCACCTGTGGTAAATTCAGTTAATTGGACATGATTTGGAAAGACACACACCTGTCTATATGAGGTCCCACAGTTAACAGTGCATGTCCGAGCACAAAACCTTGTCTGTAGACCCCTTAGACAGGATTGTATAGAGGCACCGATCTAGGGAAGGGTACAGAAACAATTCTGCAGCATTGAAGGTCCCAATGAGCACAGTGGCCTCAATTATCCGTAAATGGAAACAGTTTGGAGCCACCAGGACCCGCCCGGCCAAACTGAGCAATCGGGGGGAGAAGGGCCTTAATCAGGGAGGTGAACATGAACCTGATGGTCACTCTGAAAGAGCTCCAGCGTTTCTCTGTGGAGAAAGGAGAGCCTTTCAGAAGGACAACCATCTCTGCAACACTCCACCAATTAGGCCTGTATGATAGAGTGGCCAGATGGAAGCCACTCCTCAATAAAAGGCACATGGCAGCCAGCCTGGGGTTTACCAAAAGGACTCAGACCATTTTAAAAAATTCTTTGGTCTGATGAAACAAAGATTGAACTCTTTGGCCAAGCGTCATGTTTGGAGGAACACAGGCACTGCTCATCACCTGGTCAAAAGCCACCCCTACAGTGACGCATGGTGGTGGCAGAATCATGCTGTGGGGATGTTTGTCAGTGGCACGACCTGGGACACTGGTCAGGATCGATGGAAAGATGAATGCAGCAATGTACAGAGACGTCCTTGATGAAAACCTGCTCCAGAGCGCTCTGGACCTCAGACTGGGGCAACGGTTCATCTTCCAACTGGACTACAACCCTAAGCATACTCTGAGCTTTTGAGTGGCCCAGCCAGAACCTAGACTTGAACCCGATTTAACATCTCTGGAGAGATCTTAAAAGGGCTGTGCACCGACGCTCCCCATCGAACCTGATGGAGCTTGAGAGGTTCTGCGAAGAAGAATGGGAGAAGTTGCCCAGAAATAGGTGTGCCAAGCTTGTAGCATCAAACACAAAAAGACTTGAGGCTGTAATTGGTGCCAAAGATGCTTCAACAAAGTATTGAGCAAAGGCTGTGAATACTTATGTACATGTGATAAATAATTTATTTTCAAATAAACTTCTTATATGTCATTATGGGGGTATTGTTTGTAGAATTCCAAGGAAAATAATGAATTTAATCCACTTTGGAATTAGGTTGTTAGATAAAATGTGGAAAAAAATGAAGCGCTGTGAATACTTTCCAGATGCTCTGTAAACCATGAAGAGCCCACCTTTCCATCTAATTAAGGACCATTACACAACTGCCGATTAAATGTCAGGAACGTGTCCCCCAATGTGTCACCATTAAACACTGCAGTTAAAGTTCATTAACGCCCATAAAAGACAAACACCACAAAACAGTCAATCAGTCAGTAACACAGGATGTTATGTTTCTAATGTTGCTCAGATTAAATTAAAAGGGGTGTCTGCAGGTATTGTAAACTCAAATTTGCATTCGGAAAATCTACTATTTTTTTCTTCTAAACAACCAATATACATAGCTTCTCTTTTATACTGAGCTTCTCTTTAGCGTTAAAAAAAAATAAAAAATACTGTTCAATTTCTTTGCAGCATCTTCTATGAATTTAAACGTTTGGGCACAAGCACACACTTGAGAGATTGGGTTGCTATTCTTCAAGGATTGGCCTCCATTTTCCTTTCCCGTTTCCAAGTCACTTCCGATGAAAGCATCCCATGAAAATAGTGTTCTCAACTCGAATGTAGGACCTTGTTCCAAGTCCAAAAGGTTTTGTTCTGCTCAGACATGAGACACTTTTTTCACATTTTGTCTGTTGCATGCCATTTGACAAACTCCAAACAGGATTTCGAATGGCTAAAATCTTCATGCCTTTCTTCTGAAATTTCCAAATTTGTGATGCATCCAGGCTGTTGCCAAGTGAACAGTTTCACACATCCAAGCTGTGAAACTCTCCGGCCCATTTACAGTTCTCTTTGATGATTTCAATAACTGTTCAAAGGGATGTTCAGGGTTTGGTAGGTTTTTTTTATAACCAAAACCTTGACTGATTCACTCCCTGAACTTTATGCCTAACTTCCTTTAATAGCGTTTTGGTCTCCATGATGCTTAACGATTGCTGGAAACAGCTGAAGCAAAACCGCGGGACAGGGGGTTTAAAATATCAGGCATTTAAGAATCTAAAATCTAAGAATTTTTATTTAAGGACCTACGGACACCCTGCAATAATGTCAGAAAACTTAATGCAATGCAATCACACAGGACTAATCACACATCAAAACTGGTTCTTGAAAAAAAGTTAAAGCTCATCACAGCCATATAAGGACTGCTTTTGTTTGTTACATTAAAGCTCTAGAGACCTCAGATGTGGCTCATGGCAATAAAATCACCAAGGCCAGAAAGTGCTGAAGGTCAAAATAAGAGAACTGGGCTTTGAGGGCAAGACTTACCTATATCTCCATTGAAGAGCTGATTCTTTTTCTGTCATAGATGACAAGTAAACCCATTAAAGAGAGAGAGAGAAAGAGATAAAGAGGAGTTAGTGAGACAGAACAGCATGCGAGGTTGGGAACAATGCCCCAACTCTCCTGTGGTCCATCCTCCTCTTCAGATCTCTCCATTAGCACAGGAGTCTGTTCTTGGGTGAGAAGGTCATAGAGCCACAATTGACTGTTCTGGTCAGTCACAGACTTGTACAGCAAGAACAGCAATCTGTCTCTTCCCTCGACAACATGGGGTTATTTTTAGAAAGACATGAAAAAACTCATGACTAAAATTTATGTTAAAAAAATTAGGCAGTAAGCTGCACTTATGCTTAATACTGCATATGCACCAGTGCCTATGCGTCAGAAAATAAATATGGGGTTGTGACCCCTGAGAAGCATCTGTCCTTGATTCCTTCATGTGAGCATGCACAGAAGATCCTGGCAGTCATTCTGTTGATGAGAGTGTCATGTTATGCAATGCATTCACAGTCCTGATGTCAGGCTCCTACTAGCTCGAATCTTTAGTTACTTATTCTTATATATATATATATAAAAAACAGATACTAAATAAGCAGCATAATAATGCTGAATGAAAAAAAAATTATAAATAAATACAAAATATTTGACAACACTGGGGACTCCCACTAGCTCAACGGCTAGTCAGACATTTGCATTGTAAAGAATGAAGCTAAAGAACAACGCTTCAATAAAGAATTGTTGTTTTAAAAGTCACACTGCTTAGCATGTGCAAAACTGCAGTGAATGATGAATGCAGGACTTCTGCAGCCATCCTATCATGACTACCCGCGTTTGGTTATTATTGTTTGTTTTTTTTTTTTTTTTTTTTTTTTTACATGGACCACAATATAATTGAAGGCCTTGAATTTACACAGCAATAACAAGATTCTTAAAAATAATCATTATAATTAAAACAATTACAGACAACTGCTATCAAAACTTGCAACATTTCCCTAAAGGCATCCATGCATCAGTAATATGTCAAAAATCCCTTTATATTTACGCCTTTTTACTTGATTAGACAGCAAGGCCATAGGAAGCGAGTGCGTCTCAGTGTTTGCAGAGCTGAAGTGAGCTCTGGTGCGACAGCACCTCCATAACACTTGCTGCATGCTTGTGAATACTATATAAATGACCATGCTGCTCATGGAAATGGCTCATGGGCACAGCTTGCTGGTGCTGGCATTTGAACCCAAGGCATTCGGATTAGAAATCCAACTTTGTACCCACGGAGCTACCACTTCCTAGTAGGTCAGGAATCCCAGACCATCCATCATTTGAGTCGGGGCCGCACGGAAAGAATAAAACGTTTATTACATTTTTTATTTTGTTTCCAATATATTGACTTTTTACCACTTTGTTTCGTTCTACATTAGTCAAGTTACATTTTAACTATATAAGTAATAATTAAATTATAATTCAATCATAGAATATGTACATGGAAAAGTAGCCCACCTCCAACACCAGTACCACGATTGCGGGCTACTTTTTGGTGGCCCACCCTGTATAGCGGTAACATATAATATGCATGTTTAGTTGTGGGTGACACTCCCCACACGTATTATTATCATCTTTTCCCCCTGACGCAATCTGGGGTAATTAAATGTAGGATTTAAACATTTTTTTGTAACAAACCATGACTGCTGTACTATTTGGTCAAAAGTATGTGAACAGCTGTGTACAATGGACTTTGGATCTGAAGTTCATGAGTTCAAATCCCAGCCACAACAAGCTGCCAAAACAAGGGGGGTCCCAAAACAAGGCACTTAACCCCATAGCTGCTCAGTTGTATGAGTAAGATAAGTGCAAGTTGCATAAATGTAAACAAGGTTAGGGTCCCAGTAAATGATCGGAAGGTCAGGGGTTCAAGCCCTCTGCTCCAGGGGCAGGTATTGAGTCCGACCCCAGCTTCCCAACATCGCTGGGATATGCAAAGAAAGAATTTTTCTCTGCTCTAATGTATATGTGACTAGTAACACACACACCCCGTCTTTTTTCTTTTGTTCGTCTCATTCCCTGACCAGGGAATTGCAGAGGATAGAAATCGGCCACTAGAGGGCGTCAGAGATTTAAATGTGGTAGTGTTTTTTTTCTAAAATATACAGGCCTTAATGGATCTAGGCCATGATTTGTGTTATCACGAGTAAGCAGGTTGAAGATCAGCAGATCCCTCGGCCTTCTGTGTGACCAGGCTGCGTGTAAACACGATGCGCGTGCGTTTACTAGCAAAACCTGCAACCGTGTTCAAAACACACGACACCCGCAAAAACACGCCTGATGAACCTTGGCGTTTATCCCACGTACCCTTCGTCACATTGTAATCCTATAATTATTATTATAATTGTTTTTCACTCACCTTCTTCTTTTTTTGCTGAGCGGGCTGCACTCGCGCCAGGCCGTCCATACTGTAAATAAATACACAAAGTCTCAGTATGACCTCTCTTTATCTCCGTCACACAGAAACACCGCTACCGAAAAATTATATGTAAGAAAAGGGGAAAAAAAACCTGACAGAAAATTGTACAAAAACTGTTACTATAAATGCGTAATAATAAACCGCCTCAGAGATTCACCTCTGATTAAACTGCAGCAGCTAGCATAACATTAGCCGCGACAGTATTAGCCAGTGATATTTGCAACAAAATGCCGCGTTTTACTAACTATTTGTTAAGCTCGGTTTTAATTAATAGTAATAATACTTAGATTAACTATTATTAGTAATGTGTAACAATTACTTTCGTTTCGTCTTCAACTGACAAAATGAAAACCTTTGCAGACTCGGCTTTTCGTCCTGCGCATGCGCTTCAACAAAAAAACAGATAGGCTGGAGGATCGGACCGGCGCGCCCCAGTTCTTCTTCTTCCTCCTCCTCTATTGTTTCTTTGTTGGCAAACCAGCTTTATAGTGCATTACCGCCACCAACTGGATTGGAGTATAGAGTGGAAGCAATACAAATATTTTTTTTTATTTATCTTAAATTCTGTACATTAAGCGCGATTATCTTAAATAACTTCTTACTGCTGAATGTACTCTTTCTTGTCCTGAACCATTATTTAAGACGCTTTGCATTGTGCGTTTTTTCTTAAGGTTTATATCGTTCAGTTTTGCAGGGACAGGGAGTGATTTTCACACATAGGCCTTTAGTGGTGTCCAACGTGAATCGATCGATGTTATAATACCATTATTATATACCACGGCTATGGAAACCACCAATATTATACAGAAACGTAGAATAACAGAGCGCAGCATCGCAGACAGGTATTCTCATGCAGTGAGAATGAATGGCATTACTAAAGCAAGAAAACCAATAAACACAATTCAGCAAGTCTCCTTTCACTTTAGCCACAGCTGCACCTCCCACATACATCATCTGTACCACAAGCATCAATTTTAACCTCATTAAACGACCCCAGGTTTTCTGGGTAACAGTATGGCTTACTATGATATCCCTAAGCACATGCACCTCAGAGAAAACAGAGTCCAGATGAGATGGCATCCTCCGTGTACCTGTTGGTTCTATACGAAAACTGAAACGGGTCGTGGAAGGGAGGAAGAATGGATTTAATGCGAAAAAACACTTAGTTCCCTGACCGGGAATCGAACCCGGGCCGCGGCGGTGAGAGCGCCGAATCCTAACCACTAGACCACCAGGGATACAGACACAAACTAAATGTTTAACCATTATGAATAATTGATGTGTGAGCCTTTTGTAGCAGCCCAGTGTTATTGACTAAGTAAATCAAAGAGATATATATATATATATATATATATATATATAAATGACTATAGAGAATTCTGACTAAGTAAATCAAAAATATATATATATATATAAATGTCTATAGAGAATTCAGGGCTTTTTTTGAGTTACCTAGTAAATTTATTATCACAAATATGGAAAACACATGCAGAGGGAGTTGCTGGATTTGACCCCTACTGAAAACCAGTTGTCTGTTTTATCTACAAGAGCAAAAAGAAGCCATATTTATGCATACTGTGAATGAGCTCCGGAAAAATAACTATGCTGACATCTTAATACGACACAGAAGCATACCTAAGAACTTTTATTCATAGGCCCCTGGAGAGGGCGGCGTGAAATACACCCCAAAAGCACACACACACACACACACACACACAGAACAGAAAGGTATGAGTATGTAAATCAAATCAAATCAAATTTTATTTGATTGATTTGATTATGATACACATACGCATACCTTTCTGTCTAATTTTTGTATATATCATTTTTAATCCCTATTTGTAAACTTTATATTTTTATTTTATTTATTATTTTTTTTATAAAATAAAAGTTATATTTCTACTTACATGTTTGCATGTTCTATTTACATGTTTACAACAGAAAATAAACTTACATAAGGAAATATTACCAATAATGTACTTACATTTGTCGAGCAAAATTTGTGCTAAATGTTGCACTTTTAAAAATGTTATTTATGTATTTGTTTGTTTGTTAGTTTGTTTTTAATCAGGCACGCGACAGCCTTACCGTGGAGGGGCTTTCCAAATCCAAGTAGCTGCTTGCTGTTTCTTTCCCCATCTTTTTAATATTATTTAAAATTATAATTAAAACAGAGTGTACATACAGAAAACAAAATGTGCATGAAAAGTTGGCGAACAATTACAAGACAAACTATGAATAGTTTCAAATTGTTTATTAAATAATAATTTTTGAAGTAGAAAAAAAAATCTGACAATGTTTTACTTTTTTAATGCAAAATTCGTGAAAATTACGTTATAATAATTAAATGAACTAAAAAAAATTTGTATGCTCGTTTTGCTCTGGAAAGATTATCAGGAGATGTAATTATAATCAGGCAGAAGTGCAAACGCCTGTATAGTCAAAGGACCCCAGTTGTAGTGGATCGAGTGGAGAACACAGTAATCAGTGATCGAGTTCATATCATTATTCATTAAATCGCATTGTATACATCTTAAATATACTAAAACATGTAAGTATGCGATTGTTTATTGGTTGTGTAGACGGTAAAGAGGTTAATGAGACGTGCTGCGGTTGGGATAAATAGTGTAGTGACTCGCATGGTGCTGGTTAGTAGCATCTCTTCAGTCACATGGTAATAAATATAATGTAAAACAAGCCGGGTTATAACTTTAAATATATAATTAAGTATTTAAATTGTGTACAGTTCATGTATGTGGTGCAGGAAGACTAAATGTATAACCGTTCATCTTCCAGAATGCATTTATTTGGAGTTTTTCCTGCACTCAGCTCATGGGGAGTGTTGCCATATTGGGCATAAATCATTCAGAGCTGAGTGACTGTGAAACTGGTGTGTTAATGATAATTTGGGTGGATTTGCAGTGGATATAATGGCATATATTTATGTTTAAATGCCTAGGTTTCATTTGTTGACTTTGTTGAAAATGTGTGCCGCGCTGACGTCAATAGGGGAACATTGGTCGCCCGGTTATATACACTTTACTCTGTGTCCCTTCCATTATTATTTTCTATGCCCATCTATCTATTTGTCCTTGTCCTCCCCTTCCTTTTTCCTGTCTGTCTGTCTGTCTGTCTGTCTGTCTGTCTGTCTGTCTGTCCTTCCTCTATTTTCTGTCTCTGTCTCTATTTTTTGTTTACTCTCTTCTTGTCTCTTCTCTTATGCCTGTCTGTCTATCTCGCTTTCCTTCCTCTGCTTTTTGTCTCTATTTTTTGTTTACTTTCTTCTTGTCTTGTCTCGTCTCTTCTGCCTGTCTGTCTGCCTGTCTGTCTGTCTCATTGTCTCATTCTCTATTCACTCATTTCATTCTCTCACTCGCTTCTCCCTCTTTCGCATGTCTTCTGTCTGTCTGTCATCTCTCTCTCTCTCTCTCTCTCTCTCTCTCCCTCTCCCTCCCTTTCTTTTTCCTCTGGGAGTAGCTTGGGCTCCATTTCTTTTTTTGTTTTTTTTTTGTTTGGTGATATACATGGAAAAAAATAAATAATAAAATGTAGTAGAGGCGTCTTCTGTACAGCCACCTGGCTTTACAGGCTTTTGTGAATTTTTGAATAGGAAAGAAAGTGGTTTCAGTACTGCCACTGAAATTCAGTGCACACTCTGTATTTACTGTTGTAGAACATCATCAGAATTCAGCTCTTGCCCTCACCTTCTTAGAGCATATGTATGTAAACTACATATGTATCATAATCTTATTATCTGACAGCAGAGTCCCCCCTCTAGTGTTCATAAAATCGACTATTCCAGATTATGGATAATGATGTTTACATTTTTTTCTGTTCTGACAGGAAAATGTCAAAGAAGAAGAAAAGGCAAGACGATTTCCATAAAGTCAAGCTGAAAGTCGGCAAGAAAAAGCCCAAGGCGGAAAATTCGACTAACGTCAACTTTAAATCGAGGAGCATCAGTTTACCGGATCAGCTGAAGCGAGATGATGGAGGACCGACTACACACCGACAGCTCAGCATTAAGGTTGACACATAAGGTTGATACTTAATGTGGCTGGGATTTGACCTCATGACCATTGAATCCAATAGTCCAATGCCTTACCACCTCCCCAGAGGTGTTCACTGCATTCAACATTGAACCATTTCTCACTTTCCGGTGTTTGTATTGGTTTTTATGATTTATAATCACACTTTTGCTGTCACTCATTTGAGGATGGGTTCCTCTTAAGGTTTCTTTCTCATGCCATCTAAGGGAGTTTTTCCTTGCCACAGTCTTACTCTGGGATAAATACACAATTCAATAATGTCAAAATTTTAGTTCTATAATTTGTTCATACTGTCAAGCTGCTTTGAGACAATGTCCATTGTGAGAAGCACTATAGAAATAAACCTAAATTAAATAAAGAAGCAGCTTGTCATTTTCAGTTTAGTCAAGTTGTGTTTGGGGAACTGAAAAAAAAGGCTGACCTTTGCCACATAGGGCCAATCTAATGTTCAAGCCAATTGACAGGACTCTCCACCATCATAATCAAACCTTCAGTTGAGAAATTCTTTGTGGGAGCTTGTTTTCCCTCAACACAGCTCCAGAAATCTCATTCTCTTGTTCTTGTGTGTTTATCTCCCAGGATCTACTGTCCCAGCTGCACCATTACAGCAGCACGGTGAAGCAGGGTGCTCTCGTAGGCCTTCGCGAACTGCTTTCGGCTCATCCATCCCTGCTCGAGCAGCATGCCTCGGTTGTACTTTCCGAAGTCGCTGCACTCTTCACCGACAAAGACGGCGCTGTGCGGGCAGCCGGGTCTCGCCTCCTGCGCTTGGTGGCGCAGTGCATGCCGGCCGAGCGCGTTGCTCCGTTCTTCCCTCTACTGGGCGCTCACTTGTCATGTGCCATGACCCATGTTTCAACCAGCATTCAGGAGGACGCGCTGCGGGTGCTGGACGTGCTGCTCGAACACTATCCCGCCCTGCTAGCACAGAGACACACCGTGCTACTCTCCAACTTCCTCGAGCTCATCTCGCAGAGGCGGATAAGTGGCGGCATGAGTAAGGGCGGAGCCAGTGGAAACCGGGCAGAGAAAGGAAGCTATGCACTTTCTATAAGCACTAGCCAATCTGTTACAGCGCAGCAATGGAGACTCACTGTTTTGCTCAGGTAATCACATCCATTCATGTGTTTCTTTTTAAAAGGGCCATAATTCATGTCATATTTAGCTATGTTTGTAGTTTTTGGATGGTTTTCATGATAAACACTATCTAAACAAGAGATTATGGACAACTGATTGAACATCCCATTCCACATTTAGACCCTATTTGCCGTTATAATAACCTCCGCTCTTCTGGGAAGAGGTTCCACTAGATTTTGGAGTGTGCTTCTGGACATTTGTGTTTATCAGCCACAAAGTCTTTAGTAAACTCAGGTACTGATGTAGGGTGAGGAGGCCTTGGGTGCAGACAGTGTTTTAATTCATCCTAAAGGTGTCAGAGCTCTGTAGTAGGCCAATCAAGATCTTCCACTCCAGCCTTTATCAACTCTTCATGGAGCTTGGTTTGTGCCATGCTGCAACAGGTTTGGGTTTTCAAGTTCAAGTGAACGCAAAATGTTGTAATTACACATCCAAAGCCGTCCTATACAACAGTCTGGTGAAGAACCACATTATATTAGGATGATGGAGTTAATAACACGTTAATGCAAATTCATTTTAAAATTAAATGCAAAAATATAATAATAAAATTGGCAAAATTAAAACCTTTAACACAACACACATTTATTCACGACGTCCTTTCTTCTTCTTCATTTGCGGTTCGCATTCTTAAGTAGAACATTACCGCCATCTACTGTGGTAATGGACCAGAGACTTGTATCCCTATTCCCCAGACCAAAAAACAGCCATGATGCACACATCCGGCAATTAAGACCGTCCGTGTGGAAACATAGCAAAAGTTTTATTTGGTGTCCTGATGATTTAAGTAATTTAAAACACCATAATTACTTTAAAACATGTACAAGTATATTTTGTTTTCATGCTCTATGTTGAGTTTGGTTTCACTTATAATAAACATACATTTGCATAACGCATACATATTTGTCCTTGCCCATGTTGATTAGAGTAAGCACTAGCCAGTTATAATACAACTGGAGACATTCTTGGCCACTCCATCACCCTCACCATCAGCTTCCTCATTTGGTGTGTTTGGAGTCGTTATTATGTTGGCAAACTGCCATTCGGAGTAGTTTCTAAAGGGAGGGCATCATGTTCTGCTTCAGAATGTCACAATACATAATGGAATCCATGTTTCCTTCATTGAATTGCTGCTCCCCAGTACCAGCAGCACTCATGCAGCCCCAGACCATGATGCTACCAATACCATGTTTGACTCTAGGCAACACACTATTTTCTTGGGTCTCCTTACAAATGAGTCGCCACACATGCTGGACAAACAAGTTTATCTTAGTCTCATTAGACCACAGGACATGGTTCCAGTAATTTATGCTCTTGGACAGGTTGGTCTATAGCAAACTGTTTGCATGCTTTTCCTGTGAGCCAGCTTCAGAAGAGGCTTCGTTCTGGGACGACGGCAATGCAAACCGACTTGTTGCAGTGTGTACGGTCTGAGCACTGACAAGCAGAGCATCCACTTCTGCAACCTCTAAAGCAATGCTGCAGCGCTCATGCGTCTGTTTTTTTGAAGCAGCTTCTGCACCTGACACCCAGCACGAGGACTTCTTTGATGGACCCTTGCGAGGTCTGTTAAGCGGAACCTGTCTTGGAAAACCTCTGTATGTCCCTGTCCACTGTACTGTAACTCAGTATCAGGGTGTTACTGATCTTCTTATATCCTCGGCATCTTTGTGAAGAGCAACAATTCTAATTCTCATATCTTTAGAGAGTCTTTACCATGAGGTGCCATGTTGAACATCCAGTGGTCAGTTTAAGAGAATTGTACTCAGAGCACAGCTGTCATCACTTAGGGTTCTCGCCATTTTGACAATAATGGCTGTATGTTGAGTTATTTTTAGAGGACAGTAAATCTATACTGCTATACAAACTGCACACTGACTACTCCAAAATATACACAGCACAGCAATGTAAATGTTTTATTGTGGATCCGTGGGTGTTGATTTATTTATTTTTTAACAGTAGTGCCAGCTGTAAATTAAATCACAAGTTTTTTATAGGGTCCATAAAAAGAACAGGACCTTAATTTCTTTTGGATGCTCCTGTAACAATAAACGGATAAAAATCATTTTTGAGAAATTCGGAACTGTTCAGTAAATGCTGTAATACTCAGTCATTCATCACACCATTTCTTCTTCTTCTTCTTTCGGCTGCTCCCATTAGGGGTCGCCACAGCGGATCATCCGTCTCCACACCACCCTGTCCTCTACATCTGCCTCTTTACACCAACTACCTGCATGTCTTCCTCACCACATCCATGAACCTCCTTTTGGCCTTCCTCTTTCCTCCTACCTGGTGGCTCCATCCTCAGCATTCTTCTACCAATATAATTTATGTCCCTCCTCTGCACATGTCCAAACCATCTCAATCTCGCCTCCTCACCTTGTCACCAAAACATCCTACATGCGCTGTCCTCTAATAAACTCATTTCTAATCTTATCCATCCTCGTCACTCCCAACGAAAACCTCAACATCTTTAGCTCTGCTACCTCCAGCTCCACCTCCTGTCTTTTACTCAATGCCACTGTCTCTAACCCATACAACATCGCAGGTCTCACCACAGTCCTATAAACTTTCCCTTTCAATTTTGCAGATACCCTACTATCACAAATCACTCCTGTCACTCTTCTCCACCCACTCCACCCTGCCTGCACTCTTTTCTTCACTTCTCTAACACACTCTCCATTACTTTGCACTGTTGAACCCAGGTACCTGAATTCCTCCACCTTCTGAAGCTCTTCTCCTGCAACCGCACCACTCCACTGCCCTCCCTCTCATTCACACACATGTACTCTGTCTTACTCCTACTGAGTTTCATTCCCCTTCTCTCCAGTGCATATCTCCACCTCTCCAGGCTCTTCTCAACCTGCTCCCTACTCTCACAACAAATCACAATATCATCCGCAAACATCATAGTCCAGGGAGACTCCTGTCTGACCTCGTCCGTCAACCTGTCCATCACCACTGCAAACAGGAAAGGGCTCAGGGCCGATCCTTGATGCAGTCCAACCTTCACTCTAAACCAGTCTGTTGTACCTACTGCACACTTCACTGCCGTCACACTGTCCTCATACATGTCCTGCACCACCCTTACATACTTCTCCGACACACCTGACTTCCTCATACAGTACCACAACTCCTCTCTTGGCACCCTGTCGACGCCTTCTCTAAATCCACAAATACACAATGCAATTCCTTCTGTCCTTCTCTATACTTCTCCATCAACATTCTCAAAGCAAATATGGCATCTGTGGTGCTCTTCCTCGGCATGAAACCATACTGTTGCTCACAGATGGTCACCTCTTCTCTCAGCCTGGCTTCCACTACTCTTTCCCATAACTTCATGGTGTGACTGATCAACTTAATACCCCTGTAGTTACTGCAGGTCTGCACATCTCCTTTATGCTTAAAGATCGGTACCAGCACACTCTTTCTCCATTCCTCAGGCATCTTCTCACCTTCCAAAATCCTGTTAAACAATCTGGTCAAAACCCCACTGCCATCTCTCCTAAACATCTCCACGCTTCCACCGGTATGTCATCTGGTCCAACCGACTTTCCACTCTTCATCCTCTTAATCGCTGCTCTCACTTCCTCCTTACTAATCTTATCTACATCCTGCTTCACCATCTCCACATCATCCAACCTTCTCTCTCTCTGATTTTCCTCATTCATCAGCTGCTCAAAATACTCCCTCCACCTTCTCAACACACTCTCCTCACTAGTCAACACATTTCCTCTCCATCCTTTACTGCTCTAACTTGCAGTACATCCTTTCCAGCTCGGTCCCTCTGCCTGGCCAATCGGTACAAATCCTTTTCTCCTTCCTTAGTGTCCAACCTCTCATACAGCTCCTCATATGCCTTTTCCTTGGCTTTCGCCACATCCTCTTAACCTGCTGCCGCATCTCCTTGTACTCCTGCCTACTTTTCTCATCACTCTGTCTATCCCACTTCTGTTTTGCCAACCTCTTTCTCCTTATGCTCTCCTGCACTTCCTCATTCCACCACCACGTCTCCTTGTCTTCCTTTCTATTTCCAGATGTCACACCAAGTACTTTTCTAGCTGCCTCCTCATCACTCCTGCAGTAGTTGCCCAATCATCCAACACCTCCTTAACACCACTGAGCCTCTCTCTGACCTCTTCCCTGAACCTCACACTACACTCTTCCTCCTTCAGTTTCCACCATCTTATTCTTCTTTCAGTCCTCACTCTCCTCCTCTTCATCCTCGCCTCCAAAACCATCCCACAGACCACCATCCTATGCTGTCTAGCTACACTGTCCCCTGCCAACACCTTACAGTCGCCAATCTCCTTCAGGTTGCATCTCCTGCATAGCACATAGTCCACCTGTGTGCACCTTCCTCCACTCTTATACGCCACCCTATGATCCTCCTTCTTTTAAAATAAGTGTTCACCACTGCCATTTCCATCCTTTTAGCAAAATCTACCACCATCTGCCCTTCCACATTCCTCTCCTTAAAACCATACCTACCCATCACCTCCTCATCACCTCTGTTCCCTTCACCCACATGCCCATTAAAGTCCGCCCCAATCACTAACCGTTCTTTCCTAGGTACACCATCTACCACTTCATCTAATTCACTCCAGAATCTTTCCTTCTCCTCCATCTCACAGCCAACTTGTGGAGCATAGGCACTGATGACATTTATCATCATCCTTCAACTTCCACCTTCACGATCATCACCCTATCAGAAACTCTCTTCACCTCCACTACACTCTTACTGTACTCTTCCTTCAGAATCACCCCTACACCATTTCTCTTTCCATCCACACCATGATAAAACAGTTTAAACCCACCTCCAATGTTCCTGGCCTTACTCCCTTTCCACTTGGTCTCCTGAACACACAACATATCTACCTTTCTCCTCTCCATCATATCAGCTACCTCTCTCCCTTTGCCAGTCATAGTACCAACATTTAAAGTACCAACCCGAACCTCCACTCTCCTACACTGCTCCTTTCCCTGCCGCCTCTGTAGACGCCTTCCTCCTCTCCTTCTCCTCCTTCGCCAACAGTAGCCCAATTTCCACCGGTACCCTGTCGGCTAACGATACCTGTGGCGGTCGTTGTTAACCCGGGCCTCGACCGATCCGGTATGAAATTCTCATTTGTGATCCGCATATTTGATTTGGCACGTGTTTTACGCTGGATGCCCTTCCTAACGCAACCCTCCCCATTTACCCGGCTTGGGACCGCACTAAGAATGCACTGGCTTGTGCCTCCCTAATGGCTGGGTTATTCATCACACCATTTAATCTTTAATATTTTAATGATGCTACCAATACCATGTTTGACTCTAGGCAACACACTATTTTCTTGGGTCTCCTTACAAATGAGTCGCCACACATGCTGGACAAACAAGTTTATCTTAGTCTCATTAGACCACAGGACATGGTTCCAGTAATTTATGCTCTTGGACAGGTTGGTCTATAGCAAACTGTTTGCATGCTTTTCCTGTGAGCCAGCTTCAGAAGAGGCTTCGTTCTGGGACGACGGCAATGCAAACCGACTTGTTGCAGTGTGTACGGTCTGAGCACTGACAAGCAGAGCATCCACTTCTGCAACCTCTAAAGCAATGCTGCAGCGCTCATGCGTCTGTTTTTTTGAAGCAGCTTCTGCACCTGACACCCAGCACGAGGACTTCTTTGATGGACCCTTGCGAGGTCTGTTAGAAAGCGGAACCTGTCTTGGAAAACCTCTGTATGTCCCTGTCCACTGTACTGTAACTCAGTATCAGGGTGTTACTGATCTTCTTATATCCTCGGCATCTTTGTGAAGAGCAACAATTCTAATTCTCATATCTTTAGAGAGTCTTTACCATGAGGTGCCATGTTGAACATCCAGTGGTCAGTTTAAGAGAATTGTACTCAGAGCACAGCTGTCATCACTTAGGGTTCTCGCCATTTTGACAATAATGGCTGTATGTTGAGTTATTTTTAGAGGACAGTAAATCTATACTGCTATACAAACTGCACACTGACTACTCCAAAATATACACAGCACAGCAATGTAAATGTTTTATTGTGGATCCGTGGGTGTTGATTTATTTATTTTTTAACAGTAGTGCCAGCTGTAAATTAAATCACAAGTTTTTTATAGGGTCCATAAAAAGAACAGGACCTTAATTTCTTTTTGGATGCTCCCTGTAACAATAAACGGATAAAAATCATTTTTTGAGAAATTCGGAACTGTTCAGTAAATGCTGTAATACTCAGTCATTCATCACACCATTTAATCTTTAATATTTTAATTTTACAATTTTACATACAATTGTGTTTAATGCTCTATTTAAAGGCACACGCTGCATTACGACGTCACACACCATAATTTTGATAAATTATCAAATGTTTGCACTTTGTTAAGCATGTGCTTGTTTTGTCTTGTGTTTAGGTTGGGTCGGTTTCTTCAAGCAGTGGTGGAGGAGAGGCCTACAGAGGACGGTGTAGTTTGTGGTAGTGGCTTTGGGATGTGGAGCGGAGAGAAAGGAATGGTCACGCCTGTAGAAGTCAGCTGGGAGGAGCAGATATTCAGCAAAGAGAGCATTCAAGTGTTTGAGAACTCCGGAGCAAAGCCCACACCGTGTTCAACGTATCGTCTGAGGTATGCTGGATGTTTATGGAATTGCAGGTGAAATGTTATATACCATATTTAATGCACACTGTATGGACAGATGTTTGTGCACACCTGACTAGAAGATTCAAATGTGTTTTTTGAACATCCCATTCCATACTTAATTTCCCTTTTCTGTAAGAAAAGTCTTCTGGTGAGATGTTCCACTTGATTTATTCGAGATTTGTGCTCATTTAGCTACAAGGATGTGAGTAATGTCAGGTACTGATTTGCAAGTCATAAACAATCATTTGTTGTGTGTCATAAAACGCTCCCATGCCTTGGATGACTTGGGACGTACCCTTTTTCATGCAGTCGTTACTTTTGCTGACAATGAATTTCATTATCCAATATTATTTTTTTCCCGATTAGTTGTTACAGCCCTAGTAAAAATATTAATATAGTAATAGTCAGTGGTGGGCCGTGCATTTGGTACCTTGGTCTTCAGTGGAATTTACCCGACATGATCCACCTCTTAATACCACCACTATCACGTCACAATTATAGAAACCATCAATACTATACACAAACACAGAGTGAGAGTCATTTCGCATATGGAGGCTGAATAGAATTTTTACTAAAGCAAGCTTCAAACCTCTACACTACAACCGCAACTGTGCATCTACATCATCTGGAGCAGTTCAGAATCTATATTTGTCTAATAACATGACAAAAACATAAAATCTTTTATAAAATACAACCTACTCACCAGAGATGCAGACTCATAATTTGCATAGCTCCTCAGAGGCTGTAAGTCAGTGGTACCCTGGTCTGGAAGTGGAGACCAAACTCTTTCCCCAGCTGAGACAAGCTAGCTAGCTTCAGGGTTGGCCGTTCTCCTCACGATGTCTAGCTGTTCTTCAAAATGGATTTTTAAGAATGTCTGAGACCAAATTGATTTCTCTTCCTCCCTCAGCCATTGTGGGCATAAAAAACTAAAAAAAAAAAAAAAAAGTCAAAAAATGTTTTTTTCTGTTGTCTTTTTCTGGTGTTTTTTCTGTTGTCGTTTGAAATGATCCCAAACTTTGGAAACGTTGTCGTTTTCTTTGGAATCTTCTTCTCGCGACTCACTGTTTTCTCACTATTCCTCCATTCTTTCATTCTGCAGCATCTTCTGTGTCGTATGGAAGCCTATTTCCGCCACATAACTTTTTTTTTTTTTTTTTTTTTTTTGCACAATTCCGACTTAAGTTAATCAAAATTCCCACTTTATTTTCCTTGCAATTCCGATTTTATTTCTCGTAAACATCCAACATTTCTGGTGCATCCCCCGGTAACCATGTTGTCGTTCCTGAAGTTTGAAGCTGTTGGTGTATGAAGGAGGACACCACTGCTTAATCTGTCTTGTTCCGTCTCCTCCAGGTTATTGTTAGACAGAGTGTTCTCCAGGGATCGGAGGCTCGGTTTCATGGAATCGTTTCAGCCCTAGTTGTATGTTTCTAGTGCCAAGTATTTGTCCTGACCAAATCTTTGATCAAAAATATAAAGGATGTCTTTTTAAGGAAAAAAAGATGTTCTACCACCATTAGATAAGTGTTTAATATATTTTTGTTTTCAGGAATGTTCAATAGTCTGTTTCTCAGTAAATGTTACATTGAAAATATGCTTCTGGATTTGAGTGATCTATTAGATTTTCTTAATATATAAAATGTCTAATATTACGGTTCTGTATTACAACCTGGAATATGCAATTGAAACCTTTGCGGGTTTGTTTACAGTGTTGCGTCATCCCAATATGTTCCTCTATATGTAATACATTTATAACCATTACTGATTCACACTTCTATTCTGTCAACCAATATTAAATATTGTGAATTCACTGGTATTTCAGTGTTTGATATGCATCTGTGTTTGACTCGTTATGCCTTATAGACTGGATCTAGAGCCTGGAACTGGAGCAAGCGAGGACCTGTGTTCAGCAGAGACAGTGCAGGGTTTCGCTGGTACCCTGGTGCCGCTCCTCCTGGAGGTGTGGGTGGAGGCTGTGGGCGGAGGACGAGCTCAAACAGACAGCAGGCACCTGCTCTCAGAGGAAGCCATGGCACTCATGTTCCAGATCCTTACAATACTGCAGCTCCTGAGACGTCTTGCTCCTCAGAAAGAGCAACAGGACATGCTGGTGTGTACCCATGCACACGCACAGTCAGATTAGTACGTGGATGCAGTTGAATATGAACACATTAAGTAAGGGATAAGCCACTTCGAGATGCGTTACACAATTATAGTACCTGGAAATTGATTTCCTGGATTTAAAATGAACCGTTTTTTTCCCCTGAATTTAAATGACTGAAGTATCAGGAGGCCACGAGCCAGGGTAGAGTCAAAGAGATGGTTTACTGCATGCACATCAACATCCCAAACACTCGATATTCCAAACTTATCTGAATACAGAGGGTTTTTATACAAGTGTGTATGTGCAGATCACATTTATGAGCATGGAAATAATATTCAAAAACAAGAATAAAAAGAATTTTATACAAAAGGGCAAATACAGAAAAGCATTCCACATAAACGAGTGAAGGACAGGCATGTACACTATGTACAAAATATTCGGACACCTGAGTTTCCAGCCATATTTGGTCCTTATGCAAACTGTTACCAGGTTGGAAGCACACAATTGTATAGGATGTCTTTTTGGATATAGAAAAATGAAATTAAATTCTCACTTTATATTAGGATTAGGAGACCCAAACCTGTTTTAGCATGACTGAGCACAAAGCCAGCTCGTTGAGAGACCTTGAGTGAAAGGTCTTGAGTGGCTTCCTATAGAGCTGACCTTAAGCCTGTTAAACACCTTTGGGATAATTTGGAGCACCGACTGCACCCCAGGCCTCCTCACCTCACCTACATACTTTAGTTATGCAATCGTGGATCACTGAGCACACATCTTCACGAGCCCACTCTAGAATCTTGAGGAACATCTTCCTTGAAAAAATGAATTAAGAAAAGTTTATTGGGATGTTCAAAACACATAGAAATCTTCTGTTCAGATGTTCACAAACCATTATTCATATAGTCCGTGTAAGCAGCCAGGTAATAATTGTGACATTTTTATTTTCACGTACATGTCGACATCATGGCTGTACACAATGCTTTTTTTGTCATACTTAGTAACTGCAGATGGATTTAAGAACTATTTTGTTTTGGTAAATCTGAACTGAATGAGTTGGACAATATTGCATGCAGGTTCAAAACACTAATAATAGAATAACTGCATGAGAGTTAGCTGATCATGATGTAGCTGAGGTTGAGGAACTGTCACAGCCAGAATAACAACATGTTTAAAAAAAAATCACTGAAGGCAAAACAGCAGTAGAAATACCAATATTGTCATAGTGATTAATAATCTTAAAAAAATGCTTTTACATCCATTTTGGGTTTATAAGTCCGAGGCCAAAATGAAGGGCCAAAAACCAAAGACGATTGAGGGCCGTGGGTCAAAAGTTAATGTTACATTATACCCAACATTAAATAAAAAATCAATGCTGCCATGATTCCTCTCATTTTATGATTTCATAATATATTCTAAAAATAGAAAACATGACTCTATAATCTGTTTAACTAATGCAGTTTCATGTTCAAAGTTCTAGTTCAGTCAATCTTATAGTACATTTAGAAACATTACAATTTTTCAATGCTTAATACAGTGTAATTCAATTTAGTGACGTCTAATGGCTTCCATAGTTTAGGCATCTCAGGTAGTGGCATTGTGTTATACTCCTAAAACACACAATTGGTGTAAGGCACTATTTTTATTTTTTATATGCGGTATATTCAGCAGATCTCAAAGCATAAGCCTATGCAATTCACCTGCATAATAAAGGCTGATTTCACTGACTCATTGTATGTGTACCCTAATTAGTAAAATCAGTTTATTTTGTTATATATTTGTGTTGAATATCGAACCAAATGTTGGTGTCTTGTGTTATGTTCAGGATTCCTGGTTCCGAAATTCATACCTGAATGATTTCAAGCAGCACTTCATGAGGAATTTCCCCTACGGACAGCTAGAGGTTGCTAGACATAAAAAGAAAATGGATGGGAAGAGGTTTGTATTGTTTTCACGCATAATGTGACGCTTATCTGCTCCCCATGGTTGTAAAAAGTTACTGGGTTATACCTTGTTTGCTAGTGGTAGTCTGCCCGTACACTTCCCTCTCCCAGTTGCTTATTCGCATATTTATTATAAACCTGCCCGTGTATGCGATCCAGTCTAACAGAAGCAAAATCTTTCTTCTCACAGGAACAGACAGCAGGCGATTGGTGGCGTAAATGCTGCAGGAACCGTAGAACCACTGGCTCTGAATGTCATGCTGTGTCAAGTAATGGTGTCTCTCAGCCTGAGGGGGCGGGACCACATCGCTGGCCAGGACGCTGACTGGCTCGGGCCAATCCGAGCCTTTGTCACAGACACGCTGTCAAGTGGTGGGAAGCTGAGCTCGAAATACCTGGCTGCCCTGTTGGAGGTGGTTTGGAGGATGACTGTTACACAGAGAAGCCGTGGTGAGTTTTTCTGTTGATCATTGACTGTCATGTTAACACCAAATAATGGGATATACATGTATATTTAAAAAGACAACTTTTTTATAGTATTGTAAACTGTAATAAAACGTGGTTTATGTAATATCTTGGGTATATGTTCTTTTTAAATATGTATTTTTTGGACACCTGATGGAATGATTCATATGTGCTTTTTTAGAACATCCCATATCACTTTTAGTTCCCATTTGCTGTTTTAATGACCTCTACTCTTTAACAAGAGGTTCCACTAGATTTTTGGATTGTGGCTGTGGAGATCTGTGCTCATTCAGCCACAAGGGTGTAAGTCAGGTACTGTTGAGGTGAGGAGGCCTGGGGTGCAGTCAGCGTTCACATTCATCCCAAAGACGTTCAATAGGCCGCTTGAAATTGTCCACTAAAACTCATTCAGACTATATCATCATGAAACTGCCTTTGTCCACAGGGGGCATTGTCATGTTGCAACAGGTTTGGGTCTCCTAGTTCAAATTTGAAGGAAAATCTAATTTTGCTTTCAAAAACATCATACACAATTGTGTGTCTCCAAATCAGGTGTCCCAAAACCTTTGTCCATATAATGTATGCAGTATTGGATCAAAGTGAGTATGTTTGTGTGTCTTCAGCTGTGACGGAGGAGCTCCTACAAGCAGTGTATGTTCAGTATCAGCAGAAGAACTTGGTACTGTCTGTGCGGACCCTGTTGCTGCGTTTCTTTAGTCAACTCTACATACAGGAGCATCAGAACCAGCCTCATATAGCCAGGTATACACACACACACACACACACACACACACACACACACACACACACACACACTTACATGTATGTTGAACAGCTTACAAACTCAAATAGAAATGTTAGAAGTATTAAAAAATAACACAAAAAAAAAGGAAAATGTTTTTTTGTTGGTTTTGATGAAACTGTACACTACTGTACACTGTATGTTTATGCTCTATGCCTTATCAATGGGGTTAATGTTTTCCTAAATGAATGTGGTAGATAGAGGTCAGTTTGTATGTACTCCTTTACATTCACATTTCCGAATTCCCAGAATATGCATTTTCTTTAAATGATAACTGCTTCATGTAATAAAACTCCTATCTCAAGTTTCTGGATCCAGAATTGAAATTTCATTTGAATTCCAGTAGGTGGCATTCTAACAGCTCGGACAACAAGATTTTGAAATTGAACATTTATATTTGGCCTGTATTTAGTTGTAATTTACTAGGGATGCACAAAAACATTTTAGCCAAAAATGCACTGATGCTTCACTTTTGTTTTTTGTTTTAGTTTAAGGACCCAAAAAACAACCAAAAAAAAACAACAACGAATTGGGCCTAAGAATTAGAATTAGTGTCAATTCAACACTTTCCAAATCATTTTAGTGGTTCTGGTCATTTAAATGTGATTGGATGAGCTTTGTTTTGCTCTTTTGAGCATCAACGTTTAAAATGTTGGACACATTAGACAATGGATTGGAAAAAGGTTTCAATTATATCAAAAATGCTCTCAATTGTTTATCATGCGTTATTTTGGAATCATCTAAAAATAATTCATCCAGCTAAATCTTTGCAATCAACTCACACCGCCAACAAGCAGTTCCTGACCACAGCTGATACAATTTCTTCACCTTCCACTATACTGCTTTAAACCTGGCATGCTGAAGATGCTTTTTTCCCCCCCTGTATATTTATTTATTTTTTTTACCTCAGAAGAAATCAGGGAAAAATCTAATTTCTTCACATCAGGGAAAAATCAGTAACGCACAGGTTCAACTACAGTAAAAGGACATTATTTATATCATGATCCATTCCAAGATTGAACTGTACATGTGATATCCGTCATCCAAGGAAGGTCGTCCATTGTAGCTTAAAAAGCCTTGAAGATAGAAATGCAATTTGTAGAATGATTACGGCTTTTAGACATGCAGTCGTATGCATGTTTATCAGCAATTAATTGTGTATAAAGTATGCAACAAAAAAAAAGTATTGTGTTCTAAAGCAAGGTTTTGCCTTATCTATGGAAAATTCAGGTTAGTTAAATTTTATTTGTATGCATTATGATCATAGTCACAGTACAGCTTTACAGATATAGACTAAGAATATACATTTAGTTTACAAGTGCGTCTCCCCCCAGTGCGTCTCCCCAGTGCGTCTCCCCAGTGCGTCTCCCCAGTGCGTCTCCCCAGTCGTCTCCCCAGTGCGTCTCCCCAGTGCGTCTCCCCAGTCGTCTCCCCAGTGCGTCTCCCCAGTGCGTCTCCCCCCAGTGCGTCTCCCCCCAGTGCGTCTCCCCCAAGTGCGTCTCCCCCAAGTGGTTGCAAGGAAAACTTCCTGAGATGGCAAGAGGAGGGAACCTTCAGGGAAACTTGATTAAAAAGGGAACCTGACCTCATCTGACTGACACCTGATAGCCATTCATTATAGATTCATAATTATTGAGGTTATAACTGTTCACTGATGGAGACTTTGAGTATAAAACTGATCATTGCAATTCTAATGATTGAAAAGCTTACTGAGAAGACTAGCATTTTATTTTTAATATTATTATTTTTTATACTTAGTTATTCTGTCCTTCTCTCTTTCTGTCTCAGGAGCAGGATTTTGACACGTTGGTTGGTGTCTTTGCCGCTGCAGCTGGCGCAGTTGGGTGGCCGTAATCCTCAGCTGTCCGCGCATGTTTTGCAGACGGTGCAGTCAGCTGCAGCATGGGGCAACAAAGACCTGCTGCACAGCTTGCAGACACATGCAGGCAGCCTTTATGGTGAGCACACATCCTCATTTACACATAAATGGGGTATTGACAATAAAATGATAGGTACCTCAGTTGAATTTCTGTTCCCCTGTTCATTTATGCAGTTATCTATTGCACCATGCCGATACAGGTCCAGAGCTTCAGAGAGATTCTCACACACCATGGGCTATAGGGTTTATACAGAATGGTGAAGAAAGAGAATCAGATAAGAATAGCCAGATGGATTGGAGCTGACATGATGCAGTAAATCAGTTAACACAGCTACAAAAAACTCCCGATCACATCTTCCACCCAAGAACAGGAATCACGAGTGTTATCTTTATAATTTTGTGTGTTGCCCTACTGATACATTGTGCATGGATGAACAGTTATACCAGTTTTCCTAGTAAAGCAGCCGGTTTTATTTGGGTAGGGGATATGGATTAATGACTGCACTTCAGGAGTGTGATAATGTCAAGTGTAAAGCCAGGGGTGTAACGGTACACAAAATTCACGGTTCGGCACGTACCTTGGTTTTAAGTCACGGTCCGGTTCAATTTTAGCACAGTTATTGGAAAGAGATGCAAAATATAAAATTGCTTGTCACTTTTTTAAAACATCTTTTATTATTGTTAACATTTGTGAACAGTAAAAAAAAAAAAAAAAACTGTTTATTTAAATACAATGCCTGCTTGGTTTAAATAAAATATATAAAAATAAAATAAATACAATTAATGCAATACACTTATTATTATTATGATGTCTTATATTATTTTATTGATTAAATGGAGTAAATGATTTAAATAGACAATTTAAATTGATTCAATAAAATTAAATACATGGAAATATTAAAGTAATAGTTTCCATTTATTAGACACCATTTGGGTAATACAGAGGTGTATATAAGTGTGTGTTTGTGTTGCTTATAATATAAAATTTTCTAAAGATTGTTTAAGTAATTTCAGCATATTTTAACAAATGCAGAACAAAATCTGAGTTTTCGCACACGCGCAGTACAAATCGCGTTTCCCGTACGGATCGAGTAGCACAGTCGCTGCGCTCAAAGAGCCAGGCAGAGACCAAACAAACTCACGGGCTGCCACTTAATGTTAATGTGGGAACTCAAGGTTATTGCATTCGGTATGTGTGTGCTCCGTACAGAAAGTAATGTACTGAAACGGTTCGGTACGAATACGTGTACCGTTACACCCCTAGTGTGTGACGTGGAAGGGGTAGTGTTATGGCATTTTGGTGAAAGGTTATGGAATTTTACATCTCGCAAATGCATGGGACATGTGCAGAACAAAAAACTATATTATAAATGGTAAATAATCAAAGCCACACTCGACAGTCTGTATAGCTCTATGAAACTGTTTGTGAGAGTGCAAGTGAGGTGTGTGTGTGTGTGTGTGTGTGTGTGTGTGTGTGTGTGAGTGAGAGAGATAAGTCCTCTGTAGTTTCATGTTTCCAGAACACAGCGCTGCCATTGTGTATGGTGGCTCCTGTGACATCAGCAGAGTGCGTCAGCAGCTAATAATGTCTGTCTATCTGTGATCACTTACAGGGGAAGAACACACTCTCTCCCAATTTTACACATGCTCGCACACACACACACACACACACACACACACACACACACACACTTTCACATACTAGAGAAACAGTTTGAGTATTTCATCAGGTGGGGGAGCTCTTTCTCTTTTCTGCTATACACACTTCAACATGGTGAGTGTTTTGTGTGTAGATCCTCAGGAGGGCTGTGTTGTGTTGTTGCCGATGGAACAGCAACAGCGATTGGTTCAGATCCTGTTCTACCTGCCAGCGTTTCCTGCTGATGTTCTGGCCTGCCTCAGTCAAGTGTGTAACACAGGCAGGGTTTCTGCAAGTCTTGCTGCCACACTCATCCGCACCGTACACTTCAGGTAAAAAACACACACACACTCACACACTCCAGGAGAAACCCTCTAGTCGAAACAGTATTTCAAAAAAGTATTTGTAGTTTAAATATCCAGTCCTCATGCTGCACTTCTCATCCATTGTTTTATCCATTTATTTTGAGGACGTCCCACTGGTTAACGCTTTTCTACATTAGAGGTTTGCGCCCAATCGATACTGTTCCATTTAAACCCCAAACCTGAAAACGTTCTCTCAAAAGATTTTCGCAGTGTGCGGTATTTTAACTAACACAGTATCAACAGTATCATCAAGCCACAGCAGCCTATTCAGCACTCAAGAGCAGTAAAGAATAAAACAACGTAATTACCAGTTATGAAACTCTGCTGGTTGATTTAGCAGGTGAACCGTCAAACACAAACTCGAACCTCACAAACATGCCATGGGGATATTCTGTGTTAACTTCTAGCTCTTGCTTAATATTTTAAAACATTTTAATTGTTTTTTTAACTTTATCAGTGCACAGCTAGCTCAATTTCCTTCCAAGGAGTTTGCGTTCTGCCATTTCACGTTATTTAAAGTTTATTCACAGGTAATCCATGACTTACAATCGAGATGCGTTCTGATGATTCCATCGTCTCTTGAAAATATCGAGACATGGCCCAGCCAACCCAGGAGTCTTAGAGAATGTTGATCATAAATAGCTTTAAATTTGTAACTAAAAATATATATTTCCAATATGTTCACTATATGGACACCTGACCATTAAATCTGTATGTGATAATTTAAAAAAAAAAAATTTTTAAGCATCTCATTCTACATTTAGATCCAATTTAGTCACTGTTAGAATAATTTTCACTCTTCTGGGATGATGTTCCACTAGATTTTGGAGTGTGGTTGTGGAGATTTTTATTTGAGGCCACTCAAGATCTTCCATTCTAATCCATGTAAACCATATCTTCATGAAGCTGTCTATGTGCACAGGGTCATTGTCTTGCTGGAAACAGGTTTAGGTCTAGTTTAAGCAAAGGGAAAATGTACTGCTACTGCATCTGAAAACTGTCTGTACAATAGTAAGCCTCCAACTTTGTGGTAAAAGTTTCTCTTTTTAGCTTTTAGTTAAATAATAAATAAATAAACCTTCCCATTACATAAGTTTTATTTTCCTTCAGTTAATAGGCACATTTTGCTTTTGCTTCATACACTGACAAAGACGATTTGCATTGGCTAATAGTTGAGCCTCATTCATTTTTACTTTTTCAGCAGCACTTACTACAGTATTTATTCAGCAAATGCATTTTCAACGATCTTTTTTGTATTTTTAATTGATATTTGCTGTGGCTTTTTTTTCTTCTTCAGCATATGCATTAGTAAAACTTGTAGAGAAACATTTAGCATTTTGTCTGCATGTTTATTAGAGTTCCTAGTGTGTGCCCAGACATGGGACCAGACATTTTTTGTTCTGTCATGACTTTGCATTTATGATCAATTTAGAGAGTTTTATTAACCGAATTCTGGTTTGGTGGACGATTGTCACTTGAATCAAGCGGTCTGGGTCACATGATACCATGAAAATTGTCATTTTAATTTTCACAATTGAACTTGATGATGAGCAAAAAAAAAAAAAAAGTTGGGTAAAAAAAAAAAAAAACTTTAAAAAAAGTTAGTGATCCTTCACTTCACTTATTTTTGACTTTCGGGGAATTTTTTTTTATAATTAAAGAGAAAAATTAAGTTTGACTGACATCAGTTCTTGCAACTTTGTCAGTCAGCAAAAAATATATTTAAAAAAATAAAATAAATTATACAAATATACATATTACCCAAAACAATAAAAGGGGCAAAATCACACAAATTATATGTTAAAATATATAAAATAATGTATAAAATCATTAACAACTGTAAAAATATCTGCAGAATTTTTTTTTTACCTCAGATTTGGTAGCATAGCTCCAGCATTCCGATTCATAGTTTATTTAGACTTGTGTTTGCGTAAGTGTTATTCACAGTGATCGAGTTTGTGATAATGTTTTTTTTTATTTTTTACTTAAATATGTTTCTTCATGGCTGTGAAGTCATTCCTGACTTCCTACTGCTAGCGCTGATGCTACTAAGCATCATGCTATATCGTTAAAAGGAAAGATGGCTCTGATAAAACAGCATGAAAAGTGTGAAAAGGTTGTCGGATGACTGTATCCGCATTTGTAACTTCCACCTCCAGTCTATCGAGTATGCCGCTGCCACCAATCAAGTATATTGTTCTTTCTCTACATTAGAATCAGCTTAAATATAAACATTTATAGTAAATACTGTAAAAAAACAAAAAAGTACAGTACATGTGTTGACCTACCGAATGAATTGAATAAGCCACGTTATGGGGTTGCTTTAAAGGGTTTATGGGGTGTCTAGGTTGTGCACAGCTTGCAGACACATGCAGGCAGCCTTTATGGTGAGCACACATCCTCATTTACACATAAATGGGGTATTGACAATAAAATGATAGGTACCTCAGTTGAATTTCTGTTCCCCTGTTCATTTATGCAGTTATCTATTGCACCATGCCGATACAGGTCCAGAGCTTCAGAGAGATTCTCACACACCATGGGCTATAGGGTTTATACAGAATGGTGAAGAAAGAGAATCAGATAAGAATAGCCAGATGGATTGGAGCTGACATGATGCAGTAAATCAGTTAACACAGCTACAAAAAACTCCCGATCACATCTTCCACCCAAGAACAGGAATCACGAGTGTTATCTTTATAATTTTGTGTGTTGCCCTACTGATACATTGTGCATGGATGAACAGTTATACCAGTTTTCCTAGTAAAGCAGCCGGTTTTATTTGGGTAGGGGATATGGATTAATGACTGCACTTCAGGAGTGTGATAATGTCAAGTGTAAAGCCAGGGGTGTAACGGTACACAAAATTCACGGTTCGGTACGTACCTTGGTTTTTAAGTCACGGTCCGGTTCAATTTTAGCACAGTTATTGGAAAGAGATGCAAAATATAAAATTGCTTGTCACTTTTTTAAAACATCTTTTATTATTGTTAACATTTGTGAACAGTAAAAAAAAAAAAAAAAACTGTTTATTTAAATACAATGCCTGCTTGGTTTAAATAAAATATATAAAAATAAAATAAATACAATTAATGCAATACACTTATTATTATTATGATGTCTTATATTATTTTATTGATTAAATGGAGTAAATGATTTAAATAGACAATTTAAATTGATTCAATAAAATTAAATACATGGAAATATTAAAGTAATAGTTTCCATTTATTAGACACCATTTGGGTAATACAGAGGTGTATATAAGTGTGTGTTTGTGTTGCTTATAATATAAAATTTTCTAAAGATTGTTTAAGTAATTTCAGCATATTTTAACAAATGCAGAACAAAATCTGAGTTTTCGCACACGCGCAGTACAAATCGCGTTTCCCGTACGGATCGAGTAGCACAGTCGCTGCGCTCAAAGAGCCAGGCAGAGACCAAACAAACTCACGGGCTGCCACTTAATGTTAATGTGGAACTCAAGGTTATTGCATTCGGTATGTGTGTGCTCCGTACAGAAAGTAATGTACTGAAACGGTTCGGTACGAATACGTGTACCGTTACACCTAGTGTGTGACGTGGAAGGGTAGTGTTATGGCATTTTGGTGAAAGGTTATGGAATTTTACATCTCGCAAATGCATGGGACATGTGCAGAACAAAAAACTATATTATAAATGGTAAATAATCAAAGCCACACTCGACAGTCTGTATAGCTCTATGAAACTGTTTGTGAGAGTGCAAGTGAGGTGTGTGTGTGTGTGTGTGTGTGTGTGTGTGTGTGTGTGAGTGAGAGAGATAAGTCCTCTGTAGTTTCATGTTTCCAGAACACAGCGCTGCCATTGTGTATGGTGGCTCCTGTGACATCAGCAGAGTGCGTCAGCAGCTAATAATGTCTGTCTATCTGTGATCACTTACAGGGGAAGAACACACTCTCTCCCAATTTTACACATGCTCGCACACACACACACACACACACACACACACACACACACACACACACACACTTTCACATACTAGAGAAACAGTTTGAGTATTTCATCAGGTGGGGGAGCTCTTTCTCTTTTCTGCTATACACACTTCAACATGGTGAGTGTTTTTGTGTGTAGATCCTCAGGAGGGCTGTGTTGTGTTGTTGCCGATGGAACAGCAACAGCGATTGGTTCAGATCCTGTTCTACCTGCCAGCGTTTCCTGCTGATGTTCTGGCCTGCCTCAGTCAAGTGTGTAACACAGGCAGGGTTTCTGCAAGTCTTGCTGCCACACTCATCCGCACCGTACACTTCAGGTAAAAAACACACACACACTCACACACTCCAGGAGAAACCCTCTAGTCGAAACAGTATTTCAAAAAAGTATTTGTAGTTTAAATATCCAGTCCTCATGCTGCACTTCTCATCCATTGTTTTATCCATTTATTTTGAGGACGTCCCACTGGTTAACGCTTTTCTACATTAGAGGTTTGCAATCGATACTGTTCCATTTAAACCCCAAACCTGAAAACGTTCTCTCAAAAGATTTTCGCAGTGTGCGGTATTTTAACTAACACAGTATCAACAGTATCATCAAGCCACAGCAGCCTATTCAGCACTCAAGAGCAGTAAAGAATAAAACAACGTAATTACCAGTTATGAAACTCTGCTGGTTGATTTAGCAGGTGAACCGTCAAACACAAACTCGAACCTCACAAACATGCCATGGGGATATTCTGTGTTAACTTCTAGCTCTTGCTTAATATTTTAAAACATTTTAATTGTTTTTTTAACTTTATCAGTGCACAGCTAGCTCAATTTCCTTCCAAGGAGTTTGCGTTCTGCCATTTCACGTTATTTAAAGTTTATTCACAGGTAATCCATGACTTACAATCGAGATGCGTTCTGATGATTCCATCGTCTCTTGAAAATATCGAGACATGGCCCAGCCAACCCAGGAGTCTTAGAGAATGTTGATCATAAATAGCTTTAAATTTGTAACTAAAAATATATATTTCCAATATGTTCACTATATGGACACCTGACCATTAAATCTGTATGTGATAATTTAAAAAAAAAAAATTTTTAAGCATCTCATTCTACATTTAGATCCAATTTAGTCACTGTTAGAATAATTTTCACTCTTCTGGGATGATGTTCCACTAGATTTTGGAGTGTGGTTGTGGAGATTTTTATTTGAGGCCACTCAAGATCTTCCATTCTAATCCATGTAAACCATATCTTCATGAAGCTGTCTATGTGCACAGGGTCATTGTCTTGCTGGAAACAGGTTTAGGTCTAGTTTAAGCAAAGGGAAAATGTACTGCTACTGCATCTGAAAACTGTCTGTACAATAGTAAGCCTCCAACTTTGTGGTAAAAGTTTCTCTTTTTAGCTTTTAGTTAAATAATAAATAAATAAACCTTCCCATTACATAAGTTTTATTTTCCTTCAGTTAATAGGCACATTTTGCTTTTGCTTCATACACTGACAAAGACGATTTGCATTGGCTAATAGTTGAGCCTCATTCATTTTTACTTTTTCAGCAGCACTTACTACAGTATTTATTCAGCAAATGCATTTTCAACGATCTTTTTTGTATTTTTAATTGATATTTGCTGTGGCTTTTTCTTCTTCAGCATATGCATTAGTAAAACTTGTAGAGAAACATTTAGCATTTTGTCTGCATGTTTATTAGAGTTCCTAGTGTGTGCCCAGACATGGGACCAGACATTTTTTGTTCTGTCATGACTTTGCATTTATGATCAATTTAGAGAGTTTTATTAACCGAATTCTGGTTTGGTGGACGATTGTCACTTGAATCAAGCGGTCTGGGTCACATGATACCATGAAAATTGTCATTTTAATTTTCACAATTGAACTTGATGATGAGCAAAAAAAAAAAAAAAGTTGGGTAAAAAAAAAACTTTAAAAAGTTAGTGATCCTTCACTTCACTTATTTTTGACTTTCGGGGAATTTTTTTTTATAATTAAAGAGAAAAATTAAGTTTGACTGACATCAGTTCTTGCAACTTTGTCAGTCAGCAAAAAATATATTTAAAAAAATAAAATAAATTATACAAATATACATATTACCCAAAACAATAAAAGGGGCAAAATCACACAAATTATATGTTAAAATATATAAAATAATGTATAAAATCATTAACAACTGTAAAAATATCTGCAGAATTTTTTTTTTACCTCAGATTTGGTAGCATAGCTCCAGCATTCCGATTCATAGTTTATTTAGACTTGTGTTTGCGTAAGTGTTATTCACAGTGATCGAGTTTGTGATAATGTTTTTTTTTATTTTTTACTTAAATATGTTTCTTCATGGCTGTGAAGTCATTCCTGACTTCCTACTGCTAGCGCTGATGCTACTAAGCATCATGCTATATCGTTAAAAGGAAAGATGGCTCTGATAAAACAGCATGAAAAGTGTGAAAAGGTTGTCGGATGACTGTATCCGCATTTGTAACTTCCACCTCCAGTCTATCGAGTATGCCGCTGCCACCAATCAAGTATATTGTTCTTTCTTTACATTAGAATCAGCTTAAATATAAACATTTATAGTAAATACTGTAAAAAAACAAAAAAGTACAGTACATGTGTTGACCTACCGAATGAATTGAATAAGCCACGTTATGGGGTTGCTTTAAAGGGTTTATGGGGTGTCTAGGTTGTGTTATTTTTTTATTAATCTTTTTTTGAGAAGCATTTATTTGAGTTTATTTAAGTCGTTTTTGCTGTAAGCCCTTATGTAGGAAATTTAAGATAAGATAAACCTTTATTCGTTCCACAGTGGGGAAATTTCTATGTTACAGCAGCAAAAACAAAGAAATAAAAATAAATGCAAATATATAAAAAAGAATATACACATACTATTATAACAGTATATACACAGTACAATGTATAAATACAAATAGGGGAAGAAAAAAAAGTACGCATTTCAGGTAATATTTCAAGGTGGTATTGCACGTAATTGCGGGTAATATTGCAAATTTATGTAGGAAATAGATACAGTAGAACAGAAAATGTATCTCTACCTTCCCTTTATCTAGTTATTTTACTATAAAAGTATTATATAAAGTATCAAAACACAACAGGGCATGTGGCATTCTGTAGATAAGTTAGTGTTCATTACTCTGAAGTGGACTAGTTTCCTATAGCAGTCTCCTTATACGACAGCATTCTGCCAAAACTACCAGGTTATTTTATTTTATTGTTTTTGCTGTAATTGACTGAGAAATGACACATTACAGTTTTGAAAATATATTGTTTCCTTACATTTCTTATACCATCTCTAAAACAATTTGTTAAAGCAACTGTAAAGTCATTCAATCCCCGAACATCTATTTTATTTTATTTTTGGTGTTTTGAAGTTATTAAGAGGAAATAATGCATCTTGTCATGTCAGTGTGATACCAGACTGCGTAAAACATCTGTACATCAATTTGGTAGAATTTTGGTCTTGTAAACTTTACATGGTTGCACAGTGACATTAGAGAATCCTTCCCTAAATGTGAAATCTACCAAAGTCCATTTACAGACAGCTACAACCTGAGAAATGGCATTTTTTTCCAAAATCGTGTTATTTGTTTCTGTGGGGCATCTTGTATAAGTTGCTATAGAAACAACATATGAGGACACGCACATTCAAATAAACTTGTGATTTGAGTTATAGCTAGAATTACAGCTTGAGCTGCTGTAGTAAATGCTTTGAAACCTTTTGACCAATTAGATAAAAGAATTCATTGTATATAGTATTCAATTTGGTAGGTAGAATACATCGTGTACCAATCGACAGGTGTGAAAGCCTGAGTTTAGGCTGTTCGTTGCAGCTAAGCGGAGACAGCAGCCGAGAAGTTTACTGATCGTAATTGAATCATTCAATTGAAGCAGCCAGAGCACGATTAAAGGTAGTTTGATTTTCCTCTTAATGTCTAATTTGTTCAGGAAAAGAGCCGCCAGTCATTGTTTTGGCTAAAACGGAGGTCATCCAGAATACAGGTACAACACATTCACTGTTAGGGTAGATTTTATTATTAGAGAGCGTCGATATACTTGGACAAAGGTCTGGTTGTAAAACACACACTTTCGTGCGTACGTGTCCTTGAAGTTTCCGCGCTCTCTGGGGAACGGCTGCAATTTTAAATTCTTTTTTTTTTTTTTTGTTGTTGTTGTTGAATGTTGAATTGTGGAACCTAAATGATTGACAGGGTATTCTAAAGTCACCCACATGCTGTGAGCATCAGGACATTTGTGTGAGAGAGAGAGGGAGAGGGGGGGGTAGAGAAAAAGAAAGAGAGAGAGATACATGCTGTGGCTCCATTGTGATTTTTAGACACTAGCCTAAAGCCACTCTTTTATTTGTGTTTTTTCTTACAATTCTAATGGGAGCTCTGTCTGCGAACACACAGAGTGTGTGATATTGTGTGTCTGTGTGTCTGTGTGTCTGTGTGTGTCTGTGTGTGTCTGTGTGTCTGTGTGTGTGTGTGTGTGTGTGTGTGTGTGTGTGTGTGTGTGTGTTATGCACTCCAGTTCCTCAGGGCTGTTTGCTCACTAGGATGAAGGTAAAGCATAGACAAGAATAACAGCACTAGAGGTAATTGCTTTTGGGTGCCATTTCTATAGACACTAGGGGGCAGTGTTGCACTGTTTATAGCGTTTGCCTTGTTTCTTTCTTTTTTTTTATTATTTAATTAAAAAAAAATCTAAAGTATGGCACCTTTTTATAAAAACGAATAATAATAATAATGATGATGTGTTCATCATTTAAAATAAGAACATCCAATCGTTTATTAAAGAGCATCATTAAACTGCTTTATACTGGTCAGCATTGCAGTGGCACTTACCTGGGAACACTGAGGTGTGATGTCTTGCCTATACTATGAAAGCAAACAGATTTGACATAATTATTCGAATTTAATGTCATCCTTTGTATTTTTTCTTAAAGTAAAAGTTATTTTGTAATCTTCAATCGATTTTAACTAAAAGTTTTATTTTTTAATTGAACAGAATATGGAGAAATGTATCAGAAAGCATGCATTTATGTTTTTTTTTTTTTTTTTTATTAACCTTCTTGAGTTTAGATCTTTACATTTTTACATTTACACTAGACATTTCATTTACGTTAGACATTCACCTGATGTTGAATGTCTAATGTAATGTTGAAAACGAGTTTTGGAAAACGTTTGAAACAAATGCAATGTTATGTAACATCGACATTGAAAGTAAGAAAGGAAAAATAAAAAAGGTCTACGTTGTTTTTGGAGTGTTTGAATATGTTGTACGAGGGCTGAAATATGCTGGAGGTCTCACCTGATGTTGAATGTCTAATGCAATGTTGAAAATGAGTTTTGGAGTTAATACCACGGTTACTGGATTTGAACACAAACTGCATGTGCTGCACCACAATTTGTGGAAGCTGTAGGTTTCAAAGCCACTGAATTTTTTTTTCCATATTGTCATTTAAAACCAACTTGGAAACATAGAATTAATATATTAAAGCATATGTATATTTTGAAAACCCACAAATTTCTATTGTGTGTTTTGAATTAAAACACTGAAGCAGTTTTATTTCAGTGTTCCAACATGCACATAAAAATAAATAAATAAAATTTTGGTCCACAAATTTAGATTTGATACTTTCGAAATTTTTTGCAAAGACAGTGAGGCTGCTCTGTTTTCACAATCTACAGCGCAAGTTGAGTTTCTGGGCTATCCAGGGACGGGTAAAGGTAAAATAGAGTTTTAGATTCAAATAATTTTCCTTTCGGGTTTTCAAGTGCTCCCAAATTCTGATCTGGGCTACTCTGGAAAAAGGCAAATGCAATTGAGCCTGGAATGCAATGAAGTGATCTCTATTCAGGTCACAGTATCTAATTCCAGGATATGATTGCCTTTACCTGTCCCTGGATAGTCCAGAAACTCAACTTGCAGCTGTAGATTGTGCAAACTGAGCAGATTTACTGTGTTTGCGAAATTTTTGAAAGTATAATAACTGAAGTATCAAATCAAAATTTGTGGACCAAAATTTTTTTTTCATTTTTTTGTGCATGTTAGAACACTGAAATGAAACTGCTTCAGAGTTTTAATTTAGAACACATAATAGAAATTTGTGGGTTTTCAAAATATACATATGTTTCAATACTTTATTTATTCTATAGTTCCAAGTGGGCTTTAATTGGCAATATGAAAAGAAAAAAAAATCCAGTGGCTTTGAAACCTTCAGCTTTCACAAATTGTGGTGCAGCACATGCAGTTTGTGTTCAAATCCAGTAACCGTGTTATTACGTTACATTCCATTTCTTTCAAACTTTCTCCAAAACTCGTTTTTTAACATTACATGAGACACTAAACATCAGGTGAGACCTCCAGCATATTTTAGCCCTCGTACAACATGTTCAAACGCTCAAACAACGTAGACCCTTTTTTTTTTTCCTTTCTTACTTTCAGTGCCAATGTTTGTTTCTTGATGCAAAGTGTGCAACCTATAAACTTATTTTATGCGTCCTAACATTTAATTTTAAAAGAAAGTACACCTGGGGTACATTAGGGATGTCCTACATCATACTTATGGCTGGTTGATTTAATTACAGGCTCTCATGTGCTAACTGATCTGTTGTATATGATATCTGACTATATATGATGTGTATATACATGCTCTCTCTTAAAGATCCATAAGCACCCACACTATAGAAATCTGACCGCAGCAGCTTCATACACACACACCAGAGTCACTACACAGATGCCATGGTGATATATATGGTGAATATTTAAACATGTCAACTGTTTCCAGCGGATGATCCGGCTGTTAGACACGCTCGGTGTTTATGGATCCTGCCGGCGTCACAGCAAGATTTGTTCAAAGGTCTCTTTCGAAACCGCGATGATTACGTCAAAATAAATAAAATGACGGTGAATTAAGAGTCATTGAGCACGACATTGAGATTTTAGTCCTCGGGGGAAAGAGTTGTAAGGATTTGTTAAAGCTTTTTATATATAAATTATACAGACAAATTTTTGCAAACACCTGACTATAAGATTCCACATGCATTTTGAACATCCCAGTCCACATTTAGTCCCCATTTGCCGTTATAATAACCTTTGCGCCTTTTGGAAGGCAACCCACTAGATCCGGGGATTTGTGCTCATTTATTAATGTGAGGTTCCTGAGGAGGACTGGAGGCAGTCAACATTTCAATTCATCCCAATAGTTTTCAATAGGGTTGGGGTCAGAACTCAGGCCACTCAAGAATTCTCTTATACTGTAGCTTTAGTAAACCGTATCTTCATAGAGCTGGATTTGTGTTCAGGAACAGGTTTGGGTTTCTGAGTTCAAGTGAAGGGAAAATTTAACACATTAAAAAACTAATTTTTTTTGTTTTGTTTATTTTAAAGCAGTTTTGTGCCTCCAGCTTGTATGGTAACATTTTGGGGGGAGAACAAAGTATGACTGGAAAAGTCCAGCTTTCCTATTTTCTTTTTGTCCATATGTATATATACATCAAATATTTTTTTTTTTCATGTAGTACAAACATAACAAATAAATGAATTTCATTAGTGTGCTAACGGTTTCATTTTACGGCACAAATAAAGTGTGCGAGGGACAGAGTGTGTGTAAGTGTGCACCCTGAGAATGATGGTTGACCAGATATTTAAACACATCACAAGAAAGCACTCCACATGCAAATGGAAATCATATTTGGCTCACTTCTGTACATCGCCCAATGCAGAGACAGTGAGTATATTGTTCATAAATGGACAAACACACACACCCACATACATGTTCCACTACATGTCATACTCTGTATGAATATGTGTGACAAATAAAATGTTTTAATTTAACACACACACACACACACACACACACACAAACATTAGCAGCTGTTGCTCATCTTTTTTTTTCATAAAGAAGCTTGACTCTGAAACTCTATTCAGTTTTAAGTGTGTTTGAGTTGTTTTAAATATTCAGCATATCTTCGTTTTTTTTGTCATTTCTGAAAAAGTTCAATACATTTTTAAATGCTGCACTTCGTCAGTTTATTTAAAGTTTTAGTTATCAGTAAAACAGCGACTGCAAAAGACAGTGGTGCAGCAGTGAATGATGAATGTGCAGTCTAGGGATTTTATAAAAAGGGTTTTCAGAACTACTCGAACCGCCAGGGACCTGTTTAACCTTGAAATACATTTCACAACCCCTTTAGCTTCAGTTTAAGAACGTAATGTGTGCTATATAAATATTTGGCTCATTATTTGGATATTTTCTAGCTGTTTTTCAGAGCCAACTTTTCATCAACAGACCACATAATATCCAAGTGGATATGATTTGTTGGCATTATTTTTGTTTATTTATTTATTGCGTGCACTATTGAGGTTTGGATTTAAGTTAATCTCCATAAAACTGGTTAATAGCTATAAGAAGTCAATAGTGTGGTGGTTTCCATTGAATGATGAATATAAAAATACAAATAGTAATGATAATAGTAATTTCGAACAAATCTTTTTTTTGCCTATAAATACCATATATGCTTTTATTTATATATATATATATATATATATATATATATATATATATATATATATATATATATATATATACAGTACAGACCAAAAGTTTGGACACACCTTCTCATTCAAAGAGTTTTCTTTATTTTCATGACTATGAAAATTGTAGATTCACACTGAAGGCATGTATGAATTAACACATGTGGAATTATATATGGAATTATATACATAACAAAAAAGTGTGAAACAACTGAAAAATGTCATATTCTAGGTTCTTCAAAGTAGCCACCTTTTGCTTTGATTACTGCTTTGCACACTCTTGGCATTCTCTTGATGAGCTTCAAGAGGTAGTCACCTGAAATGGTCTTCCAACAGTCTTGAAGGAGTTCCCCGAGAGATGCTTGGCACTTGTTGGCCCTTTTGCCTTCACTCTGCGGTCCAGCTCACCCCTAAACCATCTCGATTGGGTTCAGGTCCGGTGACTGTGGAGGCCAGGTCATCTGGCGCAGCACCCCATCACTCTCCTTCTTGGTCAAATAGCCCTTGATGCCTTCAGTGTGACTCTACAATTTTCATAGTCATGAAAATAAAGAAAACTCTTTGAATGAGAAGGTGTGTCCAAACTTTTGGTCTGTACTGTGTGTATAAATATATAATATATAATTTTTTTGTAAATATGTTTATTAGAGTTGTAAAATATACAAACACATTAGTGTATCAAAAACATTAATTTTTTCCCCCTTATAAAAAAACAAAAACGCCCTATCGCACAGTATATTTGTGATATCCTATAAAAAAAAAATACAAATACATTTTAACCAAAGGTAAAAAAAAAAAAATACATAGATAAATGTAAGTAAATGTTACTAATAGAGTCCATAGGCAAAAACAGAAGGAGGGGGGAAATCAAAGTCAAACTTTAGGATCAAAGTCAATATGCTTATTTGTTATTTTAAAGATTATTGCTGTTCCGTACTTCCAAAAAACTGGATTGGACAGATTGTCCCAGTTCGTGTTTTACATCTTTGAGACATGGATGAATTCTCAAAATGAAGTTTGTTAAATCTATAGGGGGTATAATATGTTCAGTGTAAAATGTTTAATTAGATTTGTCCGTGACTAGTAGATGCAGTACAGTTTGTGACTTTTCTCGGAGCGTACCCCAGGCTCTATCATAAGAACATTCCAAATCTGATTCCCATTTTTGTTTCATTAGAGCTTTTTGGTAGGCTGGGAGAATATTAATAAGAATACTACATATGGAAGATGTTGGGGCTTTTGCAGAAGTATGTCTCATATCAGTCAATCGATTTTCAACAGGGGATTGATTTCTTAGATATGTTTGGGAATGGTCCAAATAAATGACTTTTGATCCAATTTCTTATTTGTTAGTACTTAGTTCAGACAGTTGAGGGAAGCTAGCAAATATACCATTTACATAGCGGCCACTGACTGCTTTATTTCCTTTTTTTTAATCCAACTTTGTAAAATTCTGTCAGCAATAGAATTTGGGATTTTATGATTATTGTCAAGAGATGTGTTCACAATGTGTTTAAGTCTAGAAGAGTATGTGATTCCTGCCATGCAGCAAAGGTATCTAAAACAATGGTGTCATGTCTTGCTCGAAAGTGCCTAGAACAACATATAAACCGTGGGGTGACCGCGCCTTCTCAGTGGCAGCTCCTACTTTAAAGCTAAACTAAAGAACCACTTATTCACCAAAGCCTTTGTTCTGTAGTAGCCGGTGTACTTAGTTTTCTGCTTCTTAATGATTGTTGTGTTTTAATGCTTATTTAATTTTTTCTTCTGTTTTAGTTCTTACTACTTTTTTCTTTTATGATATTGCTATATTTGATTACTTTCATGTTAACTCTTATTTTGTTACTATTTTGCACATTGCCTTTTGCACTTTGTTCAGCACCTCGGTTCTACCTGGTGGTTGTTAGGTGCTAAATAAATAAAGTTCGAATTGAACTGAATTGAAATCCACAGTGAATTGAGAAGCAAGGTAGTAACATCTGAAATCTGGAAGATTCAGCCCACCTTTAGAGTATGGGGCTTGAAGTGCGACTAGATTGGGGACTCTTGGGGTTTTCCTATGCCAGCTAAATGCAGATATAGCTTTATTGGGGTCCTTAAAATAATACTTAGGAATTTTAAAAGGAATACAGTGAAATGAGTAAATGAATTTAGCCAATATATTCATTTCGACTGTATTGATTCTGCCAATTATTGACAGAGGCAAAGTCCATGTATTTATTTTGGTTCAATAGTTTTCCTGATATGCTTTATCAACTAATATTAATTCCCAAATATTTAAATCCATCAGGGCATGATTTTAGGGAAGCAGACAGAATTCTGGCATCATTGTCCAATACGCTAATTGGAAAGGTCTCACTTTCCGACTAATTGAGATGCCATTCTGAGAAATTCAAACTTAATGTTTATTATTTATATATATATATATATATATATATATATATATATATATATATATATATATATATATATATATATATATATATATATATATAAAGTAATTATAATAATTTAAACAGTCCTTCCTTATGGATTCTCACTGTTGGATAATAAGAAAATGCATTTGGTCACTTGAGCACTAATTTGGCCTGATTTGTCGCCTCTAGTTAGAGAATGTTCACGGGGGGAATCTGGCCAGGCCGCTCATGTGCAGCAGAGGTAAAGCAAGGATAGGGATTGTGTGCATCCGATTGTGTTCGGCGCAGCCATGTGTGAACGTTAATATATTAACACTGCCCACTTTTTTAATGTGTTCTTAGAGGAAATGGGGGATCTCAGGTGTCTGGTATTTTTAGACTGACATTTTCAGTGCACACACAAGCACAGTGGGGGACATTGTAATGGGAGAGCGGATCAGTGTTGGACCACTGCACAGTAATGTGCGCGTGTGTGTGTGTGGTCTTGTGCAGGTCTCCTTTGAGTGGCTGGTCCAGCAGTTCGCAGGACGTGCCAGTGCGGGACGTGGATTACTTCAGTTTTCTTTTTTCAACACTGACAGGTATACATCACACACACACACACACACACACACACACACACACACACACACACACACACACACACACACACGCATATAAATTGTAACAAGCCTTTTGGGTAATGTCTGAGTGACAAAAAGTTTCTTTATTGACCCTGAGAGGTTAGTAATGTTCAAAGTAATAAGGACACATGAATTGATACACAAGAAATATAGCTCTTGTGTAAAATTTGTAAACTCTTTTAAATATCTCATCTACACATTGTGACCGAAGAGAGTACAGAAATCTTGTACACAATTACATAAAGCATGAAGAGTGTCCCTGCATTAAAAAATGGTGCAAACTATGTAGAACATCCTAGTGGTTGCTGGTGTTTCCACCATAGTAATATTAAAATAGTGAGGGACACCCTGAACCTGCTTTGTTCCCTACATTAATCTGAGTCTCTGTACCCCATTGCATATATATATATTTTCCTCAAGGTGTTACAAAAATTCCTTTGAGATTCTGTTCCATGTTGACATGATTGCATCACATTGATGTCCTCCTCTTATAACACATCTCAGATGTACATTAATGGATTCAGATCTGGTGACTAGGGAGGCCCCCTGAGGTGCACTCTGTGTCACGGTCATGTTTAAAGAACCAGTTTGAGACCACTTGTTTGAAAACAGATATTATGAGATGGGTAATGTTGGGAATTTGTGGAGCAGGCCAGAAGTATCTTCAGCAGGATTCTTTATTGCGGATCAGAAACCTGCTGTTTCATGGAGCGGTCTTCAAGTCTAACAAAGAGAAACATGCACTGATTCTGATGAAGGAATGGAGAAGCAACAAGAGTCCTTAGAAAGTCTACCAGATTCCAAGGATCAAAGATGGATGCTAGAAAACCCAACCACAAAACTTCACAGACAAAACATTAGACACTGATGACACTAATACAGTTTAATCTTGAATGCCATTGTATAGTATTTTGGTGTTTAGTATAATGTCTTTGGATTTGGAAAATTGTGGCCATTAAAAGAACACACATGATAAGCAGTCGATTTTTGGAAAAATTCTTTGGAGTGGCATTATCGGGCCCAGATTTTAAGTGGAACACATTTAGCACACTGTTACACCACCAACACCAGGGTAAACTGTTGACACAAGGCAGGTTGGCTTCATGAATTCATGTGGTTGATAATGAAATTCTGTCAGGTCGCACAAATTGAGATCAGATCTTGAGCTCTTTTTAGTTCACGATCCATTGTGATCCATTTAATTATTATAAAAAATATAAATAATAAATATAATATCGTGCTCTTCATGACACTAGGCGCACTTCGTGCAGCGCGCAGTCACCCATGTAAAAACAAACAGCACGTGGTGTCGGTGATTTGCCTCTAGAGGCCACTCTCGTAATGGCAGCAGACCGTAAGCCGGAAAAACTATATGGATTGGTATGAAATTGATATTGGAATGGATTTTTGCCGATAGTTCCAGCAATCAAATATCGGTGCCAATTAATTGGTGGACCACTAATCACCACCGCTGGGGTGAACATTTGACACAAGGCAGGTTGGCTTCATGAATTCATTCTGTCGATTAAGAATTTCTGTCATGTCGCAGCTGAAATTGAGATTCAACAGACAAAATTTTTTCATTCCACAATCGTATGTGCACTTCGAAATGCTTTCCTGCTCACCACGGGTGTAGAGGGTAGTCGTCAGAATTAGCGAAACCATCTTGTAAGCTTGAACCAGTCTGGTTATACTAGTCTTGGCTATTTTGTAAATTTGACCACTTAATTTTCCCTCCCCATTTTTGAAAGTACATTTTTAGAGCCTCTCAATGCCGGGACTTCCCCAAAAGCCACACGTACTATATTTGAAAGTGGTTGTCAAGCAGTGTCACTTTTTTTCTACTTCTAAGGTTTCTCATCTGAGAGGCTGAGGACCCTACAACAGGCAGACGATGAGGCACTGCTCCCCTCGTCAGCCCTCTCACCCCTCAGCGTGTTCACCACTCCACTCGAGCAGTTCATGCACCACTGGGACGTAGTCGAGGTGAGATTTCTTTCTCTCGTTTTCTGTAGCGAAAGCTCAGTTGTTTCTAATCGGTGCCAACTCAGCATGCCTGAACGGCCATGATGACTGACAGACACTCACACTCACACCCACTCACACTCACACACACACACACACTTTACTTCCTGACCCCTAAGTCTATACAAGGCACCTCCTCCTTTCAAGGCTTGTCAATCAACCCCTTATTTTAGCCGCTATCAAATAAAGGGACCATCCACAGTTCATATTCCACACACACGTGAGCTGTGTAGTTGTCCCTGGAGAGGTGTGTGTGTGTGTGTGTGTGTGTCTGTGTGTGGAGGGGGAGGTTTATCACAGCGCACCGGCTCCATATTTCAATAAGGGCTGGTTATCAGAGCGCCGCTGGCTAAAACGAAATGCTAATGCCAGCCAGCGGACACCATCAGCGGCTGACATTTTACACGGAAATTAAAACCTGACAAAAAGCATGCCCTCAGGCTCAGTTCTCTCTCCTCCCTAACAGCTAACAGCACTTTCTACATCTCTCACTCACTCAAACCCACACGCACACACAATCTCTCACACAATTCCTCAGTACAATTTCGGACAAGCTTTAATCACGACATCCGAGTCAATCAAGGAATTCGGTGCACGGCTGTAACGGCTCGCATCACCACGGATACTGTAATGAGAGGTGATGCCAACAGGTGTGGCTGACGGGTAATAATAAGGCGTAATAAGGGAAAGAGCTGTCCTACACACACAAATTACACTTTTAATGTCGATGTCAGACTTAATAAATAAAAAAATTTTTTTAATAGCCTAATACGGTGTGCAGTAAAACATTTTGGCCAAACTTAAACTAGTAGATCAACACATAATTCTATTCTGACTTTTTGTGTCATTTTTGTATTATATTTTTTTCCCCCCTCATCAAGAGATTTTCCCGAAAAAACCTGTAAGACCATGTTACGAACTGAGTATCTTCATGCTTTATATTTCCTAGTTTATTAAGTAGATAGCTCTTCTTATAAAGTTCATTGAAGTAACGCTGAGCTATATGACAATATTAATATCGTGTACAAATATAGCACAATAGTCTTGGTCCGTGTTTGTAGTGTACATTACATTTTTCGATCTTACGATGACTATAGCGATACGACAAAATTGTAACAAATTTCGACATTTTCATGCGGGCTGTACGCACCTCTTGTGGCATTTCCGGGCACAAACAGTGCACTGATTACGTAGGGCTGCAACTAATGATTATTTTGATAATCGATTAATCAGGAAACACCCCCCCCCCAATTATTCGTATTTAAAAAATTATATTTAGTTTTTAGATTTGGATGTTTTGCTTAATATAACTATATAAAACTTAAATTAATGGTGTTTCATTTGTACTAAAAAAAATGCAAAAGCATTAAAAGTATAATTATCTTTAGTTTAATTATCTTTAATTTAGACATTTTCAAGCCTTTAGTAGCTGCATGTTGAGCAGTGCATAGGGGATCTCCTTTGTACGAATTCACTCATGCTTGGTTGTTTCTGTTTAAAAATTAAAAAAAAAAAAAAAAAAAACAGCATTTAAGTATGCAATGGTAAAGCAATTTGTATAAATCAACATTTGTATTGTTTTTTGTAAATAGCCAGTTGACAATTGTTTTGGAAAAAAATATATACACAAATATTTTGTTTATTTTTGTAGATATAAGCATCTAGACTATTGAATCAATTTCATTTGGAATAATTATTAAATGATACATGCATAAATTAAATATACAAACTTTGAAAACAAGCTTTTAGTAAAGTCGCAGTAAATCACGTTTTAAAACGGATAAATTAATGTTGTAGCAGACAAATGCTAAGAAAAGAGAATGTAACGGAGAAACGCAGTGAGCGATCACACTTAATTAAAAAAAACAAAAAAAAACAAAAAAGGCATTCGCTGAAAACCACAACTAAAAATCGAATCGTTTACTGCTGCTGTTGTTTGCTGCTTTTAGATTTATTGTTTGTTTGCACCGGTTTAATTGAATCCATCACTATGTCACCAGAACAGATCCAGTGCCACTGTCCCGAAGTTAGCAAACAAACAGTTTACACAACAGCACTTCGTTAAACTGTACCATTTTCACATGGTGAGAAATATACAGTTTCTGCTCTCCGTGCTGATGTTTCGCCTTCATCCGTCACACCAGTGTGTTTTCTTTTCATGTGCTCGTGCATCACTGTGGTATTTCCATGCCACATAAGCTCTGCTTTGCATCACTTCCAGGTACAGTTTTCTTTATGTTTTAGTTGCGTTTATTATAAAATGCAACCATGCCTTGGATGACTTGGGACGCACACTTGACCCTGTACTATCTGCCATTTTTCCAAGTGCCTGTTATCTTGCCATCACGCAAATCCGTAACTTTAGAAGCCCAACTAATCGATAATGGCATTAGTTGACAACGAATTTTATTAACGATTTTATCGATTAGTTGTTGCAGCCTTACTGATTAGTCTCATCAGATACAGATGTGCTTCTTTCCACTCGTTTCATCCGGCTCCAACCCCTACTCAGAAACCGGAGCTCGTCCACATGCCCGCTGCCACAATACGTGTGTGTGTATATATATATAAAATCTGGCACGACTCACAGTGATGTGAATTACCTGAGTATTTATGCATCGAAACTGGTGTCTTTCTTTCCAAAGATAAAAAAATAAATAAAAATAAAAGGTTGCCTTTTTTTGGGGGGGGGGTTCTTTCTTTTTGATTTCTTGTCCTGATTATAATCATTGGAAGCAGCTGAAAATTGTATATGTTCATGCTCCATGTTGAGTTTGGTTTCATTATTAATAAACATACATTTGCATAAAGCATCCATATTTGTGATTAGAGCATTAAAAACTTGAAAATTAATTAAAATTAATTAGTATTATTTAAAGGACAGATAAAAATGTGTGATTAAGTTGCTATACACACACACACTATATATATATATATATATATATATATATATATATATATATATATATATATATATATATATATATATATATAGTGTGTGTGTATAGCAACTTAATCACACATTTTTACACATTTTTATTTTTATCATTTTTATATATATATATATACACACACACACACACACACACACACAGACGTCTGTGTGTGTGTGTACACAACTGCTAAATTTTTACTGCTTTATTGCCAATCAGGTGTATCCAATCTAAACTGTGTGTAATGTGTGTTAACATGGTTAGTTTGATTAATGTCAGATAATAACCTGCTCTGAATGACATTCCCATCTGCCTTCATCTGTTTAATCCAATCCACTCTAATTCTATTAGTACTATTTGATTTCAGCTCGGAATATACACACACACACACACACACACACACACACACAGAGGTTCTTGCACTCACACACTTATTTATTGTTTGTTCTCAGTTTGATCTTAGTTGAAATGACGAGCCGTCTCTAATCTTTCCAGCATCCACATCTATTGTTGCTAAAGGCTATCAGTGACTAAGTAACCCTGTGTGTGTGTTTGTGTGTGAGATATCCTCTTGTGTGTGAGAGATCCTCTTGTTCCTCTTGTTCCTCTTGTTCATTAAAGGCCTTTCTTTTCTAAAGTTTTCGTTTGCACTCAGATCGAAATAGATTTTGCTTCAAATCTTGCAATAAAAAAGTGTATTTTTACTGACACATACATAGACAGGAGCAAGAATGCCAACAAACATGTTCCGTTTTTTTTTTTTTTTTTTTTCTCGTGTGCTCATTCACTAAGCAATTAGCCAGTCAGAGTTCTCTTTCTCGCCGACGAGCTCCGCCTCTGATCTGACATGCAGAATCAGCTGAAAAACTGCCGACGCTGTTCGACCAAACCCGACCAACAGAGCGACTGGGCAGAATATTCTATGATAGATAACCATATTTTTGCTCTCTTAAAAAAAAAAGAAACATTTACAGAACTCTGGTGTATGCTTCAGGTCATTGTCTTGTTGTACGGTTCCAATTAGCCGCAGTCCAGATGGAATTGCATGGTGTTGAAGTATGGAATGGTAGTCATGTTGGTTCTCTAATGTTCCCTGCTCCAAAAACAACCCCAATCCAAAATCCAGCTTCCACCTCCATGTTTGACTGTGGGTGTAAGGCAGTCTGCGAATCTCTTCTGTTCTTCTGTTAGAGACAGAAATGTCCAATTTGGACTCATCTGTCTAAAGAACTTTCCTCCTTTTACCTAGTTTGCTGTATATAAACAAAAAAAACATGCATGTCTCAAAAATGGGAAAACCCAGATGTTTTCAGAATTTTGACTGTGTGTGTGTGTGTGTGTGTGTGTGTGTGTGTGTGTGTGTGTGTGTGTGTGTGTGTGTGTGTGTGTGTGTGTGTGTGTGTGTTGGTGGGTGGGTGGGTGTGTATATAGAGTGCCTTGCAAAAGTATTCAGACCCCTGTCCTTCTCTCTGTAAGTTCGAAGGTAACTTTTTTTTTTTCATTAATATTTTTGTGAAAAAACCCGTAATAACGTGCATTAGTTTTCAAACCCTGTGATGTGTTTTTGTGTGATGTGATATGGAATCTGTCAGGATACACCATTCAAAGAAATTGCCTTAATTTACGATCTTCCTATGGCATCTTCCTGTGCATCATGGGATGTCTGCATACTAACCCACATTGTATCTAAAGTACATAAATGTTTCCACTGTTTCTGCCAACAGGAAGTATGTCACTGTTTGGAGACGTTGGGTTCTCGAGGGCAGTGTTTTGAAATCTTACAAAATGGCATCATCAAGAACCTGGTGAGTGGAAAAAGTGTGCATGAAGCTTTCAAATCCATTATGGCTCTTGTTCACCGTCTGACTTCATTCGTATATCTAGTGCGGGTTGGTAGTCGTGCCGGACTGCACATGTGCCGCGCTGTTGAGGTGCATTCCACGCTTGCTGGATCACAACCTCCTGCCCAACGACACACTTCTCCACTTCTTGGCTGACTGTTGTCTGAGCATGCTCAGTCTGCTGCTGCAGCTCGAACAAAGCGCCCGCAAGAGGTACGCACTCGTGTGCATGTGGCAAAATCATACATTAACGTTAATGGATTTTGGCAATCTTTTATTTTTTATTTATTTATTTTTTATCTTTGGAAAGAAAGACACCAGTTTCGATGCATAAATACTCAGGTAATTCACATCACTGTGAGTCGTGCCAGATTTTAGTAATTAAAAGCAATATCATTAACTTCTCTACTTGAAAAATGAGAAGAATCTTCTCCCAATTTTAGCCTACAACAAACGTAACAGACATGCTTCCAAAAGAAAGGACACCCCCTATACAATGTCCATCCCGTAATAGTGGGCTCAATTGTCTGGTGTTTATAGAGTGCAGGCCTCTGATGCTTCACATCTATGGGTGTATATATATAGATAACATAGCCTTATAATAATGTCAAATACAGGTGTACGCCACCAATACCAATATACAATGCCCACAATTCATAATATGGTAATAATGTTCTGCATTATACAAAGTTTGAGACTAGAGAAGAAAATACAAAAGTACAAAACTTTCAGCTGAATTGGACACAAGAGTTCAGGGAGGTGGTAGCTTAGTGGTTAAGGCATTGGTTCCACAGGTCATAAGTTCAAATCCCAGCCGCACCAAGCCGCCACTCCTGGGCCCTTGAGCAAGGCCCCTAACCCCATAGCTGCTCAGTTGTATAAACAAGATAAATGTAAGTCACTCTGGATAAGGGCATCTGCCAAATGCTGTGAATGTGAAACTGCCTCTAACTGTTAGGAAGCTTTGGAGCTTCTTGTACTCATTCTGATCTTCTACATCGTGTAATCTTTGACATTTAAACTGTCAATTATTTAATATAATTACCCCCCCTTGCCATCTTCCGGAATCTGGAAATGTGGAATTGAATTAGAATCTGGGGAGGGGGTAATAACTTTTGGACACAACCGTAGACTTGACACAATTTCCTCATATCGAAATGTACACAGAATTGAGCAGCTTCGATGAGTTCCTATCATCAATTGATAGATTCGATAGAATGATGTTGCTTGGCCCCCCCAAATAAAATCCCCATAACACCACGTCTTAAAAATGTAATAATTACACTTTCCTTTGTATCTGGTTCATACCACATGCCGTATAGACCATTATGTTCATTCTCTCCATACTGGAAATCAGAAATTTGAATCACAGCATCGTGAGACCAACCTGAAGTCGGCCAAAGAGAAAATGACTCCAAACCAGATCCCCTACATGAGGCGCTTGTAATAAAAATGCTAATTCTGTATGATTTGTATGTATTCTGTAGTACAATTATTATTTATGAATAGTCTGGAAAATATATCTGGTCTAAAAGTACTTAAGGAATGGTATTGCTCAAGCTGAATCTCTAATATTGCAAAAAACACCACTAGTTGGAACCTCCAGTAGTCTAGAATCTTTGTCTAGAAGAGTATTCTACCGATTATTCCATCGAATAATCGAGTACTCGGAGAAGTACTTTTTTTTTTTTTTTTTTTTAATTAAAGAGCAATGCTAAATATACAAGAGAAAATAAGACGGGTCTCTTATTTCCTTTTTAGAAAAATTTAAATTTTTATTGCTAAAATATATAAAATATCTGTGAAAACGCAACCCATTTAATGCATTTAATTGGCAAAAATACATCAAAATACAAATATACCAATAAATAAAAAATCATAAACTGCTTCATCTGTCTGGTTCCGTCTCCTCCAGAGCTCATTGTTAGACAGAGTTCTCTCCAGGGATCGGAGGCGTAGGTTAATACCACAAGATTCTATTGATTGTGGCCCATTTCATCTTCAACGTGTAAAGCTTTCTGGCAATACAGAGGGGGTGATGCTGCCTGATTGGTTTAAAAGAATCTACATTAGGCAAATTTTTTTGGCTTCCATATAAATCTTCTCCTCGGTCCTCAATGTTTTCTCCTCGTTCCTCCATTTTTTTCATTCTGCTTTACCTGTCCAGAGCGCTCCAGAGTTTGCGTCAGTAACAATGGTCCGTGGTGAAACAGTGTATTAGTTAAATGGACTAAACGAAGCATAGGGACAAATTATTTTGATGATTTTTTTTTGCTCAAGTTATTTAAGAAATCGTTTCAGCTCCAGTTACAAATCACTCGATTGTTACTCGTCTTGTCTGCTCCACAGAGATGCAGTATGGGAGGCCTGTTTTGCTGCACTAAGCACAGTGCCACGTCTTTTGCGACTGGTTCTGCAGTCTCTCCGTGTGTGTGACCTGTGCGAAGAGGAGCTTCCCCTGCTGGCTCAGATCCTCTCTCTGCTCCTGCAACACACGCAGCTACGCAATCACGTAGCCGCCAATGCGGCCTTACTGCAGACCATCATCCAAGACCTGACGGTAAACCATACGATCAGAACTGCAAGTGTGTCCTTTGCTAGAATCTAGAATTTTTGTTATATACATACCGTAATTTTCGGACTATTTAGTGCACCTAAATATAAGCCACACCCACTGAATTTATCTGAATCTATAGTCTATTACACGGCTTGTATCTAAACAGTAGCCTACCAAGAAAGTCATTGTTCACGGTCTGCCTCCTTCCTTTCACAACTATTTCTCTCGAGAGTTTATCTTTTGGCATCGCCGTGCGGTTAAAAATCACCATCGGTGAAGCTTTTCTCCCGATGCCGTGCAGCTCAGAACACAGGTGAAGTGTGTTTTTTCATGCCTGGTTGTTTTCAGCGTGACGAATGATTCTCCTTTCCTGTTGACAGTCCGAGTGAGCGGCAGGTCAAACGTCAGAGGAACCTCATCCATATTTATGATGTGGTGCGGCTCGATTCAGTAAGAGCGCACTCGATTTAATATAAAGAATTTAATTGGTTCACCAGAACCCGTTCGGCAATTTCATTGGTCTAATGTTACAGGGATCAGTTTTTTGGCGGCATGAAGCTCGTGAAACCGGGATACACCCAGGAAAAATCTAGAAAATTAGCCGCTTCATTGTTCAAAGCGTGGGAAAAAAGTAGCGGCTTATAGTCCGGAAAATACGGTGTGTATATATATATATATATATATATATATATATATATATATATATATATACTATATGTACAAAAGTATTTGGGACACCTGAACCAGCCATGTATGGTTTTTCCATAAATAACTACCACAATGTTTGAGGGCACACAATTGTATAGTATGTCTTTGGATGCTGTAGCATTACTGTGAACTAGGAGACCCAAACCTGTTCCAGCATTACAATACCGTTGTGCACAAAGGGAGCTCCAAGATGTGATTTAGATTGGAGTGAAAGATCTTGAGTGGCCTGCTATAGAGCTTTGATTTCAACCCTAATGAACACCTTTGGGATTTATGTGAACACTGACTGCACCCCAGGCCTCCTCACCTCACCTACATCACTACCTGCCTTTACCAACACCCTTGTAGCTGAATGAGCAGGAATCTCCACAAGTAAATTCCAATATCGAGTGGAACATCTTTCCAGAAGAGTGGAGGTCATTCTAACAGCAAATTTGGGCTGAATGCGGAACGGGATGTTCAAAAAGCTAATGTTATGGTCAGGTGTCCACAAACCCTTGTCTATAAGTGTATCTTTAATTAGTTACACTGAGGATTGAGCAGGAGGAATCCTTTGTGCTTGTTGTTTGTATTTATTGTTTACTCTGTTACACTGAAATCGAGTTTAAACGTCACAGTGTCGCTTTTGTTTCGTGTTGCTGAAATCGTAGCTCCGTCTTGTGCACGTGCATGAGAAATAAAGACTGTAGGGTTCAGCCAGTAAAAACCTGAATGTAATTCAGTCGCTGCTCTGTGTGTTTGTGTGTTTTGACAGCGTTACCACGGTGGAGAGACCCGAGAGCAGTGGCTAACAGACCTGCTGTACTGCTACAGCGTGACGCTTTCGAGTCACCGTGCCAACATCGCCATGAGGGAGATCTATTAACCTCGCGAGCCCCCGTCTCGTATCACCGTCTTTCGTCTTTCCATGTTCACAAACGTTGTTTTTTTTTTTTTTTTAATAGACTGCGAGGAAAAATAAACATGTTGGGATAATTAACGTATCAGTCTTTTATTTTTAATTTTTTTTGTTTTGTTTATTAGCACAACAGTAAAGCCATGTTTACACATACGGGATACAATAGAGACACGCGAGAAAAGTGCTAATGATGCCTGCTTAGCAACCACTCGACAACCATGAGTTCTCCATTAATTATCAGAAGTTTTCGAAGTCTGTGATGATTTGGTGAAAAAGAAAATTCAGTAATTGCTACAAGAAGGCTACTGAATTTTTTTTCCCCGACCCAATGGAAACATCAAAACTATTTGGAAATTGATAACTCGGGGAATTGAGCACATCTGTTAGTGGGGAATTCCGCCTGTGGCTGCAGTCTGACATTGCAGGCCTTTCATTTACTCCTGTAATTAACGCATTTCTCAGCTTAACCCTAAAGCCCCGGAGGGCTTTGTGGTGGAAGCCTAAAGTTAAAACACTGGCAGCTGCTGTGCAGCAAAACTTCATGCAGCATGAGGCATCTTTCAGCGTTGACACCGGCAAAATCGCAACGGTATAAAAAAAATTTTTATTATTAAATTTTTTTTTACAAAGCCGTATGTATTGCACAAAACAGCTGTAGAAGAACGAGCAGTTGATACAAAAATGAATGTATGCTTTCTAATTTATCTACAGTTTATATACACTGTATGGACAAAAGTATTGAGACACCTGACTTTTCCAGCAGTATGTGGTTCTTCCCCAAACTGTTACCACAACGTTTAAGGCCCACAATTGTATCTTTGGATGCAGTAGCATTAATTTTCCCGTCACTTGAACTAGGAGACCAAACCTGTTCCAGCATGACGATGCCCCTGTGCACAAAGCCATCTTCATGAAGATATGCTTTAGAAGGATTGAAAGTGAAAGCAGTAGTAGTGAGGATATTAGAGCAGCAAAATAGGCACTAAATGTGGAATATATGAATCTAATGGTCAGGTGTCCACAAAGTTTTATCCATATAGTACAATTCTACAGGATATATAATACATGCATATACAAGGAGGACAAATTAAAGGAAAAAATAAGAACGTACAAGGTGTTGAGCCCACACAGCATGCCAGATCTGCCCCCTGTTAGAGCTTCTACATTTTTATAGAGTGGTACTGCAGAGGCAAACACCATACCTCCTCATAAGATATTTCTTTTATTGGTGTTCTATGATTCATCCAAAACATCACTCAAAAATCTGTTCAGATCTGATAAATCATGGGAGTAAACGGGACTCGGGATCATGCCTAGCATTAGTTTTAAGGGTCTTGCTTAGAGAGGCAGCTTGGTCAATTTTCCATCCAGAGACTCATCAAATTGTTTAGTCATTCTGCATGAGACTACCCCATTTTCAAAATGTTTCTACGATAAAGGTGATCGGTTAGAAAAAGACAGTACTGATTTGCAGTTGGTGTCCTTTTTATTCAGGGGGCATCAGCTGCCAGACAATTTGAAACGAGACCTCACTCAATTAGCATACAAAAAAGTCAGAAGTTAGCAACTCAGCACAACTAAGTACACATTGTGAAGTTGTGCTGAGTTGCTAAACTACTGCCTATACTCAGTACTGTATACCACACATTTATATTCTGCCTTAATATACTCTCACTGCTAAATAGCATAACAACCCCTGCTTTTTCCGGTCACCCCTCGTTATATAAAAGTCAAGTACACAATACAATGTGGGTATATTTCGCTGACCTTAGAAAATATAAACCAACACCGGACTCATCAGTCACATGACTATACAGGATCCTTCAAATGTTCAAAGTAGAAACAATTATGACAAAACACCAATTTGCAGTGTTTGTTTTGCTTAAAAATCCCTTCACTTGTACATGGATACAGATTCCATTGTATTTGATAAAAATGTCTTATCAAGCACTCCTGTGCTGGCGGCCTTGTTATGTCAGGTCCAAGTCATCCATATGACAGGTCCGTAACCAGCTAAAGAAGGTCATCTCGTGGTTCAGGACTTTTCCCTGTGTGGTTGTCAGGACATCCTTCTGTACCTCACTGGTGACGACATAGAATCCCGGACCTCGATAGTGTGTTGTCAGTCTTCTGTGTGTTTGTGAATTATTGGAAATGTGTAGTGAATACAGTTTGGTCATTGCTGATGAACAAGAATGTTCGCCAAGGTGCTCTCAGTCTTTGGTTCTGCTCTGGCTGCTGGCACTCGGAGGACGGAGGTGATACGAGTACTGCTTGGCTTGATTCATAGAGTCCAGTAAGTGCACGCATTCGATGCCACTCACTGAGGAAACAAAACACTGACATTTCAGCACGAACATGCTTCAGACTCTGATATTGTCACGTACTTGCTGATAAACGATGAATCAATTGATGCGTTTTTAAAATGGATAATAGATTAAAAAAAATTAATAAATATATCATTAATAAATGATAAATAATAAATCTAATGTAGCACTTTCCACACACTGTACACTCTTAGTGCAGCACAGTCTCACATGTAAAAACAAACAGCACATGCAGTCAGTGATTCGCCTCTAGAGGCCGCTCTTGTAATGATGGTGAACCGGAAAAACTATCGATATGCATTTTTGCAGATAGCTGATAGTTCTAGCGATCAACGATTGGTGCCGATTAATCGGCAAAACCGATGAATTGGTCGACCTCTACTAAAGATACCAATCTGTACTTTTCTATGTCCGTTCCATGGGTGCTACCATCAAGGGTACATCTTTGTACCTTTTTAATATTTAGAACCTTTTACCTAGAATATGAATATACAGTGTTAACATTGTCTCCTGCCTCATATTGTGTAGGTTCCCCTTTTGCTGCCAAAACAGCTCTGACTCAATGAGGCTTGGACTCCACAAGTACTCTAAAGATATATTTTGGTATCTGGCACCAAGACGAAGCACTCTAAGTCCGGTAAGTCATGAAGTGAAGTCTCAATGGATTGAAATTGCTTGTCCAGCACATCCCAGAGATGTATGATTGAATTTGGGGAATCTGGGGAATTTGGAGGCCACCTTGAACTCTTTGTCATGTTCCTCAAACAATTCCTTTGCAACGATTTTTGCAGTGTGGCAGATCACATTATCCTGCCGAATAAGCTACTGCCATTAGGAAATACCGTTGCCATGAAAAGCATCACATAGCCTCTGCCAATTTGCATCTTTGCATCCTTCCTGGTTGTGTAAAATAAACTGGGATGCATCAGGCCAGGCCACTGTTGTCGGTTTCTCCAGTTTTGTTTCTCACATGGCCATTGTAGGTGCTTTTGATGGTGAACAAGGGGTCAGCATGGGCACTCTGTTCAAATGTGTAGTCTCATACACAGTAAGCTGTAATGCACTGTGCCTGACACCTTTCAGTCATTAACTTTTTCATAAATTTCCGACTACATGACCTCTGGGGGATTAGACTGGACAGACTAACCTTCTCTCCTCGTGTACATCACTGAGATTTGGGCACCCATGACCCTGTCCCTGGTTCACCAGTTGTCCTTTGCACCACTTTTGGTAGATACAAACCACCAAAGACATGCCTTAAGACCTACTGTGTTGGAGATATTTCTGCTATTCTAGCCATTACAATTTGGTCATTGTCACTTAGCCATACACTTGAGCATTTTCCTGCTTCCAACACATCAACTTCAAGAACAGACTGTTCACCTCCTGCCTAAAATATCCAGTGCCTTGTCAGATGCCAATGTTATTCTTTCCACCTGAAAACTCATCAGTGTAGTATACATTATATATTTAAAGATACTGTGAGGTACATTATTGGAATAAAAATAACCCATGTACTTTTAAATCTATTCTTCAAGTAAATAACCACTTTCCTAAAGCTACAAACTATTTATCCATGCTAGTACCACCCCAGCAATGCAGAGAAGTACAGATTGGTGCCTTTGGTTCTAAGTGTCCATGAAGTCCTAGGACTGCCTGTGGGCCAAGACCAGAGGTGGTAAAAGTACACACTTTGACTTAATTAGAAGTACAGACGCTCATGTTTTAAAATAGTCTGGTGAAAGTTGAAGTTCTGATTACTTTAACTTTATTACTTTAAATTATAAAGTTTGGGCTTTGCCATGTACTTAAGTAAAAAGTAGCCATTACTACTACTTGTTTAAGTATCACGCTGGTAACTGGACGTCACACCATATTAATATTAGGGCTGTCAATCGATTCAAATATTTAACCTCAATTAATTGCATGATTGTCATGAGTCAACTCATGATTAATCACAACTTAATAGCACATTTCTATCTGTTCTAAATGTACATTTATTTAATACTTTTGAAGTTTTTAATGCTCTGATCAACATGGGCATGGACAAATATGGAGGCTTTATGCAAATGTATGTTTACTATTAGTGAAACCAAACAACATAGAGCATAAAATATTGGGCCCTTTACAGATTCGAATCATCTATTGCTTTTATCTGTATGAAAAAAAAGTCAAAGTTTAAGTTGGTTTTGGCGTTATGAGGAAAATATGGCACAAAATGCGCCGGCGTGTTTCTCCACCCCAGAGGGTTAATTACCAGATGTGCGCATTATGGCAAATTTTGGTGCAGATTAGAGACTTGGCACATCAGTACATTATTTTGTAAATATAATAAATATAAATTTTAAATTATTATTATTATTATTATTTATTTTTTATTTTTTTACTTTTTTTTATATCAGAGTAAAGAAATTACGTTGTGTCTGATACAGTATTCTACAGTTCTAGGTGTTCTTTGTTGTGTTTTTTGTTTCATGATGCACCAAATGTTTTCAAATACTCTTTCAAAATCTAGAATGCAGGCAGGCCAATTTAGCACCCAGACTCTTCTACTACAAAGTCATGCTATTTTTAAGCATCTTATAGGGGTATATATTCTCATTTTAAACATTTAATATGCTTTTTTGTTGTATTGTGAAGAGAATAGAGATTTATGAGATTTGCATATCATTGCATTTCTGTCATTTACATATTTCAGTGTCCCAACTTTTTTGGAAAAGCTTCTGCTTAAAAATCTCTTCAAAACAGTTCATTTTTTAACAGAACATCAGATGGACCATTCTCTCTGAAATAATAACAGTAAACATATAAATAAAAGAAATTTATTTCAGGTTACAAGTGTGAAGCTGAATAAAAGAAGCTTGAAGATGCTGATGGCAGGTAAACATGATATTCCCGTATCTGGATACTTTAGACAGAAGTACCCAAAAGTACTGTCATGAAGAGCTAAACTTAGGACTTTAACTAACAATATTAAAGCATAACCCCATCTCTGTTTTTTCTATTAGTGATTTGACCCTCAGCTTGCTCATGGTAGATCGAAATCTACATTAGGAGTTGTGTAAAGCTGCTTTGTTACAAAATCTATCATTAAAAATGAATAGTGTAATATATTGTTTACTTGATTGTCAGAACATGGTATTTGGTTACTACTGATTTTGACAACAAAACCTCAAAAGGTATCTGGCTTCATTATCAATCTATCTATAAAATCCTCAGAGTAAATGGAATTGGATTTGATTGGTTTGTTTTAGCAATGCAGGACACTTTGGACAGAAATATAATAAGCTCTTTTTTTTCCTATCATGTACTACAAGCTTTTTTGGTCAAAATACTTTTCCGTTAGACCAGAAACTGATTTTTATTGGTGGAAAGTTTAGTTGTAAAAACTTTGAGTATTTAATTTGACTTACTTTGTTTGGTGGGCTTAAGCGACAGGTCGTGCAGTAGTTGGCTCTGGCTATGTGTGTTGAGAGCGGACAAAGCTCTCAGTGAGCGCCCCCTTTTTGCCTGGGCTCCTCCTGTATGTAAAGTTCATATTTCAAATTAATATTTTCAAAAACATCACTTTATCACCAACCTAATACGCTTACAGTCATATGTGTGGTGAGACGCGGTACAGAGCTGAATGGACAAGGTTCATACTCAGGCTGCAGTGTGTGTGTGTCCAATTTGACTGAGAGGCTGAGCTGCAGAAGGTGGTGTGTGTGTGTGTGTGTGTGTGTGTGTGTGTGTGTGTGCACAAGGAGACAGCTCGACATTCCACCTGACAGCGCTGAACTTTTCAAAGCGCCACAACTGTCAAGGAGGTGTGTGTGTGTGTGTGTGTTTGTGAATATATGCGTGTGTGTTTCTACCTTGCTCAGCCATCATCACCTGTTCATGTCTTTGAAGGTCGGTTGCGTTACACTAGGTCGAAACTGCAGCTTATCTCATGATATGAAAGCGTGTGTGAGATTATTAAAACGGAGGAATGTCGCCTAAAATTATGACACCTGGGCTGCTATTAATGGTGAAGCAGGAACCTAAAAATATTTATATAAAAGTGCAGGAAAGCAGGGCTGGTTATTTATATAAAGTACTCTTAGCTAAAAGTGTAGCACCCTGTTAGAATAAAGTCAAGTGTAATTTATACCAAATCAATGTGAAATTCTCAAATTTACTAAGGTGCTTGTTGAAATATGTTTATAAGTTTACTGTAAGAAAATACTCATTTTACATTCATCATGCTGCATCCCAGGCCTCCTCACCTCACCCACACCAGTACCTGACTGTCTGAATGACAAATCTCCACAACTACACTACAAAATCTGGAACATCTTACCAGAAGAGTGGAGGTTATTAAACAGTAAATGGGGACTGAGGTGTTCAAAAAGCTCATATGAATCTTGTTGTCTGGTGACCACAAACTTTTGTCCGTGTTGTATTTCACTGTATGGAATTGTTCAAATGAGGAAAATAAATAATTCCCTGAGTAAAATCTGTTGTCTACAGTGTAAAGTTTTCCCCTCAGTGCTTTATAAATAAATATGTCAGGATGTCTGTAGTGTTATTTAGGCATGTTATTCAGTCTGGACAGTGTGTTTTGGGACTCAGCCCTGAATTTGCACTGAATGCTTTGCCGTTTGTAGCCTTCAGATTAATCCTCATGGTTGAGAAGGATGTAATATTGTTCTACCATTGAGGGTAGAATTTGGACTCTTATCTTCGACTAGACTGTTTTTTTAGTTTGAACCACTACATTTATAAAATAACACAATTCAATTATATTTCCAATACAAGTGTCATTAATGTTTTGTACTTACCATAAATACTTTGCAGCACTGAGCTTTTCTTTGCCGGGCCTTTAGCAGGAGGTGACTGTACTCTGGATACGGTTTTCTGCCTCGTGTTATCGTTGTGGAGTGGACGCTCCCATAAAAACTGAATCAGAAGAGCGGTGGCTTCTGCAGGCGTGGGCCATTCAACATTCCCACACAGCAGTTCTTTAAGGCGTCTTCGAATACAGAACCTAGACAACAGGGTTTGGAATGTCAGTTTATAAATCTACAACCTGAATCTCTGCACAATCCACTTCGAGGGAATTTACACCCTCAGATTGTTCTAAAAATACAATTGAGCTATAATTAACTGATGTCGCACAAATGCTGGCATACTGAACATCAGGCTGCGATTCGGCTGCACCTGATCGCAGCAGTGCTGATATTCAGTGTAGCAGCACGACTGCGAGCCTGATATTGATTTTATATAATCCTACAAACAAGAAATTCATATCAAGCAACTGACCTTTCTGATACAATCAGGCTGCATATTTTGTTAATTTCTTTTTGCTCATTTGAATAAAGAAAATAGCTCCCAAAGAAGCCACAGCTGGAAAAAAAAAGCATTGCGTTTTGCCATGTCGACGCACAGACTGACTGACAGCACAAAGTCACTGGAACGGACTATTGTTGAATCCAAATTTTATGTCAATAAAATAAAGCAAATAAAACATCAGCAGTCCTGGAAAACCAGACCTCCATTCAAATTAGTGGGTTCCTGTATGATCTAGTTTTAAAAGCACCTGAGAAACATTCCTGAGAAACATTCCTGACATTCTCTGGAGTGTAAGCTCAATGTAAGAAAGACATCTTTAACTGGCTGATCTGTGACCAATCCTCAAATTTGACAAAGAGCCTGCCTCAGCTGAGTGAATTGTTAAGGATGGGCTGGACTGTTTAAGCAGATCAGCAAGAAACGGCAAAACAAAAACAGTCAAGTCAACAGTCATGTACTGAATTCATAAAACAATAGTTTCAAACTCGACTCAAGTCTGGATGACATACCTTTGTGTTTTTGCAATCGAATTAATAAAAATGAATGAGTGGCCCAGTCATGGGCCCTAACTTTAACCCTATTGAACATATTGAAACTGGCTGTCCACCGACGGTCCCCAACCACCCAGACCCAGCTTAAGATGATTTGCAAAGAATAATGGCAGAAAATCCCCCCGGTGAGGGAACCAACCCCAGCCATTAGGGTTGCACAAGCCAGTGCACTCTTAGTGCCGGTCCCAAGCCCGGATAAATGGGGAGGGTTGCGTTAGGAAGGCATCCAGCGTAAAAACGTGCCAAATCAAACATGCGGGTCATGAATACGGATGATCCACTGTGGCGACCCCTAATGGGAGAAGCAGAAAGAAAGTTAATGGCAGAAAATCCCCCGTTCGAGGTGTGACTCAAGGCTGTAATTGCTGCTGAATGTAATTCAATTATGCTTAGTGAAGAGTCTAAATACTTGTGATATTTCATTTTTTTCTTTTTAATAAATTTACAGACATTTCTAGAATTCTGTTTTTACTTCGTCATTATAAGTTACTGAGTGTAGATTAAAGAGAATTAATTTTTTATGTTTTTAATATCAGGTTTAAAAAAAAAAAAAAAAGATCAGGGGGTCTAAATTCTTACAGTACAGTGTCTGAATGCACTGTACATGTCTACACCAGGTTCGGTCGCAACATGGGCCTGAACTGGAAACAGTCGCGTCATTGCCATTGTCTGCGCTTATTCCGCTTCAGTGGCGCAATAGGTCACGTAGACAACGCTACTGTCTGCAAATTAAATCGAATGTCGATGTGGCAACTTTGTGTCTGCGCTGTTAAACTCAAAAGCAGCTCTCGCACTCAATTAGGAAACGCTGACTTTACAGCCTTACAAATTCATACATGAACGGTCGAAGCACGCAGACTTCCATGTGTATGATGCATATGTACTGTACGTATTCCATACCCCAAGGGTATACACCTTATCAATAACAAACGTCTTATAGCATGATGAATGATGTGATGAACGGGGCTGCATTTTTTTGTCTTGTTGGCTTGCGTACAATGAAAACGTCTGAATGAAATTCGTCTGTTTGTAACGTAATAGACAAAACGACTTAACAGCACGGTACACAGTTTACCGCAACATCCCTAGTGTTCATCAAAGAAACCCGGCTCTTTATGCACTTTTTTAAGAGTGCATGTGTGTTTTCTTTGTGTTATTAAGCGAGCCTCTGTAACCCATTATTTCGATAAAGCCATTAGCAAAGTACAGCTTAGCTCAGCAGCATGAACTTTTAGCCGCTCTTAAGCAAACTATACACACACACACACACACACACGTCATGCCAAGCCAAAGACTCCCTTAGTGAAGTGTTAGTGTGCAGGTGGGCAGGGAGCCAGACCACAGTTAGAGCGGCCACATGTGGGCGACATATGGGCACTAACATTATACCCTCCGTCTCCATCCAGTGTTATTTTTTTCCCTTTTAGATCTTTCAACTGTCACTGCTTAAACTTTCATTAAAGTTTATAGACAGATTGAGTTTAAACAAATATGGAAATAAAATGTTAGTACCTCCTCCAAGCTGCCTGTATCACTCTCGCTGCTTGGGTCCTTCTCTGCAGATTCTTTCTTCTGGGCTCCTTCTCTTTTTCCATGCGCCTTCCGTTGTCTACGTCTTTGCACCAACCTCTTTGGGTTTCTCGTTCAGAGATTTTATCTGCTTCTCTTACGGTCCTCGAGCACTTCTCTGCTTCTTTTGCAGTCCTACGTTCTTTCTCTCTCTTGGGCCTAGACAGCTTTTCTTTTTCCCCCTCAGCCTGTGGCTCCCTCATTCTGCTCTTCTCCCGTCCTGCTTCGACTGGGAGTGAGCTGAAGCGGCCGGATTGACACACACCAGCAGGAGGGGACGCCATCGCTGGGTGGTTTGTCCTGGATTCGGGTTTAGAGCTGCTTTCTGTGTTGGTAGAAAAGAAATCAAGCAACAAGAACATTGGCAAACTAATCGCTGCAGAGATTTAACATTCCTACTATTGACTGATTCAAGCACATCTTGCTGCACACAGATAACGCATTTCACACACACACACACACACACACACACACACACACACACACACACAAACACACACTTAACAGGAAATAGACCAGTTATAAATTGAGGCATATAATAAGTGATTACATCATAAAATATCAATCAAAATTGATTCTAGTAGGTCACAATATTCTAAACAAGCTATGAGACTTGGTATCATCAAAATAAGGTTCAACCTGAAGAGTGACCTGAAGTCCTGGGTCTCAAATGAACAGGGTGTGTTTGTCTGGCACTGCCCGGTCTGCTGGAACCTGCAGGAGAATGACGCTCTGTCCTGGCTACACTCTTTTCAGGTGCATGCACACCGCTCACACACACATCTGTCCTCGTTTCTGATCTGCTCAGAGTTTGAGGAATCACGGGCAGGTTTAAAGTAGATACCGGAGAGGTTTCTAGGGTTTCGGCCCTGTGCTCTAAAAGAAATAGAATTGAAGGTTTAATACAGTTACATGCATTTACATGATCAAACCGGAATATATTTTGAGAAGACCACGTCCTATCAGCTCACCTGACTCTTTCGGCTGTTTCTCAGTCCTGTCACGTGATTGGCTAAGATAAACCTTTGATGATTTTTGATGTTTCTGGCCTTTAGGTTTCATGCTTTTCATCTCGAGTTCAGTAACAGCCAACGGCAGCTTCTCGCTTCTCACTTGGACCAACGTCATCTGACGATGTGCTCCGGCCAGTAAGAGCTGCTGTTCAGCCTCACGCTTTCGCTCCTCTTCCCTCTTCCTTTTAAAACATCAGATCAGTGTGCACAAAATAAATGAAAACTAGTCATCTGAAGGAAAAAAATAACATCTCAAAATAATACAATTATGGCAAATTACAGCACGGCTGAATTCTGATTTCTGATCGGTTAAAAGATGTTGACTAATTTGTTCTAACAGCAGCTCTGCTTATGGTTTCACCTGCAAATTCAATTATATTAATCCCATTGAATACATTACTGCATGCACAGGGACTTAATTGTGCCATACATTCTAAAGCTAATAATAAAGGCAATAAAAAATGGAAACAAAGACAAAGAAGGAACAAAGAAAACGTATTTGTTTAAATGATGACACTTTCAGTGAGAAGACGTTTAACATGAATAGAGATTTCTCACCAAGATAGAAGCCATTGCAGCTACTTGAATAGAATATAACAGCTATGTTTCGTTACATAGCATAGCTACTATAATATAAGTGACAATTACTAACAATTAAAAATGAGACAATTGCTAACATTAAAAGTAACTATCCATTTGTTAAAAAGTGTGAGTTTTATTAGCAATCTTCAGCAAATTTTTGTGGTTGAACTGCAAGAAAACAGTTCAGGATCAAACATCATGTCTCACATAGCAAAGTGGCCCAAAAAATTGTAAATAAATAATTCCATCCAAGGTACTTTTACCAGGGAACCTGAAAGAAGTTAATAATTGAAAAAGCATTCAACATTTTTTACAGCATTAATCAAAAGATAAATAAAAATAGATAAAAAGAAAAAAAGAAAGACACAGCAAGCTTGCTCATGGTGGGTGTGTGTGTGTGTGTGTGTGTGTGTGTGTGTGTGTGTGTGTGTGTGTGTTTGGACAGAATATTTGAAAGTGTGTGCATGTGTGTGTATTCATTTATCCTGTAGGCTGACAGATTCTAAATGTCACATGAAGCAGCTGACCACTGGCCGATTAATAGGAGAAATCTCTCTGTCTTTTTTCCAGCAGAATCCCCCCCTTACGCCGCCTCTCCTGGAAGTGACATGCTGATGGTGTTGTCTAATCACACTCCAAATCAGACAGCCAGATAAATGAGCCCTAGCTAAATATCCACATGTTAATCTGCCTGATGTAGTATTCGTGTACGAAACCATCCATTATTTAAATCAGATTATTCGTTGCGCTCGGTCGCAAATTGAAACTTCGCTAAAACAATTGTCACGTCCTCGTAACCTTTCGATTCCATCTGCGGCGAAACGACCCGTTTGAAATTTTTTTGACTGAACAAAATTCATTTTTCAATATTGCGCTGCATGTTGATTGGCCTAATTCCTATAATCAAAATTAATTTAAAAAAAAATGTAAATTATATTACAAGTAAAATTATGTTTAAATCATTTTGGGTTTGAACAGTGAGTGAAGAATAAAAAAAAAACAGCAATCTTGGGGAATATTTTGGGGAAGCAAAAATCTCAGTTATAGTCTCCTATGCCATCCATCATGTGTTTCTTAACCGTCTATTTATAATTGTCCTGTGTATGATGTTCTATTCAATTCAATTTAATTCGTTTTTATTTGTATATTGCTGTTAACAATGAACATAGTCTCAAAGCAGCTTTACACAGTCCCTGCTTCCTGTTTTCTTCTCGCATCGAATCGTCTCACACTGTTGTGTTTTTGAAATTTGTGTAGTCTTGCATACTGACAAGTATTATGGGGACAAATGTCCCTTACAAGAATAGAAACCTGACAGTTTTTACCTTGTTGGGACATTTATTACTTATGATAAAAAGGATTTTAATATTAAAAATATATTATATATGATCTTACATTTTGATTTATGTGTACAGATAACACTATTTAAATGGTACCCACAAAGATATAAAGACGTGTGTGTGTGTGTGTGTGTGTGTGTGTGTGTGTGTGTCATACTTGGCTGCATCTTTACGGAGCTGCTCATGCCTCATTAATAGGTTCTTGCGCTCCTTAAAAGCTCGCCGCACTTTATAACCTTTGTACAAAGCCTGAATGGACGAAGCAGCGATATCCTGGATGGCAGCGATGGACAGAGCGCCGTGCTCCAAAAGGAACTGCGTCACCTCCTGATGCTCTCCCAGTAAGGCATAGTCCAGAGGAGTGTACCTGTATACACACGCACACACACACATGCACACATACAGTTACACTGCACATATTGTATACAAATTGTATGTGTGTGTTTACTTTGAATTTGCATGGCGTGCAAATATGTACGTGTGATTTATTTCTATTTATATTAACAGAAAAATTCATAAGTGCTCAGGTTTTAATTAGAGTGAATTTATTTTTGAATCAGGATTGCGATTAAGTTCAGGGTATATTGTAGTACAGTGGTCCCCCGTTTAAATATAGGTTAATAAAAATATAATTATTAATTATAAAAATGAAGTAAAATGTTAATAAAATATAAAATAGCATTTCCGGGGTGGCATCCGTTTATCACGGTTTTCCGTTTATGTAACGTTTTTGGAACGTAACAACCGCCTTTTATTAATTTTTATAATTAATAATTATATTTGTATTAACCAATTTCATTATTAAAACATAAAACTCCATACAAACAATTCCCTATAAGTTTTTTGGTGTATCGTGCTATCCGCCAGAGACTGGGAAAATCAGCCAAACAAATTAGTTATGTGGCAAATGCAATTTTGCAATAAACCAGGGGTGCCAGATTCAAACCGTGGTAAAGTGGGGAATTACTGTATTACCTACTTTTACAAAAATGGCAATGGGCAGACGCTCTTATTCAGAGTAACCTACATATATCTAATTTTATCCACCGAACATGAGGATTTGGGACCTTGCTCAAGGGCCCAACAATATCAGATTGTTGGTGGGATTTGAACCCATGAGTATTATGTATAAGGTATATAGTGTGTAAATGTGTGAGCACATGTGCATGTAGTGGATTACCTCTCCTCTGTGTGCTCCATGTGGTTAGGAAAAGCTCCACATCCCAATAAAAGTTTTACAGCATCCAAATATCCATTATTGCATGACCAATGGAGCGCCGTCCTCCCCTTTGCACACAAACAGTTTATTCAACTAATTATACATTTATTTTGTGTCAAAAAAGTCTGTAGCACCAGTTACAGTATATAAGAATACGTTATTTGAAAACTGTGAGAAACCGTAGAATGTCCTCCAGACGGTATTGTGTCTCTTGATGATTAACGCTGAATATTGACTCTGTGTGGGTTTCATACCATATATGAATATGTTTGGACAAAAGGTTGCATGGTAAATAACAGGTTATAATTATATTAGGTTGTTATTGTGCTTGTTTTTATGAGTCTTGTGTAAGAGACACCATGTAATCTAAATCTTTGTTGTCAAAGGTATTGGAAAAATGAAATTGGTATAATAGTTGATATGGTAAAGTTCTTGAAAAGGTTTATTTATCATTTATGGAAGAAGCCCCCAGTGTCAGATCATTGTAAGTTCTCCGACATGAGAATGTCTTCAGGACAGAGTACTTGGTAACATGAAGGGCAAAAAAATGCTTGTGTTTGAACAACTGCTTATAGCAGTTATAACATAAGTAATAATAAGAACTAAAGTGTCTCGTTCCAGAACATTAAATGTAACTTTAACCTGCTAAAAATGCTGTGTCTTTTATTTAAGTTATACTTATTGTCAATTTGCTGCAGTATTAGAGTAGTAAAATATATTTGGATAACAGTAAAGCATCGTACCACCCAGTATTTGATCATTTTAATCCCACAGTGTTTTTTTGATCCTTGCTTTGTTTCCTACCTCTTTATCCTGGATGTTGGGGTCAGCATCATGCTGGATAAGCAGGGCCATGCAGTTTATATAACCTGCGTACGCAGCGCACTGCAGCGGCGTCCTGCCTGCGTGATCCTGCAGGTTTGGGCCGAGCCCGTTCTCCATCAGCACCTCGCACACCTCTGCGTTTCCGCCCAACGCTGCCCAGTGCAGCGCCGAATGACCGTCTGTGTCCACCAAGTTCACATGTGCCCCACCTCAAACACACATCCACACCTTATTCTTTTAAGATCAACTAGAAATAAATGTTTCCTTCGTTCTAGCTTCCTTCTCTAACAGAAAAGAATTTGTCATGTTTTAAAAATCTTCTGAGACTCTCAGTATTTTGATCTTTTGAATCCCAGCTTCTTATAGGTCAATACTAGATAGTGTTTTTCTAGGGCTGTCAAAATTAACACGTATTTTTTTTATGCAGCGTGCATTTCTGTTCGACCATTTTTATAAAAACTATAAATAAATATAAAAAAGGCGAAATTGAAATTGACATGATGCGCACATCCGGCGAATAAAACTATCCGTGTGGAAACACAACAGAAGTTTTGTTTGGCGTCCTGATGATTTACGTCATTTAAAACAACATAATTACTTTCAAATATTTACAAGGATATTTTGTCTTCATGCTCTATGTTGAGTTTGGTTTCACTAATAATAAACATACATTTGCATAAAGCATCCATATTTGTCCATGAACATGATTAGAGTATTAAAACTTGAAAACTATCAATTTAAGGTACATTCAGAACAGATAAAAATGTGCGATTAAGATTAATCACGAGTTGACTCATGACAATCATGCAATTAATCACGATTAAATATTTTAACAGCCCTATTTATTTTTTTCTTACAAAACTAAAAGAGCAAGGACTGAAGACAGAGCATTGCATCATAACAATGGCAGAAGAATAATATATTGTATAGTTATAAAATATATTATAGTATATCTATTATATAATATAATATAATATTATTTATAAAATATTATAGCATTTATAGTATATATTATAGTATGTATAGTATATCATATTATAGAGCTTCTTATTAGAATACTTTGTGAGTCTGGTATTTCAGTTTATCTCTAAACGTTGGGATGAGCACCTTTGATAAGCGTAAGGATGACGTCGCGGTGGCCCATCTCACAGGCACGGAACAGTGGAGTGTGTTTCATCACATCCAGAGGGTCCACGATGGCTCCTTTTTCAAGCAGCAGCCGTACAGTTGATATGTGGCCTGAGAGTGCGGCTGCATGCAGTGCTAAAATCACACACACAAACCAACTAATTAAGCATTTATCATATGATTAGCATGTTTTATGTAAATGATCTATAATAATAATAATTATCCAGGATAAGATAAACTTGTTTGGCTCAGATGGTGTCCAGCATGCGTAGTGTAGTAGTGAGAAGTACAAGAAAATTGTGTCTTGCCTACAGTCAAGCATGGTGGTGGTAGTATCATGGTCCGGGGCTGCATGAGTGCATGAGTGGGGATTTCAACATGTAATTTGACATTCTGAAGCAGAACATAATGCCCTCTCTTAGTGAAATGCAGTTTTCCAACAATATAACGACCCCAAACACATCGCCAAGATGGCAGTTATTTAGACAATAATAGCTGTATGTTGAGTTCTTTTTAGAGGACAGTAAATCTGTACTACTATACATGCTGCACATTGACTACGCCAACATATATCCAACTTTCATTGCTATATTATTGTCCATTGAGAAGATATTATAAAATGGTTGCTGAAATGTGAGGGGTGTACTCACTTTTGAGATAATGTATATCCAAGCGAACTGACCTGTTGTTAAAAATTCTGACATTCATTTCAGTGTCACAATTATAAATCTTATACAGATGTAGCAAGAAATTTTCAATGTAATAAAATAATCTTTTTTTATTAAACATTATGTCACATAACTTCCACTCTTAAAGGAAGATGTTCCATCAGGTTGTGTGTGTCGTTCATTTATTTACAAGGATGTTAATAAACTCAGATACTGATGTAGGTGAGGTGAGGAGGCCTGGGGTCCTGTCAGTGTTACAATTCATCTCAAACATGTTCAATAAGGTTGAGGTCAGAGCTCAATAGCAGACCACTTTTCTATCTATAGAGCTTCCACTCCAACCCATGTAAAGCATATCTTCATGGAGCTGGTTTTGTGCACAAGCACATTGTCAGGCTGGAACAGGTTTGGTTTTCCTTGTTCAAGTGAAGGGAAAATGTTATGCTACTGCATCCAATCGTGGGCTGCATATGGCTGAAAAAGGTGTCGATGTCCCAATACTTATGTCCATGTATTTTGTCAGTTATTTGTTATTTTCTTATACTTTTGTTAGATATTGTTAATAATTGTGTTTTTTTATATACAGTATGTTTTTCATTTTAGATTCTTTACATAGTGTTAGTTCTTGTTTATTTGTTTTTTCTATCTATCTATCTATCTATCTATCTATCTATCTATCTATCTATCTATCTATCTGTCTATCTATCTATCTGTCTATCTATCTATCTGTCTGTCTGTCTGTCTGTCTGTCTATTCAGTTTGTTAATATGTGAATGTCCAATGTAGCTCACCTGTGCCTCCATACTTGTCAGCCATATTGATGTCCATATCGTGCTTCAGCTCCAGCATGACCTTGATGACATCATCGCTGCCCTTCCCAGCAGCCCACATGAAGGCGGTCCTGCCCTCCAGATCAGGCTCATCACGTATCGAGGGGTGTCTCAGGAACACCACCACCGTATCCTGATTAAAAAAAAAGTCTCAACCTTAAACATTTGCAAACACGCACACATGGACACACACTCACACCCACAAACACACACACATTTTGAGGGGGTGTGTCTTACAGCATAGTTGCTCTGAGCTCCATAGTGCAGCGGCGTGGCTCCTGGCTGTCTGATGGGATCATACCTGACTTGTTTCTCTCCAGCAGCAGATGAACAATACGCGCATGGCCTGAGAACAAAACCGGTTCAGGAGAGATTTACATTTCCATACATATTTGTTAATTATTAAATATTTTAAACAGTTTTTTTTGTAAAGCAATGTATATAGTGCTATAGCATTACGCAAGTCTATTTCAGAAGAGTCAAAACAGAGACATTCCTGATCATCAACATCATCATCATCATCATCTTTTCTTTGCTTGTGTTTTATATTCTATTCTATATTTTTTGGTCTGAATTAAACGATAACTTTATATATTTACTCTAAATGTAGAGACGCTTCTATATACCCAGTGTACAATGAACTGCAATAGAATATGTCTAGAATATGTCAATAGAATATGTAAGATCGCATGCACAACTATTAACCTGTAAAACATGCCTGAATCGGAGTTTAATCAATACTTTGTCTTGATATGATCTGTCTTTTGGTTTCACACTATTAATGCAAAAACTATGGCTGAATTTATTGTGAGGCCACAAACATACGCGTTAAACTCTTTTTTAAACTTTCCTTAACTATATTAACTGTTTATATTATAAACAGCAGCTATGCTAATTTCTCTCCACTGCTTCTTTTTCTCTACCCATCCTGAGGTTGCGCCAGTTCCAGTCGTGTCCCACATCATGAAGATTGTGGACCTTTAAAGAAGTAGATGCTCGCAAACATCCTGAACCCTCTAGACACGATTTGTACTCCACTTCATGTAATGTTTGGACATTGAACCTCTTTGAGTGTTTAAAGGCTCTAGCATGGAGAAGCTGGTGTTGGATCTATGGTGATCTCAAATGTTCAGTGTGGAGAAATGTGGAGAACATAGAGTCAGCACTTTATAAATGATTACATGATTATGTAAATAACTCATTAAAGACGTTTTATGCATTGCATCCAGCACTCTTTCTCTTTTTCACCAGCCAGAACACATTAGATTTCTGCAGTAGGTCAGCTCACAGTAAAAGAAAAAGTTGCCCACAACCCAAAATACACAATGTTTTGTTCACTTCCAGTAGTCAGTTTGATTTAAAGTAAAATTTCTATATCGCTGCAATTGAACCATTTGAAATTGAAGCGGACCAAGATCCAACTCATTCACGTGCTCTAGAAGCGACTGAGTGCTACAAAGAGAAAATGCACCACGGTTTGATTCCGTGTCCTAAATGATGCAGCCTTATACAAAAACTGCTTTGAATCTGACCACAATGATGATAATGATGATGATAAAGTGATGAGGTTTCCTATGATGTCTATGTGAAAGAATGAAAAACTCAACATTGTAGCCAATGAAGGTGAATAACAGTGAGAAAGGTGCCACGCTTTAGACTGGAATTGACAAAGCAGTCGTACCGAGCAATGAGGCCCAGTGAAGCGGCGTTCGGAACAGATTGTCGTAGGCTGTCACGCTGCAGCCTTTGTACGAAGTCAAAACTTCCACCACCTCTTCATTTCCGTCGGCCACTGCGAAATGAAGTGGTGTCCGGCCTTCATAATCCTGCCAGTTTAAAAGCGACTCGGTAGGGGCGGCATCCTACAACACACACAAACACAAACTGTGGACTAGCTGAAAAGCAACAGTGGGAAACGTAAGGGTTCGGACAATTATATACTTGGAAATGGGAAAAAAAACAGGCTTGTAACAACGTTCATAAATTCCTTTAGTAACTTCAGTAATTAGGGACTCAGATATCATGGAGTTCATTTCCTTATCCTACAGGCCAAATAACGACCTCAATTTCAGTACTAGTCTGTACCAAACATGCACTAGGACTCTTCGGTTCTCACCAGAATGCAGCGAACAGTGTGTGTGGCGTTGGGGTGCTTGTTGTGAGCTGCCCAGTGCAGGGAATTTTGCCTCGCTGTCCGGTATTCCGATGTTTGAGTCGTGTTTGATCAGCAGCTTTACATGTTCAGCGTGGTTGTAGAAAGCACTCCAGTGCAGTGCTGTTTGCTGTATACATACATACATACATACACACACAAACACACATTCAGCTTCAAAGCTTCTCATTGGATTGTCTCAGAAAAAGGCTCTAAGCAAACTGAGGTTTCCAGTAATTCAGCACCGCAGTAAATTCTTTTCTAATTACATTAACAAATTTATAGAGCATCTCTTTTCTATTAGAAGTTACACCACAGCGCTCTGCAAATACTCCATTCTGATTGGCCAGAAGGTGTTGATTACCTTTCTGTGATTCACAATCACAGTTTCATATCGAGGTATTGGTTTTATTATTCTTATACGGCTTTCTCAGGGATTTTTTAAAACAATGTTTTAAGTGAAAATAAGTTTCTTAGGTAAGCACATCTTTCTAATAAGAAAATGTATTTAACATTTATGGAGTCATTGAAGGACTCTCCAGTGTCAGCACTTCGTAATGTAACATATATTAGACATCAACGACTGTTCATAACAGACAAGTTTGTGTTTTTTTCGACTTCTTGGCAACAACGTGTATTTACACCTGCTATATCACAAGTGATTACGGGAACTAACACTCCTGTGGACATTAGATAACGTTAAACATTGCGATCAATGGATTAAAATGCACGAGGTTCTATTGTTTGATCGAATTTGTTTAGTGTAAAACATATCAAATGCAGTTATGAAGAAAATAATCACAGTGCTTCATCCTGTGGTGCGTTACGACACACTGTTATTGACTACTTTCCTATAATAGCGTCAGTGGTGGACAAAGTACATAAACCATGTACTTGAGTTAAAGTAGAGATACACAGAGTAAAATATTAATCCAGTAAAAGTGTTTTTTAGTTTAAACTTTCACTTGATTAAAAGTACAAAAGTATTTGCCTGTAAATGTACTTAAGTATCCAATGTACTATGATTTTTAATGGCTATAATGTTCCTAATATCATTTTTGTCACACGACTCTTGCGTGTGGGAGTTCTTGCTCAACCTAGTTTATGTGGAAAGACTCTACACTTAGCACACCAATCTATTAATAAAATGATATAAATGATTCAAACACTGATTGATATCTATTGAAATGATCATCAGCCCAAAACCTTCTTTTCAACTATTTAAAGAAAAATTGCACAAAAAAGGGCCAAGGGTTTTGTGGCAGTTTGAGTCAGGAGTTTCTTCCATCATTTATTACTCTAAAAAATCTGTTGAACTGATGCTGAACTGTATGTTTGTGTAAGTAGATACACCAAGCAGCAATCAAAACAAGTTCAGAACAGAGCGTGATTGGAGACTTGCTGTGTGTTTGACCAGTTAAGTTTTTATCCACTCATAAATAAAAAGGAACAACTGATTTGGGAAAATGTAGTTGAGTAATAAGTCAAATATTTGACTTGTAGTGAAGTAAAAGTCTCCCCAAATGGAAATACTTTAGTAAAGTACAGATATGTGAATGGCAGTGTGGCATTGCATTTTGTTCCTTTCATATCACATAAGCAAAAAGGTTTAAATTTTAAAGTGCTCATTTGTAAAAATAAATAAATAAATAAAACCTCCGAAATGTAGCAACCAACAACGTTACGCAAGCAACCAATGTTGAGCAGATTAATTTACTACATAAAACCCAGACAACGTCGATCTATTTTCTGCAATTGTTGGGATGCCAGCTTCATCAGGAGAAACTAATAATAAACCAAACTAAGAGACCAGACAGACTAGGCTGATGAGCAACAAAACTTCTCTACGTGAACAAAAGGGAACACTCGCATAACCACAACACAAACACAGACACACACACCCACACACACACATTTCCATACGCATACTTGGAGTGACTCGTGATTTAAAAGTCTTAATAACAAGCCGTTTGTCTGCGGAATGAGATGGTAAACGATGTCGGGTACAGATCGGCCTCTGCGTGTGCGCGTCGGAAAGTAAACCGGGGCGAATGTTTACAGTAATTGGAGCCAAAGTGAATAAAAAAGCTGCATGTGGTCTAGTAAACTGTAACGCTCGATGCCAGCGGTTCTCAGGAAAATGTTCGGCAAAGCTACCATTATGTCTGGGAAGGTACGGAGACGACTATAACTGCTTCTATTTCGTTATTATGGACTATTATACTACTACCGAATATATAGTCATACAACCTCGGCCATTTCCATTTTCCTTATTTTTTGACGTAGTTTCTAATTGCAATTACTTGTAATCCTTTTAGGAACACTAATAATTTACAAAACAAATTTGTAATAGTAATCAGGAGTATCAGATGTTGCTGGAGTTCTTACTTACCTACATAACTGATTCAACTCATCAGTTGTCTACCAAATATGATCCCTGTCCTGAATTTGGTATGCAGGAAAGCATAAACTTTTTGAGTCTTCTTTTTGTTCTGGATGTCTTTCTCTTTTTTTTCTGAACACAATCCTGAAAATTCTTTACTTCTTGAGAATGCAATTCTTACTCATGTAAGTCTCAAGCACAAGGAAGAACCTATGTGTGAAGTTGACTGCAAAAAGCTAGAAAGGTTCCAGGAAGACTGCAATTGCCGCTGCGTTTATTGATTAATTCTGGCTCCTTATGCACATCATACAGGCAGGAAGAGATCAGAAAGACAAAGAAACTCAATTTCTGGAAAACCAAAACGATATATTTTTTTAACCCATTTTAGCCGTCTGTCGGATTTCCGGATCTGCGCCAGCATCCGATGAGATTTCCCAGACTCCTACACGTATCCCACATTGTATCTCTAGCTACACTACAAACAGATAACATCACTATTTCGATACGGCATGGCAGGATGCTCCATCTGGGATTTTGATTCGATTTTCATTTTATATGCTCTGTGTGGTACACTATATGGACAGAAGTATTCCACATGAACAGCCCAAAGGTCCATGAAGTTACTGAGCACCTCAAGAACTTTGCGGATTGATTTGGACATTTGTAATTAACATTGTTGTGTGCTAAATGGCTCAGGACTGCAGCTTGCATGAACAGTTCTGCATTTAAGCGCAAACCTGAACAATGATGGAATTGTAATGAATTGACAATAATTGCCACCCAGATGAGGATGGGTTCGCTTTTGAGTCTGGTTCGTCGCAAGATTTCTTCCTCAGAGAAGAATCTCTGGGAGGTTTTCCTTGCCACAGTCGCCACTGGTTTGCTCATTAGGAATAAAACTTAAAAGGAATAAACTTATACACACTAAATACATGCATTACAACTTCATAACCTCTTTATTACGCCTGCTTTGGTACAATGTCAATTGTTAATTGTGAATTGAATTGAAGTAGTGGGACACCACATATTTCCAGCCATATGCGGTTCCTCTCCCAATGTGCTCCCACAATGTTGGAGTTACGCAATTGTATAGGATGTCTTTGCATTTCTTTAAGTGCACAAATCAAACTCCATGAAGATTTGGTTTAAATAGGTTGGAGCAGAAGCGCTATTGCAGGAAGAGTGGCCTGCTATTGAGTTCTAACCTCAACCCTATTCAAAACCTTTGGGATGAATTAGAACCTTCACTGCACCCCAGGTCTCCTCAGCTCACCTAGGACCTGATTTCTTCCAGAAAAGTACAGGTTTTTATAACAGCAAATGGGGACTAAATGTGCAATCTGATGTTTGAAAATATGAATCTTATGGTCAGGTGTCCACAAACAACTGTCCATATTGTGTATTTAAGAAAAGCAGATCTTCTCAAAATCCAGATACACTTGCTTCTGATTTTGCAAAATCGTGACAGAACTGATCAGGATTACAAACGTACTGGATTAGTAATGAAAAACAGATTAGTTATTAGCTACAGCCCAGCCTACTAAAGCAATGTCGTCTTTGGGTATTACAGCTAATTATTATGACTTTTTCACACTAATATTGTCTATAATTATCACACTATAATTATCATTAACAAGAAATCAAGATTTGCCTAATGGAAACTTTCCAACCCTACTGCTGAATGACTTTATACTATAAAATGTTGAAGAGTAATGATTTATTAGAAAAGGATAAGTTTCGTGTCTGCTTCCAACATGTTGGTTCAGGGAGTTTTACTTTGCCGCGTGATCATTTAGGATCGTAATCCAAATCTACACTGGCTCTTTCTGTTATTAAAAACAATTTACAAATTAACTGCAGAGGATCAGAACATTTTCATTATGGATCCTGATAGGCATTAAAATTTTATGATGTAATAACCCTTTCAGCCACTTGTGTTTTTGGACAAACTCTCTGAATTACTCAAGGAATTCATCATTGGAAACACACGTAATAATGCCGTGGCCTCCCACATGGCTAAGATGGCAACCTTAAACCTAGCAGGCGCCTGGCAAGCTAGCTTTCAGGCAGTGGCTTTGAGAAAATATTTTTTATTAGACTATTTCAATGGGCTTTCATATCCTCCAAAATCAGAGAGTACAGAAAGCTCCCGCTGTTTTACAACATACACACCCATTTAAGCAGTCTCACACACACACACACACACACACACACACACACACACACACACACATACACACACATACTAGCTGACCTCGTTTTCACCTCAGACTCAGACACAAAGCATTTTTTAATGATAAATTGTTGCATTTGTATTACCTTGTTCCTGTCCTGAGTATCAACCTCTCCAGGTGCCATGTGCTTCAGCAGGAGAGACAGGGGTTTAGGGCTGGAGTGACGTGTCGCTAAGTGCAACGGTGTCATTTCCTCAAGATCCTTCAGCAGCCAATTAGCATGCCGCGACAGAAGCAACTTCATAAAGCGAACGTTGCCCTGCAAAAAGACACAGATACACCACTACGTTCAAGTTTACATGTCAACCTACACATTTAACACAATCCCTGTTAATGGTTGCCTCATCACAAAACAAAAATCAGGGCAGGGGGATCCTCAAGGTTCAGTTCTAGGTGCTTATTTCTTTTCAATTTTATTGCTTGATTATACTTAGAGAAGCCAAAGAAAAGAGTGCAGGCAGGGTGGAGTGGGTGGAGAAGAGTGATAGCAGAAGTGATTTGTGATTGAAGGGTATCTGCAAGAGTGAAAGGGAAAGTTTATAGGACTGTGGTGAGACCTGCTATGTTGTATGGTTTAGAGACAGTGGCATTGAGGAAAAAGCAGGAGGTGGAGCTGGAGGTAGCAGGCTGAAGATGTTAAGGTTTTCATTGGGAGTGATAAGGATGGACAAGATTAGAAATTAGAAGTTTATTAGAGAAACAGCGTACGTAGGACGTTTTTGGATGTGGTGAGGGCAGACATGCAGGTAGTTGGTTTGAAAGAGGCAGATGTAGAGGACAGGGGGTATGGAGACGGATGATCCGCTGTGACAACCCCTAATGGGAGATGCCGAAAGAAGAAGAAGTAGAAGATACTGCAAATTTCTCAAATTTTTACAGTTTGCACCACAACACTGTCAGAAGGTGTTGATTACTCTTTTATATACACACAGCTAGAAGGTTTATATCAGATTCACTTGAATGTTGAACACATGACATAGTTAAACATTAATAAAAAAAAAAGTTAATTAAACAGGTTGTAATGTATCAAAGAAATATGTTGTTGTGGTGAACGTTTCTGTATTTACCTTTTAACTTTCTTTTTTACCTTGTGGTGTCATACTCAACAGTAGTGTTTATTGACTCATATAGAATTAGACACTCAGGACTTTAATACTATATAGTTTTCATAAGATTTCTGATGATCCTTATTTTGGAGAGGTATGAATTGCTCACATCCCTCCCCTTTCTCATAGCACTGCAACGAAGCACACAAGTCACGATACTCTACACACAGAAACCCAACAGCAGTCAAATAATTCATTAGTTTTACCCTGATTAAAAAGAAATCTGATAAGTCGAACATCAGTGTACTAAAAAGGCTTAAAGAAGGAGTCTCCAGTGTCTGAGCTTTATAACGGTCAGAGGTCAAGCCGATCCTGTAAGCTGTCCTTGTGAGAAGTGTGCCATTACAGCATTACAATGCTGCCATTACAGTCCTGATCTGTCGAGCATTAACAGCATTAACTTCTTCAGCAATTTGAGCTACAGTAGCTCATCTGTTGCATACTGACAACTGCAGACCAGGAACACCTCACAAGAGCTGCAGTTTTGGAGATGCTCTGACCCAGTTGTCTAGCCTTCACAATTTGGCCCTTTTAAAATCTTTACACGTGCCCATTTTACCTGCTTTTAACACATAAAAAAAAACACACACAAGCACAAAATGTTTACTTGCTGCCTAATATATCCCACTCACTAATTGTGCCATGATGGAGATCTCTTCTTTTTCAGTATTATTCACATCACTGGTCATAATGTCATAATGTTATGCCAGGTTGGTGTATTTTATATATATATATATATACAGTATCTTAAAATAGTCAGTATTTTAGAGTAGTCAATGTGCAGCTTGTATAGCAGTACAGATTTACTGTCCTCTGAAATACAGAGGTTTTCGAAGATGGGTTCCACTCACAAGCCTCACAAGATTGAACAAAGGAGTTGAGTCCTTGTGCCATGTGTCAGGCTTCAAAAAACAGACGCCTGAATGCTGCAGCATTGCGTTAGAGCAGGGGTGTCAAACTCTATTGCACAGGGGGCCAAAACTCGAAGCACACTTCAGGTCGCGGGCGGAACAGGATTAACATTTATTGAACACACTGAAACTAAATGTTTTTTTAACATAAATATGAATTAAAAAGACAAAAATATTTTTTCAGAATAAATCAACTTAAACTTTAAATAACTTAAAATATTTTGCTCGCCATAAAAATAGATCCAATCAAAATTATACAAGTTAGAAATGTGAACATGCTGCGAAAAAACCCTGAAAATTGTAAACGTTAAAATAACAACAAATCAAACCAATCAGATTTATTAGCTTTTATGCCATTAAAACAATATAAACTTAAACTTTGAATAACATGCAGCTCTTCAGAAACTCTCCCTCGGTAAATAACCGGCTGATGTGACTCTGATTTCTCCTCTGCTTTCACACCAGCTTCACTTTGTGATTTTGCTCTGTTGAAAAACATCTGCTGAAATGTCAGATTCTTCTTTACTCTTCTACTTTCTGGATCTTCTGCTCTGCATTCAGGTTTTTCAGATTATCCTGCTGTTTTTTCTCGTAGTTCTATCTTAGATTCAATTCCTTACATACAGCCACATTCGCTCCACTAATAAGACACACGTGTTTACCGCCAGTGTCAGTAAACATCTACTCAGAATCCCATCGGTTTTGAAAGGCTCTGTTTTCAGAATCAACTTTCCTTTTTGCCATTGTGAGGGGCTTCACAATAACTGTACAATAGGGTTAAATACATCAATAGAAGCTTGACTTGATTGACGCTGGAATGTTCTCAGTTGGCCTAGCGTTCGGTAAGGCAGCTGAAGCGCTGCATTATGGGATCTGTAGTTTGTGTTAGCAGCGCTTCATATCGCCGGGACATTAATAACAATAATAATAGATCCGTATGCTGAGTTATTTGTAGATTCTTCATTGCTATACATCTGCACATTGACTGCTCTAAAGTATATTCAATTTTCCTTTATATAGTAATGTTTCTTGAAGATATACACAAATGGTTGCTAAAATGTGAGGGGTGTATGTATATATAATTTATATATGTATGTAAAACAACACAGTGCACAGTGTTATAGGAAAATAACCTCTGTGGTGGTAACTGCAACTACACTTTGCCTCAGGATGCATTACATCCCCCCAACAATGGTTGGTTTGCTATAATGGCATACCCCGTTGTGTTGCATTACTTACATTGCTCAAAATTTCCTAAAGACTGACTAAACAAAGGCAGTTTGAACCGACAAGCTCTTTAATACACAGTTTCCCAAATAGCTTCTTCATATCTTGCATATTTGGTAGAGTCAACATTTTTTGAACCTATTTCTGGTTAAAAAGGTGTGTGAATGTTTGAAATGGCTGTGTGTGTTAGTGTCTGTGTGTGTGTGTGTGTGTGTGTGTGTGTGTGTATGTGTGTGTGTTTGTGTGTGTGTGTGTCATCGCTGACATTCTTACCACCATTTAAAAGATTCACTGGTGAACCTGGTATGCGTGTGTGTTATGTATGTGTGTGTCTGCCTTCTTGGTCTCTATCCTCAGCCCAATTAGTGTGTTAATCCCTAAGCTCCAGCTCTTATTGATCCAGGTGTCAAAGCAGTCCCCATCAACTACTCTTCTTCCTCTGCTCTGTGTCTTCTCTCTCACTGCTGCTCAGATTTATTGTTTTTATGTGGTGTTTTTTTCTTCCTATCTTATACCCTGATGCTACACATGTACACATTTTAGATCATTTTAATATATTGAATTGAACATTGTGGCTTGGAATAATCAGCCATTTGTGATGTCACAAACTCAAAGACATAAGATCAAAGTGGGAATATTTCAATCACTAGGGGGCAGTAGGGTCCCTAGGTAGGCCATCTATAAAGTTTTGTTAGTATCTTGCTGTGTCAAGTTACAGCTAAAGAAAAATCAAAAGTACAAAGTGGGAAAGTCTGTGTGTGTGTGTGTGTGTGTGTGTGTGTGTGTGTGTGTGTGTGTGTGTGTAAAGAGTGTGTCACCTTCTGTGCAGCGAGATGCAGCGCTGTCCTCTTGCTGCGATCGGCTTTGTTGACCGAAGCTCCCGCCTTCAGTAACGTCTCAGCACAATCCAAGCGATCGGCCAGCACGCAGTACATCAGAGGAGTCCTGCCAAACTGATCCTCACTGTCTCTCAGACATGGCTCTGCTGCACACACACGTTTGTATTATCCTATGGCAGCATATTTGCATCAACCGTTCTGCATTTAAGTGCCCATCACTGAACAATACACCCTAACAATAATAAAGCTATAAAGATTGGACATTTGATGATGAGGATGGGCTCTCAAGGTTTCTTTCTTATACCATCTCAAAGAGTTTTCTTTGCCACAGTTGCCAATGGCTTGCACATTAGAGATAAACATTTAGGCATTAAAATTCAAACTTCATAACCCTTTTATCTCTGTAATGCTGATTTTGGACAATGTCCAATATTAAAAGTCCTATACAAACAAAACTGAAGTAAATTGAACTGAATTAAGTATATGTTCAAAGTTGCTGTGATAATAAATAGTGATTAAATGTGTATATAATCTGTTATTTGTGTGTGTGTGTGTGTGTGTGTGTGTACCTGTGATCAGTCTCTGCAAGGAGCTCCTGTCTCCATTCACAGCTGCTGCATGCACCTGCGAACTTAAAGGGGAGGGACCAGATGACTTCAAGGGCTGCTCCGTGGCCTGTAACACACACACACACACAGAGCGACTTGAGTTTTGTGATGTTCACAGGAAGATGCTCAAGAATAGCAGCAGTCGCCAAAACACACACACACACACACACACACACACACCTGAAGCAGCTTAGTATTCCCAAACAGGAAGATCTTGATAAGCCAGGAAGTAGCAAGCTGGGGACGTATTAATTTTTTATTTATTCTTATTAATATTGCAAAAATGAGGGGGAAAAAAAATCAATTACACTTCTCTTACCTTCCTACGCACACGTCTAATAACCACTTAACTCGACAAATTACTGATGCTTTCGTTTAATAAGATCCCAAATGAACATAAATAAACGTGGGTGCAAATGAATACATTGTGTACATGTAATCAGTGGATGCACTGTGGGTGATTTACTAGGAATAGCAGTGTTAATGTGAATATTTTCAAAGAAGCTGATTAAAGAAGAGCGCGTGCGTGTGTGTGTGGGTGGGTGCTTGTTTGTGTGCATACAGTGTTCTCAGTAGCCATGGTAAGATCTCAGGGAGGATTAATTGCATGCTTAGGTGTAACTACTATTTAAAATGGTAATACATGCTAATAATGTGTGTGTGTGTGTGTGTGTGTGTTTAGACATGAGTGTGTGTTTTGCTGGCTCTTATTTATTGCTGAAGATGTGTAATTAAATATACAAAAATGTGTAATGAAATGACATACAACCCATCTTGATCTCAGACACGGAACTGTACAAGTACGGTACTGTACACTGTACTCCGACTCATGTTTTAAAAAAAAAACTCTGTCCATGGTTGCCAGATGTCAGAACCATTTTAATTGCCTTATACCTCTATCTTTTCCTTGATCTGTGTATAGTCCACTGATGGCCGTTGGATATTTGTACCTCATTTCTCTGCATTCTATACTTTTAAAGTCATGTCGAAACGAAAGTACGCCCTTTGTAAATTCTGCACTTTTTACGTATCAGGACATAATCAAAATGATCTGGTCCTTATCAGGTCTAAAAACTGTACTGCAAGTTTTAGCATTTTGCTGGACTCGAGCATTCAGATGTGTGTTAACACAATGCTAAGAAAGAAAAACATCACAATGATCTTAGAGAAGCAATTGCTGTTGCCTATCAATCTGGAAGGGTTATAAGGCCATTTCCAGGCAATTATTTTTTTTTTATCATATTACAGTAAGGTACATTATTCACAAGTAGAAAACATTTAGTTGCCAATCTCCCTAAAAATCACCTTGAGGACAGACCATGCAATGCTCAGAGAAACAGCAAAAAACTCAAGTTACATTGCAGACTCTTCAGGCATCAAGTAGCATGTTAATTGTTAAAGTTCATAACAGTTTGAATGAACAAATATGATTTTCTTGGAAGGGTTGCCAGAAGAACGCCTCTTCTCTCTATAAAAAAACAAGGAAGCACTTCTGATACAATTTCTTTTGGACAGCGTGTGTGGAGCTGTGTGGCCACGTTTGGTGAAAACCAAAAACAGCATATCAGCACAAACTCTTTCAAGCACATTGGTAGAGGGATGATGATTTAGGCTTGTTTGGCAGCCATATGACTAAGGCAACCTCACAGTCACCGAGTTTGCCATGAACTAGAATTTCTAGAGTCAAATGTGAGGCCAACTGTCTGACTTGGCCGAATTTGGGTCATGAAACAAAACAATGGTCTCAATCACACCAGTGTCAGAAATCAGAAGTCAGGCAGGGTGGTGATTCCCAAATCATTCATGTTACCAAGGAAAAAAATTTTAATAATGGAGGTTCATTCCAAGAGGAAAATGCTAAATAATTTCTCCACACAACAAAAAACTCACCATATTAATGATTTCAAGGTATTTTGTTTTATATGAGTGTCTATACAAGGCCCTGTGAAGTTGTTATACATATACATATATAGTCAAAGATACCAATCTCGCAGTCAAATCTTCGTAAAGGTGATATGAAACTAGGATCATGCTATTTTGGTTATATGGGGCTGCTTAAAGTAGCATTTTACATAGAACTACTGGTTTTCTCCCAATAATTCATATACAGCCTATTATGATAATAATGCTAAAAGTAAAAATATGAAAAGAAAGAAGCTTTTAATAAATATTTTTAAGGTGCCTGAATAAATCCAACCACCCATGCGACAGATTTTGTGAAAGTCTTTTTTCACTTTCCATGATCCGTAATCACAGGAGCATCTTGGCGGCAGGGATTTAAATATTTAACAATGTCTGTGAGATACTGTAAAGGTAAATTCTGTTCAAATTTAATTTCGTAAATAAATCTTTGTACTTAGAGCGCATTTGCACAGACAATTGAGCAAATCCTGTTTGCACTGTGGCCTTTCTGCAGTTATTTATTGCCTCTTTTTTGAGGTTTATTGCTAAAAAATAATTATTTATAAATTTTCTTCTATATCTTTGTGTGATGTTCTGTACATCGAGGCTTTAAAATGTTATAAAGATTTGGGTTACGGATGTTTATTCACATTGCCTTTTATTTCAGCTTTAAAAAGATAAAAATACAGCTATCCCCCGCTTTACCGCAGTTTGAATCTGGCTCCCCCGGTTTATTGTGGAATTGCATTTGCCACATAACTAATAGTTTGGCTGATTTTCCCCGTCTCTGGCGGATAGCACGATACACCAAAAAACGTATAGGAAATTGTTTTTATGGCTTTTTCTGTTGAAATAATAAAATGTATTAATAAAAATACAATTATAATTATAAAATAAAGTAAAATGTTAATACAGTACAGTACTGTATACATAAAATAGCATTTTTGGGGAGGCGTCCGTTTATCGCAGGCGGTTTTTCGTTTATCGCAGGCAGTTTTTGGAACGTAACCACCGCGATAAATGGGGGATTACTTTAATTAGTCTTTTTTTGCTTTATACAAAATGCAATTCTAGCTTAATGGTTAAGGCACTGGATTTTGAATCCTAAGGTCATGAGTTCAAATCCCAGCCACAACAACCTGCCAATTCTAGGCTCCTGAGCAAGGCCATTATCACATAGCTTCTCAGTTGTATGATAGAGATAAATGTTCGTTGCTCTAGAAAAGAGTGTTTGTTAAATGTAAGTGATGGCATTAATTTTCCCTTCACTTGAACTAGGAGACCAAAAACTTGTTCCAGCACGACAATACCTCTGTGCACAAAGCCAGCATAAAGATACTTTACATGGTACATCTAGTGCAACATCTTCCCAGAAAAGTGAAGGTTATTATAGCAGCAAAAAGAGACTAAATGTGGCATAGAATGTTTAAATCGCACATACGAAACTAACAGTCAGGTGTCCAATAACTTGTTTAACATAATACAGTATTGCAGTACATATTACTAAACAATAAACAGTAATGGGGATAAATTAGTTAGTAAAGAATGGTGGATATCTGTTTCATGCAGTGGTCACAAATGGGA